>NC_040102.1:41866330-42213330 GCF_003369695.1 Bos indicus x Bos taurus | reverse complement strand
ACGCCCCACAATGAGAAGCCCGTGCAGCCCAACCAGAGAGCGGCTCCTGCACACCCCAGCGGGAGAAAAGCCTGCCCAGCAACCCAGACCCAGCACAGCCAAAATTAACCACATAAAAATAATACATAAAAATAACAAATAAATATTATATCTTCAAAAAAGAAAACAGAAGAAGATAAAGCCCTAATTCAAAACTCTACACTCACCCCTGTGTTCACAGCAGCACGGTCACAACAGTTAAGACACGGGAGCAATCTAAGTGTCCATCCACCACCAAAAGGATAAAAAAGATGTGGGGGGAATGTAAACTGGGCAGCCACTGTGGAAACAGAATAGAGGGTCCTCAGAAAACTACAGCTAGAGCTGCCGTAGGATCCAGGGGCCCCACTCCTGGACACACATCCAGATAAAACTATAACTTGAAAAGATACACGCACCCCTATGCTCACAGCAGCAGTCTTCACAATGGCCAAGACATGCCAATAGGTGTCCATCAACAGAGGGATGAATAGAGAAGACGCAGGGCGTGTGTGTGTGTGTGTGTGTGTGTGTGTGTGTGTGCGCGCGTGTGTGTGTGTGCGCGCGCGCGCGTGTGTGTGCGTGTGCGCACGCACAGTGAAGTACTACTCAGCCATAAAAAAGAATGAAATAATGCCACTCACAGCAACACGGATGGATCTAGAGATGATCATGCTAAGCAAAGTGAGTCAGAAAGAGATACACAGACACCACACAATATCACTTACATGTGAGATCTCAAATAGAACACAAATGAACATATCTACAAACCAAAAACAGACTCACAGACATAGACAACAAACTGCTGGTTCCCAAGGGGGAGGCAGGGTATGGGAGGGATGGATTGGGAGTCTGGGATTAGCTGGTGCAGCCTATGCTATACAGAATGGATAAACAACAAGATACAACTGTGTAGCTCAGGGACCTGTATTCAATAACCTGTGATAAGACATAAAAGAACACCCCAAAAAAGAATGTGTGTGTGTCCATATATATATAATATATACGGACACACACACATTTATATAACTGAATCACTTCACTGTACAGCAGAAATTAACACAACTACATTTCAATAAGCTTTCTTTAAAGGAAGAAAGGGAAAAGGAAAACAACGCAGAGGAGGAAAAGTGGGAGATGAGAATTCCTCTCTCAGCTGGGGTTTATTGAAAAGACCCTGAAATGGAACCTCTTTATTTACATTTTGTAAAAGGGAATACATTATGAGATCTGCAGGGAGAGACAGTGGTTTCCTATTTGGCCATTGCTTCTGTTTGTTTAACACATGTTTATTTTGTATAAGCTAGAACTTCGCTTGCATGAAGGTATTCCTTTATACTTGTACAGAATGTAAACTGATCTTTTAGAGCTAGGTGGTACCAACAGTAGATGCCTGGGCTGAACAGAGGCGCTGCAGCCCGCCTGGAATGGGCAAGAACTGGCAGCTATTAACGAAGCAGCTTTCTTCCAGCTGTCACTTGGTGCCACGCTTTGAAGCATCCTCTATGGAATGGTTTTAAACAAGCACAGACAGAACTTGTCACAGTATCATATAACCGCTATTGAACAGCTCTGAGCTTTGAATCAGCTGTGTAGCCTCTGTATTAAAAAAGAAAACCAATCTGTCATGAAAGTGCATGAAAGTTGACAAGACTTCCTCTAATAGCTATATCCTGGGAATACATATTTATGAACATTTTTTTAAACACTAGCTTGGAAAACACATACTACCATGCTCAGATTGTTTAAAATGTGAACCTCTGACCTTAACAATCATAACAGCTTACTTCACAGCTAAACCTGTGGTTTATTCTGACCCTCAAGCAGCCTGTAATGTCCTCCATTAAAGAAAGAGGCTGTGTTTGTATTTCCTTTCAGGGTTTTAAGTTATGATTAAGTATAGACATTATTCAAAATAACTGTCTCAACTTGTCTTAATGTTTATATAATCTCTTTTCAGTATTTTAATTTATGAGTAGATACAGACATTAGTCAAAATAACTGTCTCAATGTGTCTTCTTGTTTGTAACAATTTCCAAACTATATCAATTATTCTCTAATATTCTATCATTATGGGGTTCCTGGTGGCTCAGATGGTAAAGAATCTGCCTGCAATGCAGGAGACCCAGGTTCGATCCTTGAGTCAGGAAGATCTCCAGGAGAAGGGAATGGCTTTCCACTCCAGTATTCTTGCCTGGAGAATTCCATGGACAGAGGAGCCTGGTGGGCTACAGTCCATGGGGTCACAAAGAGTCGGTGACTAAGTGACTAACACTTTCACTTTCTAGAATAAATGGTATCTTTGTTTTTCATTTATGACAGGATTTATTTCAGAATTCCCAATATGACAATACACAGACATCCAGAAAAACTCTCCACTATGTAATACCCTTAACAAACAGTTATACAATTCCAAGAGTGGCTTTCACATAAAAGACAACCATCAGTGTTACCACTGTCCTTGTTTATCTGCATGGCGTTCACAATTACATCTACAGTCTTCTTTGTTTGCCCTCCAAATAATATTATTGCCTTTTAAACAGGGGTCATCTGGGGCTTCCCAGGTGGGTCAGTGGTAAAGAATCCATCTGCCAATGTAGGAGAAACAAGTTTGATCCCTAGGTCGGGAAGATCTCTTAGAGGAGGAAATGGCAACCCACTCCAGTATTCTTCCCTGGAGAATCCCATCGACAGAGGAGCCTGGCGGGTCACATGGGGTCACAAAAAATCAGACATGACTTAGTAACTAAACAATAACAACATCTGAGGCAAAATGATCTGAAGATAACTTTGCCATCAATTAATTAAAGTTTCACTTACCTGGTAGCTCAGCTGGTAAAGAATCTGCCTGCAATGCAGGAAATCCCGGTTCAATTCGTGAGTCGGAATGATCCTCTGGAGAAGGGATAGACTATCCACTCCAGTATTCCTGGGCTTCCCTGGTGGCTCAGATGGTAAAGAATCCGCCTGCAACGCGGGAGACCTGGGTTTGATCCCTGGGTTGGGAAAATCCCCTGGAGGAGGGCATGGCAACCCACTCCAGTATTCTTGCCTGGAGAATCCCATGGACAGAGGAGCCTGGCAGGCTATGGTGCCTGGGGTCACAAAGGGTCAGACATGACTGAGCAACTAAGCATACAATCTAAGCTTCACTGTAATTCATGAGTTTCTAATTCTTGTACTTAAGACACTATTTCCTCCCATCTCTGCTTGTGACATTTATTTTAAATGAGACCTAAACACCAAGATTAGCTTACAAATTAAGACCAGAGTCAAATGCATTAGAACATAAAAACATAGATAAGAAATTAGAGAATTTTTGAGCTGATGAAAATGTTAAAGATAATGTATCCAACATTTTAAAAGAAACCGAAGTCCAGGGATGTGAAAAGGCTTTCCAAATCTTGCATGGCTAGTTGGGGCCATGAAGCTAGTTGTGAGAACAAGTAGAAAGCAGGCTAGGTATACTTGATAAGAAAATTAACGAAGTCTTGGCTGAAGCCGAAGCTCCAATACTTTGGCCACCTGATGCGAAGAGCGGACTCATTTGAAAAGACCCTGATACTGGGAAAGGCTGAAGGTGGGAGGAGAAGGGGATGACAGAGAATGAGATGGTTGGATGGCATCACCGACTCAATGGGCATGAGTTTGAACAATCTCCGGGAGATAGTAAAGGACAGGAAAGCCTGCTGTGCTGCAGTCCATGGGTCACAGAGTTGGACACGACTGAGCGACTGAACAACAACAACAGCATTTCACCGTATCCCAGGGGGTAGCCTTGTCAAGGGAGCACTGCCGGTGAGACCTTCCAGCACCGCTGTGAGCTGTAACGCCCGCTCAACTGCCAAGGCTGCTCCTTCACCACAAGCCAGAGCCCCCGGGTTGGTTGGTTTGTTTTTAATTTCAGCGTCACTTTGAATATATGATCTGTCCCCAGACTCCACAAGCAGCATGTACACAGGACTGCTGGAGTTAGAACTACTAGACTCCTAAAAGCTAGTCAGCAGAAGACACCAGACTGCTGGAGTTAGAGCTACTAGACTCCTAAAAGTTAGTCAGCAGAAGACACCAGGCTGCCATCAAATGCATGAAGAAAATGTTTTAAATCAGAAGTTCGCTCCCTGGTGTTTTTTTAACGAGTCAGGAAGCAGAAGGGGGAGGAAGGGCGTGTCGGCGAGAGCACCACATCTGTGACTAAGAAGAGGGGAAAACCTGCCGGTCCTCAAAGTGAAAATCCCCTTCTATTTTAAGGAACACTCTCTCAGTTGAACCAATCTCTCCAACGAGTAAATCGGGTTGGATCATATCCTCTTGGGACAGCTAAGTTTCCAAAGAATAAGCCTTTAATGCATCGATTAAAAAGGGAGAATGTCCTCTGACAGCTGAGATCATCCGTTTCCAGTGGCCTGTGCGTTCTGTTCGTGCGGCGCCGGGCGCAGAGGACCGGCGCTCAGCCAGCCCCCGGCTCAGCGCGGGCACAGCCTCCCGCGCGGCGCTCAGCCGGGGCTTCCGCGGGGACTTTTCCCCCGCGGGCCTCGCGAGGCGTGTCTCGGGGCAGAGGAGTAGATCTGACGGTGCTCGAAAGACGTCGTCAGCTCTCAGGGTGAAACCATGTACTGAAGTCAGGCTGGACGGAGACGCTCATGCCGGCTCACCCATCTCAAGCGCAAACCACCCAAGTCCACACTGCAGACGCCCTTATTATCCACTCTGCCGCCATTTTTGGCTACGATTATCCTCTCCTCCACGTCTCTGAATTTATTCTACCACCTAACCCTCCTTATGAAAACGCCTACGCGTTTCTTAAATAATTGTCTTGTATATATTTAAAGAGTTGAACTAAAAAAAAAAATAAACCCTCCTTTTCCCAAGGAATGAGGAAAACCGGACTTCATTTCCGTATTCCACAAAGACAATTACAGAGAAACAAACTAACCATAACATCGAGTGGTGGACAGCCTATTTATGAAGCTCCATGATGGCTCCATAGAGACGATGAAGCTCCATGATGGCTCCATAGAGACGAAGAGGCCCAGCTTTCCTCAAGAGCAAGGGCGCTATACATGGAATCTAAAAATAACAATACAAATGTACTTATTTATAAAACAGACTCCTGGAGTTAGAAAACAAATTTATGTTTACCAAAGGGGAATGGTTCAGTTCAGTTCAGTTCAGTCGCTCAGTCATGTCGGACTCTTTACGACCCCATGAATCTCAGCACACCAGGCCTCCCTGTCCATCATCACCTCCCGGAGTTCACTCAGACTCACGTCCATCGAGTCAGTGATGTCATCCAGCCATCTCATCCTCTGTCATCCCCTTCTCCTCCTGCCCCCAATCCCTCCCAGCATCAGAGTCTTTGCCAATGAGTCAACTCTTCGCATGAGGTGGCCAAAGTACTGGAGTTTCAGCTTTAGCATCATTCCTTCCAAAGAAATCCCAGGGCTGATCTCCTTCAGAATGGACTGGTTGGATCTCCTTGCAGTCCAAGGGGCTCTCAAGAGTCTTCTCCAACACCACAGTTCAAAAGCATCAATTGTTTAGTGCTCAGCTTTCTTCACAGTCCAACTCTTACATCCATACATGACCACTGGAAAAACCATAGCCTTGACTAGACAGACCTTTGTTGGCAAAGTAATGTCTCTGCTTTTGAATATGCTATCTAGGTTGGTCATAACTTTCCTTCCAAGGAGTAAGCGTCTTTTAATTTCATGGCTGCAGTCACCATCTGCAGTGATTTTGGAGCCCAGAAAAATAAAGTCTGACACTGTTTCCATTGTTTCCCCATCTATTTCCCATGAAGTGGTGGGACCAGATGCCATGATCTTCGTTTTCTGAATGTTGAGCTTTAAGCCAACTTTTTCACTCTCTTCTTTCACTTTCAACAAGAGGCTTTTTAGTTCCTCTTCACTTTCTGCCAGAAGAGTGGTGTCATCTGCATATCTGAGGTTATTGATATTTCTCCCAGCAATCTTGATTCCAGCTTATGCTTCTTCCAGCCCAGCGTTTCTCATGATGTACTCTGCATAGAAATTAAATAAGCAGGGTGACAATATACAGCCTTGAGGTACTCTTTTTCCTATTTGGAACCAGTCTGTTGTTCCATGTCCAATTCTAACTGTTGCTTCCTGACCTGCATACAGGTTTCTCAAGAGGCAGGTCAGGTGGTCTGGTATTCCCATCTCTTGAAGAATTTTCCACAGTTTATTGTGATTCACACAGTCAAAGGCTTTGGCATAGTCAATAAAGCAGAAATAGGTGTTTTTCAGGAACTCTCTTGCTTTTTGATGATCCAGCAGATTTTGGCAATTTGATCTCTGGTTCCTCTGCCTTTTCTAAAACCAGCTTGAACATCTGGAAGTTCATGGTTCATGTACTGCTGAAGACTGGCTTGGAGAATTTTGAGCATTACTTTACTAGAGTGTGAGATGAGTGCAACTGTGCGGTAGTTTGAGCATTCTTTGGCATTGCCTTTCTTTGGGATTGGAATGAAAGCTGACCTTTTCCAGTCCTGTGGCCACTGCTGAGTTTTCCAAATTTGCTGGCATATTGAGTGCAGCACTTTCACAACATCACCTTTTAGGATTTGAAATAGCTCCACTGGGATTCCATCACCTCCACTAGCTTTGTTCACAGTGATGCTTTCTAAGGCCCACTTGACTTCACATTCCAGGATGTCTGGCTCTAGGTCAGTGATCACACCATTGTGATTATCTGAGTCATGAAGATCTTTTTTGTACAGTTCTTCTGTGTATTCTTGCCACCTCTTCTTAATATCTTCTGCTTCTGTTAGGTCCATACCGTTTCTGTCCTTTATTGAGCCCATCTTTGCATGAAATGTTCCCTTGGTATCTCTTATTTTCTTGCTCTAGTCTTTCCCATTCTGTTGTTTTCCTCTATTTCTTTGCATTGATCACTGAGGAAGGCTTTCTTATCTCTCCTTGCTGTTCTTTGGAACTCTGCATTCAGATGCTTGTATCTTTCCTTTTCTCTTTTGCTTTTCGCTTCTCATCTTTTCAAAAGTTTTCACAGCTATTTGTAAGGCCTCCCCAGACAGCCATTTTGCTTTTTTGCATTTCTTTTCCATGGGGATGGTCTTGATCCCTGTCTCCTGTACAATGTCACGAATGTCTCCATCCATAGTTCATTAGGCACTCTATCAGATCTAGTCCCTTGAATCTATTAGTCACTTCCACTGTACAATCATAAGGGATTTGATTAGGTCATACCTGAATGGTCTAGTGGTTTTCCCTACTTTCTTAATTTAAGTCTGAATTTGGCAATAAGGAATTCATGATCTGAGCCACAGTCAGCTCCCAGTCTTGTTTTTGCTGACTGTATAGAGCTTCTCCATCTTTGGCTGCAAAGAATATAATCAATCTGATTTTGGTGTTGACTATCTGGTGATGTCCATGTGTAGTCTTCTCTTGTGTTGTTGGAAGAGGGTGTTTGTTATGACCAGTGCATTTTCTTGGCAAAACTCTATTAGCCTTTGCTCTGCTTCATTCTGTACTCCAAGGCCAAATTTGCCTGTTACTCCAGGTGTTTCTTGACTTCCTACTTTTGCATTCAAGTCCCCTATAATGAAAAGGACATCTTTTTTGGGTGTTAGTTCTAAAAGGTCTTGTAGGTCTTCATAGAACCATTCAACTTCAGCTTCTTCCGCATTACTGGTTGGGGCATAGGCTTGGATTACTGTGATATTGAATGGTTTGCCTTGGAAACGAACAGAGATCATTCTGTCGTTTTTGAGATTGCATCCAAGTACTGCAGGAGGGTTAGAGCAAGCTTATTTGATAAGAAAGACCTTATCAAGCAAAAGGAAGTTTCCAGTGAGGTTGCAGTTACCATCTAGATGGTAACAACTCCGGAATCTGTCTTTCCAGGCCAGACCTATTTCCTGAAACCGAGAGCTCAGCTGTCCACCCATCATCTCCGACTTCCTCCTCAGCTTGTCCTGAACTGAGCTGTCACTGTTCTCCTCAAAGGGGTGCCCTCCCCAGTTTTCCCTTCTCCAGCCCATGGCCACTCTACCCTTGTAAACACTCCCCCATACATCCTTTAATACATAATCTTTACTGGAGTGCAAGTTGCTTTACGATGTTGTGTTCGTTTCTTCTGTATAGCAGAATGGATCAATTGTATGTGCACATATCCCGTCTTTTGGGGGGTTTCCTTCCCATTTAGGTCACCACAGAGCAAGGAGTAGAGTTCCGTGTGCTGGACGGTAGGTTCTCATAATTATCTGTTTTATGCATAGTGCTGTATATACATCAATCCTCATCTCCCAATTCATCCACATCTTTCATCTCCCTGGTGTCCATATATTTGTTCTCTATGACTCTATCTCTGCTTTGCAAATAGGTTCATCTGTACCATTTTTCTAGGTTCCACATACATGATATTGTTAACACATGATATTTGTTTTCTTTTTTTGACTTATTTCACCCTGTATGACGGTCTCTAGGTCCATCCACGTCTCTACAAATTACCATGTTTGTTCCTTTTTATGCCTCAGTAATATTCCATTGTATGTATGTACCACATCCTCTTTATCCATTCGTCTGTTGATGGACAGCTAGGTTGTTTCCATGTCCTGGCTATTGTAAATAGTAATGCAATGAACATTGAAGTGTACGTGTGTATGTATCTTTTAGTATTTTGGTTTTCTCAGGGTATACTCCCAGTAGTGGAATTGCTGGGTCATATGGTAGTTCTGGGCTTCCCTAGTGACTCAGCGGTAAAGAAACCGCCAGCTTGCAGGAGACACAGGAAATGCAGGCTTGATCCCTGGGTGGGGAAGATCCCCTGGAGGAGGGAATGGCAACCCACTCCAGTAACCTTGCCTGGAGAATCCCATGGACAGAGGAGCCTGGTGGTCAGACACCACTGAGCATGCTCACATGGTAGTTCTATTTTTAGTTTTGTTCCATAATGTTCTCCACAGTGAATGTTCCAATTTACATTCACCCAACAGTGTAGGCAGGTTCCCTTTTCTCCACACCCTCTGCAGCATTTATTCTTTGTGGATTTTTTGATGATGGTTCTTCTGACCACTGTGAGGTGATACTTCAATTCTCTAACAATTAGTGATTCAACCCTAGTCTTCTTTGGCTCTTTCTCACCTTTTCCACATCTAATCTGTCAGCAAGTCTGATGGTGCGGCCTTTGTTTTTTAATTCTATTTGTTTTATTGTACTTCGCAGGTATTGTGTTTTTTACATGTTGAAGGCTTCTGGCAACACTGCCTCAAGCAAGTCTCCTGACACCATGTTCCAGCAGCATTTGCTCACATCACATTGGGTCTCTGCATCACATTTTGGTAATTCTGGCACTGTTTTTTAATTTAATTTCTATTTTATATTAGAGGATGGTTCATTTCCAGTGTTGTGTTAGTTTCAGGTGTATAGCAAAGTGAGTCCATTACGCATATACATATATCCATTCTTCTTCAGATTCTTTTCCCCATAGGTTATTACAGAGTGCTGAGTGGAGCTCCCTGTGATATAAAGGAGGTCCTAGTTGGTTATCTAGTTTATATAGTAGTGTTTGTATGTCAATCCCAAACCTCCACCACCCTCACCCTGGTGCGGGCCACCAGCATCTCTGTATCCATCCTTGCTTCTCCGGACCTCATTTTCAACTCCACAGCCAGACGAATCCTTTTCAGATATAAGTCAGATCACATCCCTTTCTGCTTGACGCTCTTCCATAACTTCTCACTGGGCCCACAGTGCGACCCCGCTCTGACATGACACTCGTCTATTA
Source organism: Bos indicus x Bos taurus (assembly GCF_003369695.1). Classification (NCBI taxonomy): domain Eukaryota; kingdom Metazoa; phylum Chordata; class Mammalia; order Artiodactyla; family Bovidae; genus Bos; species Bos indicus x Bos taurus. Next base: position 42,203,544 of record NC_040102.1, on the reverse strand, counting down.
CCTCTCCCCTGTGCACATCCTCATCTCTTCCCCACTTTCCTCTCTTCCTGCCGCCCTACAACCTCCTCGCCAGGCCTGTGTTGCCCTGGGGGATTTGCACTGGCTCCTCACCCTCCTGGGAATCCCTTCCCCAGATCTCCAGGGTGACTTCTTTGAGTCTTTGTTCAAATCTCATTTTCTCAGTTTACCGGTTTCATTGCAACCGCTCTTATTCTCAGGAATTCTGATCCTTCTAACTCTATTTTTTTCTGTTCTTTTTTTCCCTACTTTCCCCCTCATTGCTAAAATACTATCTAATTTACCTATTTGTTATATTTATTATATATTCTGTGTATCCCCAGACTTCAATGTAAGTTCTAGGAGAAAAAGAATCTTGGAGTTTTGTTCACTGATGAATTGGAAGGGCCTGGCACTGGGCTGGTCACATGGTAGATGCTCAATAAATATTTGTGGAATGAATGCAGACAGAACTGAGTTCAAAGGAAGTAAGAAAGTGGAAAAGATGCAAAGTTAGAACAACCATGTCAGCGAGAACAGTCTCAGAATCAGAGCTCTGGGTGATGGTGCGGATCCTTGGGATGCGGTCACGGCAGGCAGGGCTGTGGTGAGGTCTGTGCAAGGGCGAGGGAGAGGGCAGGCGGGTCAGGAGAAAGAACAGACAGTGAGAAAGCTCAAGAATTAAAGCAGAAGAGCTTTTCTTACCATTGTCCTCAGAAAAGAAATAGAAAGGGAAAATTGGAAAATAATTTTTTTTAAGCGTTCAAAGTTTCATAGTAACCTTAAAAATATGTATCACTTCTCAAGTCAGTGTTTACCTTAAAGAAGGATGACTAGGACCGGCTTCTGTCCTAGGAACCCCTGTCATTGGCCATAATTGGGCTCTTGCACTGTTCCTGTTTGGAGCAGACGAGCATCAGGGAGAGCTTCCCAGGCAGCAATAGAAGAGGATCCATACACTCTAAGCACAATTCCAGGGCCTGGGAATACAGAACTCTGTGCGTAGGCAGTAACAGAAGAACCAACCAAGGGGAGAAAAAGAAATTCATTGGCTTTTGGAACATAAAAGTCCAGAGTTCTGTTGGTTTCAGGTCTGGCTTGATCTAGGCCCACAGGCAATGTTATTAAGAATCTGATGTTTCTAGCAGAAGACTGTTTTCCTCTGGCTTGGCGTCATTTCTAGACAGGCTTTACTAAGATAGGACCTGCAGCACTTATGGGTTTACACTTTGTCATTTTAGCTACCCCATCAGAAAGAGCCTCTTTGGCCTCATTCCAAGATACCTTCCAAGCTTCTCTCTCTTTGACCTCACTTGTGTCCCTCTCTAAACAAAGTGCCATGGCCAGGAGGTGTAGTCCTCTTTTCGTCTAGTCCTGGGTCTTGCACATGTCCACTCATGGAGCCAAAAGATGGATTACACATGAATTGATTAAAGAGAGGAATGACCCTCCAAAAAAAACCAAGGCTCTTTTAACAGAAAATGGGAAAAGGATGTTGAGTAAGCAGCAAAAATCTATTAATGGCTCTTTGGGCTTTTACAGGAGAGAACCTTACTGCTTACATAACAGTGGTCTCAGAAATGTGAAAGAAGCAAAGGGCAAAAACCATTTCTCTTAATTTAGAAAGTCCATGTTTTTGCAAGAGAAGTTATTTTCAGCAACTGCCATGGTTGAAGACAAGTTTCTTTCTTTCTTTATTTTTTAAATAAAACAATCCTAGACTCTGCTGAGACCTGAATCACCTTTTCCTTAGCAGATGTCTGATATTTCCTGCGTTCAATGCTGTGTCGTGCTGGTCTATGCTTAGTCACTTGAGTCGTGTCCATCTCTTTGCAATCCTGTGGACTGTAGCCTGCCAGGCTCCTCTGTCCATGGGGATTCTCCAGGCAGGAATACTGGAGTAATTTACCGTGCCCTCCTCCAGGGGATCTTCCCAACCCAGGGATGGAACCTTGGTCTCCTGCATTGCAGGCAGGTTCTTTACCAGCTGAGCTACCAGGGAAGCCCAGGTTCAATGCTAGGTACCACATAAGTACAGACAGAGCCAAAACGCACCGTCAGGGCCACCATGCTCCTGTCTTTCTCCACCTCTCCAGCCTTCTCTTTTGATCCCATCAAATGGCAGCATCTTGAGCCACCTGTTCTGGTCCCAGGCTCTCATAGCTGCCTGTCATCTTGTCCAATCCCTTTCCAGAAATCTCATCCTTTCTGGGACTTCCCAGGTGGCGCTGGTGGTAAAGAATCTGCCAGTAATGCAAGAGACACAAGAGATGCAGCTGCAGTCCCTGGGTTGGGAAGATCCCCTTGAGGAGGTAATGGCAACCCACTTCAGTATTCTTGCCTGGGAAATCCCATGGGCAGAGAAGCCTGGTGGGCTACAGTCCATGGGGCTGCAAAGAGTTGGACACGCCTGAGCAGCTAACCATTCACTTTTATTTTTCCAAGGACCAACATTAATGAAGACGTGTGTATGTCGCGTCGTGTAGTCACTTTGAGGATGACAGCTGACTTTGGCTGACCTTGTCAGGTCCTGGTAGATCATCATCGTTTGCCTGTACCTCCCGAGTGTGTCTGGGAGCAGGAGAAGTGGATTCAGTTCTATTCCTTTCTGGGTTTTTTGGTGGGTTTGCACAGAGTTTAGTCTTCAGTTTCTTGGTAGGAATCTACCTGATCCCGTAGTTTATCTTATAAGGGTTCAAGTAGATTTATAATGTACGTATGCAAGTAACAGGGCAACTACAACACACCAATCACATCCTTGGAAACATCCAAAGAAGCAAAGATGCCAAAGTCAATCCTCCCTTCTGAACACACACAGTTCTTGCCCTAAGACCCCCTCCCGAAGACTGCAGGTGGCACTGAGCATATGCACTAAAGGCATCGGGCCCCTGTGTTCATCACTGTGCCTTCGTGCTCAGTCGCTCAGTCGTGTCCGACTCATTGTGATCCCAAGGACTGTAGCCCACCAGGCTCCTCTGTCCATGGGATTCTTAAGGAAAGAATACTGGAGCAGGTTGCCACTTCCTTCGCCAGGGGATCTTCCTGACCCAAGGATCGAGCCCACATCTCTTGCATCTCTTGCATGGGCAAGGGAATTCTTTACCACTGCATCACCTGGGAAGGTGAGAGAAAAGGAGAAGCTCTCACATTTTCTGCCCACGTCCCGGGAAGCCTTCTCTCACTTACTCTGGGAGTGTGCCCATAGCTGAAGACCCTGCAGCCGCCCGCCCTCCACCCGGCAGTGGCCAGGCCTCCGGCCCTCTCCCTTCTCTGCACTCTGGCCTCACGGTCCCACCGCCTCTCCTTTGCTTTCAGACCCCCCGGAGATTCTCAAGGGGCCCACAGTGAAGGGCAGCTCTCCCTTTCTAACCTCAAAACGCACAATTCTGGTGACTTTTCCGGGGCATTGAGGGGTGGGGAGAGGAAAGTCTCTGTGACTTGACTGGGAATCAGCTTTTCAAAGGGTCACTAGACAAAGTCGCAGCCAAAGAGCAAGGACCTGCTTGGAGGGGGTGTCCCTGACAGCAGAGGCAGAGCCCTGCAAGACCTAGGCCGGTGAGAGGAGCTGAATCCTGCTCAGGTTCTAGGAAAGGATGGTTATCCTTTCGACCCCATGGACTGCAGCCCGCCAGGCTCCTCTGTCCGTGGGATTCTCCGGGCAAGAACACTGGAATGGGATGCCATGCCCTCCTCCAGGGGATCTTCCTGACCCAGGGATGGAATCCATGTCTCCTACGTCTCCTGTATTGGCAGGTAGATTCTTTATCGCTGGCACCACCGGGGAAGCCCTCAGTTATTTCTTTACTATTTTTCACTAAGCATGGAACCATGATTTGGCTTAGATTGTAAACTAGAGACGGTTCTGCAGTGGCAGCAGGACCTTGTCTCAGCCTGACTTCAGCTCTGTTCCCGCCAAAGCTTTTGGACCCTTTTCTACCTACTGTGTCTCCTTGAAGCCCTCAGCCCCCTCTTCATTATTGAAACTCCCTTCTGATTCTGGCACTTTGCAAATTCCCTAAGGTTATCTCACATGATCCTGCTTACCTCTGGGGGAAAACCTTCATCTTTCTAATATTTCCTAAGCTCCAGTTAGATAGCATCACTGACTCAAAGAACATGAATTCGAGCATACTCTGGGAGACAGTGGAGGACTGGGAAGTCAGGCGTGCTGCAGTCCACGGGGTCCCAAAGAGTCATACACGACTGAGTGACTGAAGCAAAATCTTCCTTTATTCTGAGATTCTTGATCATTCTTTGTGTACTCCAGCTTGCTCTAAGACCCCTCCAAAGGCCATCAACTCCCCTCTCCCTATTTTTGAGGATATTTTGTAGTTCTCATAGGGAAATGTATCTTAATTCTGAGTCCAGATATATGCCTTTTCCCATGTCTTTTTCTGTGGATATCCAGTATTTTGGATTGTATTACACATACTTCAGATTTTTTGTTTGTTGTTTCATATTGTACTCTCATACTTTTTTGTGTACATATGTGAAAATAAGAATTATGGAATAATAAATTAGCATGGGAAGAATAAAAAATAAAAATACAAGAAATAACACTTTTAGACATGAAATAAAATATTGAGTGGTTTTTACAAGTTAAATCACAAGGGGTAGGAAGAAAAGCAGTAATGTGTGTAATTTTAGCAAATTTTATCACATGCAAAATGTTGTATGAATCCTACTCTATTTTTCTCTTAACAAAATTTAGGTAACAAATGCTATTTCCAAACACTAGCACCAAAATGGATATGAAATGACACTGTATGCAGATATAAATATCCCCATAGAATATACACATGTATATATTCTCTATTTAGCTGTGCATTTAATATATGTATTCTCTATTTAGCTATATATGTACTATATATAGAGAGAGAATTTATATAGAGTACTTACACAGAGAATAGGCAGTCTATATTTAACTGTATAGAAAACATACATACTTTCTATTTGGTCTAGAAAAATCTACCAATCTACTCCATCGTTCTCACAGTCCTATCCCACGTTTGCCAATGCGCCCCCGACACACACATCCTGACATAGTCGTCATGGACTGTATTCAGCTAAGAAGTTTCATGCAACATTCAGTCCACTCAGGCCAGTGGAGTTGCCTAGCTAGACACTTACAATATCTGTCCTATTGATGTTCATAAAAATTTTCTCATATGCATCTCGTGAGCTACTATTTGACTGTCATCTTTTATGTACCAACTAAATCATGAATTATTTTTAAATTTTAAAGTTTGTTTTTTAATATAAACTAAAAAGTTGAATGTGCAAACCCCAGTTGCCAGGCGTATCTATGCACCACAGTTTATTCCGAGAGCAGTGCTTCAGGCCATGCTGTTTAGTGTGGTCAGTCCTTCCACATCCATCAATTTCTTTCTTAAAACAGCCTAAAGAATAAGAGGTTAAAATACTATTTCTGTGCAAATCAAAACTGTACAAAACAATGAGGTATCACATCACCCCAGTCCGAACGGCTTTCATTAAAAAGTCTACAAATCACAAATGCTGGAGAGGAGGTGGAGAAAAGGGACCCCTCCTACACTATTGGTGGGAAGGTAAGTTGGTGCTGCCACTATGGAGAACAGTTTTAATTTTCAAAAAACTAAAAACGGAGACTTTCCCTGGTGGTCCAGTGGTTAAGAGTCCACGCTCCCAGTGCCCAGGGCCTGGGTTCTATCCCTGGCCAGGGAACTAGATCCCACGTGCTACAATTAGGACCCAGCACAGGCAAAAAGAATGCAGTTGCCATATGGTCCTAGAACCCCACTCCTGGGTACATATCCAGACAAAGCTGTAGTTCAGGAAGATACGTGCACCCCTGTGTTCACAGCAGCACTGTTCATAACAGCCAGGACGCGAAAACAACCTAAATGGCCATCGACAAGTGACAGGTGAATAAGACGTGGCCATACACACACTGGAGTATCACTCAGCCATTAAAGAGAATGAGACAATGTCATCTGCAGCAACGTGGACGGACCTAGAGATTACCAGACTAAGTGAAGGAAGTCAGACGGAGAAAGATAAACGCCACGCGATGCCACGTACATGCAGAGTCTAGAACACGGCACAGATGAACTTCGCTGCAAAACAGAGAAAGACTCACGGCTACAGAGGATGGACCTGTGGTTGCCAAGGGAGGGGGCTAGGACGAAGCGAGGGTGTGGGACTGGCAGAGGCAGGCTGCTGTGCAGAACGGCTGAGCTCGGACCCACCGCACAGCACAAGGAGCTGTATTTGATACCCTGTGATAAACCACAGTGGAAAGGAAAAGTACATCACTTCCAGATTATTTTAACCAAACAAATAAAACATGAAGAACAAAACCTCTTTCAGAGACAGGAAACACTACTTCATCTGAGCTTCCGGAACTCTTTTCTTCTTCATACGATTTTTCATTAGTCAAGTAAGATGACCACAAAACTCAGCTTTCAAACTCCTTGTACCATTTCAAGGACCCATGCAGTGCGTGCTGTCTGCATCCCACAGGATCAGCCTGAAGCCCCTCTCAAGCTGAGGCCACATCCTTGTTACCTCCTTCCTCACCCCATCCAGCTTCTGTGAACCCATCCTTCTGGGAACGCTTCCTCTATGAATCATCCAAACCAGAATCCCATCCCAGGCTCTATGGATCTGTGCAAGTCCTGAGCACGAAATTTCTCAAAACGAACCATTACTACCTTGATGACCTGCGTTAAACCTCAGAAACCAATGCTATCCTGCTCAGCTTTTTATTTTTATTTTTTTGCATATTCAATTTACAGCCGTGTCAAATAATTTTCTAATTGAGATATAATTAATATTTAACATTATATGAGCTTCAGGTGTACACATAGTGGTTTGATATTTGTGTGGTTTGTGAAATGATGCCCACGGTAAGTCGAGCCATCATCTTACAGTTACAAGTCCCTTGACTGTGTTGAAAACCTTTGAGATCTACTCTTTCAGCAGTTTTCAAAACTGATATACAGTATTATTAATTCTAATCACCATTTTGGACATCACATCCCCGCAACTTGCTTGGTATTTCATATATAACATGCAATATTTATTTAATAACTGTAATACCAATAGTATTATTAAATATCTAAGATATCAGAGAATCTTAATGTAGCAGTGACCTTCTGGAGAAAGCTCTTACTGGCATTTGCAGCAAAATGTGGGTGGACCTAGAGAATATTTTGTTTAGGAAATGGAAGTCAGACAGAGAAAGACAAATATTGTATGATGTCACATATATGTTGAATCTAAATATATATATATGTAACAAGACAGAATCAGACTCACAGATGCAGAGGACAAACTAGTGGTTCCCGGTGGGGAGGAGGACTGGGGGAAGGGCAAGTTAGGGGCATAGGACTAAGAGACACAAACTACTGTGAATAAAGTAGATAAGCAACAAGGACATACTGTATAGTACGGGGAATTATAGCCACCATTGGAGCCTCCCTGGTGGCTCAGAGGTTAAAGCGTCTGCCTGGAATGAGGGAGACCCGGGTTCAATCCCTGGATCAGGAAGATCCCCTGGAGAAGGAAATGGCAACCCACTCCAGTACTCTTGCCTGGAGAATCCCATGGAAGGAGGAGCCTGGTGGGCTACAGTCCTTGGGGTCGCAAAGAGTCGGACACGACTGAGCGACTTCACTTTACTTTATCATTATAATAACTTTAATGAAGTATAATCTGTAAAAATACTGAATCGTTATTCTGTACACCTGAAATTAATATAATATTGTAAATCAACTAAAATTCAATAAAAATAAAGTAGCAAAGCTTTCACGCATACATTTAGAAGTGTGTAACTGTGGTTTGGAGAAGACTCTTGTGAGTCCTTGGACAGCAAGGAGATCCAACCAGTCGATCCTAAAGGAAATCAGTCCTGAATATTCATCGAAAGAACTGATGCTGAAGCTGAAGCTCCAATACTTGGGCCACCTGATGCGAAGAACTGAGTCATTGGAAAAGACCCTGATCTGGGAAAGATTGAAGGCGAGAGGAGAAGGGGAAGACAGGATGAGATGGTTGGACGGCATCATCGACTCAATGGACATGAGTTTGAGTAAACTCCGGGAGTTGGTGATGGACAGGGAGGCCTGGCGTGCTGCAGTCCATGGGGTTGCAAAGAGACAGACACGACTAAGGACTGAACTGAAGGCAGAAAGGATGCGCCAATTAAAAATATTCTGCTTTGAGTGGCAATTAGACTCTATACAAGAGCAAGAATTCAGCTGCCGACAGAGGATCAAAAGTAAATCTCCACAAATTTGTAGACAACAGTAATGGTTTCCTAGGCTGTTCCTTCAGTCTCCAGTAGCTTCTAGCTGTACGCTAGGTGTACAGAAATGTAGTGATGGTGTCTGGCCAAGCCAGAAAAAAACAGGATGATAATTAATCACCTCAACCTGGACTGAATTTTCAATGTTGTTTTAATGGCCCAGCCTTCCTCTGAGCTATCAAATCCTTCTCCAGAAGGAAAGAAATATGTGTAGCCAACTCTCAATTTTCAGCTTTAATGGAAGGACTATTCATGTCACAAATGCGTATTGAGTTCTGGCTTTGCTGTGTGCACAGCGCTCTGCTAGGTGCCCTGCAGAGCCAGAGGAGGGGATGAGAGGGAGGAGCCCAGGAGTGTGCTGAGCGCCGAGCCGCGGCGCTTGGCTGCAGCGCGCCAGGCCGGCCCCGGCCAACCCACGCCTGCAGACAGTCGACCTTCTCTGAGTCCCCGCCCCCTTCGGTTCCATTCCGTCTCACAGGTTACCTTTGCGTTCATTTGTTTTACCCTCTCTGCCAAATTAGAGAAACGCTGCTGCTTAAAAAGGCAGCCTGAACTCCTGCTTCTGCTTTCCTTCTACGCTTCCTCTCCCTGAGACCCCAACCTCTTCCTCCTGTGCTCCCTGGGGACAAGGGAATAAATAGAAAGCTATTTGGTCGAAAAAGCCACCGTGGATTGTCTAGCCAGGATGAAATGTGCTACAGCCGCGATTCAGTGAAAAATCACCCACCTGCAAGAAAGCCAAACATTTCTTTTTTATTTTATTTAAGTCTAGTTGATTTAAAATGCTGTGTTAACTTCTGTTATACAGCAAAGTGATGCTGATATACATACATACATACATATATATATATATATATATATATAAACACACACACGCACACATATATTTATATTCTTTTCCATTATGATTTATCCTGAAAGTAAAGTGAAAGTGAAAGTCACTCAGTCATGTCTGACTCTTTGCTACCCCAGGGTCTGTAGTTCACCAGGCTCCTCTGTCCATGGAATTCTCCAGGCAAAAACACTGGAGTGGGTAGCCGTTCTCTTCTCCAGGGGATCTTCCCAACTCAAGGATTGAACTCAGATCTCCTGCATTGCGGGTAGATTCTTAACCGTCTGAGCCACCAGGGAAGCCCAAGAATACTTGAGTGGGTAGCCTATTCCTTCTCCAGGGGCTATTCGGAGCTTAAGAATTGACCAGGGTCTCCTGCATTGCAGGCAGATTCTTTACCAGCTGAGCTACCAGGGAAGCCCATGGTTTATCCTAGGACGCTGAATATAGTGCCCTGTGCTGTACAATATGTCTCGTTGTTTAACCATTTTCTGTATAGCAGTTTGCATCTACTAATTCCAAACTCCCAATACACCCCTCCTTTTCCCCTCCCCTCTCAAATACTTCTTTTTACATTCGTGAACTTGGCAACTGTCAAAGAAGGTTCTAGCTCATTGACAGAATGATGAGCCTAGTAATGACCCCTTATATTTACCTAGTGTTACAGAGTTTACAAAATCCTTTCACATACATTACTCCAATTTCCACAACAACCTTATGAAACTAGCCTGTTCCATCAGAGGAAACTAAGGCTCAGACAGGTTAAGTGTGTCCAAAGGCACCTTGAATCAAGCCTTTCAGCTCCAAGCCTTTCAGTTATTCCAGTATTACCTCCCTCAAGCTCCTGAGAACCCTAGATTCCCGTAAGTGTTTTCCCTGCCACTCCCCTGCTCAACAGCAACCACTACCTAAACCAGTAATCCCTCAGAGAGCTGGTCTCTGGGATATTACGACACATTCCACCCTCTGTACTACCACTTCTTTAAAAATCAGACATAACATAGGAACCATCATTGTATAACCAGTACTCACATTAACTGCATACCTTTTTCTCTCCACTCGGTGGGTAATAGTGTTGCAAGACACAATATTTTACTGACCAAAATGGTCTATAGACTACTTCAGAATTGAGAAAACTGATGTAAGGCATACCTTGCTAGGAATCATAAAAGGTTTGTTTTTTAAAAACTCTCCAGTTAAGAGGGAGGAAAGAATCCCTTGCATAATGAGACATGTTTGGCTCTCTGAATTTTTTTGGTATCTATTATTTTGGTATCTCTTCCAAGACTTAACTGTTTCATTTCTCATATGAAAAATGAAAGGGAAGGAGATTAAAGTTTTCAGCTTGGACCAGACATTGGAATGACGTGGGCGTGTTTTTTTAGGACGGAGGTTTAAAGTATTCACCCATAAGGAGTTTTGTATATTGCATCAATATTCTTATGCATTACACACTGATGAACAGTGCCAAAAACTACTATTTCTGATAACTATTGTCTATATCCGTTAACTCATTAGTTACCGGATGATGATATTCTAATTCTAATCTTCCCTCTGCTGCTGCTGCTAAGTCGCTTCAGTCGTGTCCGACTCTGTGCGACCCCATAGACGGCAGCCCACCAGGCTCCCCCATCCCTGGGATTCTCCAGGCAAGAATACTGGAGTGGGTTGCCATTTCCTTCTCCAACGCATGAAAGTGAGAAGTGAAAGTGAAGTCGCTCAGTCGTGTCGGACTCCTATCGACCCCATGGACTGCAGCCCGCCAGGCTCCTCGGTCCATGGGATTTTCCAGGCAAGAGTACTGGAGTGGGGTGCCATTGCCTTCTCCGAATCTTCCCTCTAACAGTATTCAAAAAACGGAAAAAATCTGAAAACACACACATAAAAATGGTATGTATGAAAAGTACGTGTGTGGGTGCTTGCTCAGTTGCTTAGTCGTGTGTGACCCTGTGACCCCGTGGACTGCAGCCCGCCAGCCTCCTCTGTCCATTGAATTCTCCAGGCAAGAACACTGGAGTGGCCTGCCAGTTCCTCCACTAGGTGATCTTCCCGGCCCAGGGATCAAACCCTTGTCTCCTGCACCTCCTGCATTGGTAGGAGGATTTTTTACCCAGACACAAAAACAGTAGGACATAATTTTCTCAATTTTCAATTTCACGTAAGCCAGGGGTGGCCAGCATTTTCTGTAAACAGTCAAATGGCAAATGTTTTCAGCTTTACAGGTTGCACAGTCTCTGTTGGGACTACTCAGCTCTTTCACTGCAGCACAAGAGCAGCCACAGACAATACGTAAGTGAGCAGTGTCGTTTATCGTGTTCTAATGAAACTGTTCACAGAGATAGGCAACAGGCTGGGTTTCACCTGTGCGCCACAGTTGGCTGGCCCCTGAGATAAGCCAAAACCTTTGCATTTTTGGACACAATTTAAAAATTTTTGACTTTTTCTAGTGGGCAATTTCAGTCATATAAAAAAGTTGGAAAATCAGTGTAATGATTTGGTATCCATCACTTCCCTTCATCAGTTATCAACTTAGAATGAATCTTGTTTAATCTAACTCCTTACCCACTTCCTTTTATCTGAATTATTTTGGGGTTTTTGTTTGTTTGTTTTGGCTCCCGCTGCACAGCTTGCAGGATTTTAGCTTGTGGCCAAAACAAACAACAAACCACCCTCCCAAGATCAAGAACAGAGTAGAATATAACTCTGCTTTTCACATTATGCGTAGTTATATGAATATTGTCAGCTGGATGAAGGAGGGTATCCACCAGTCTTGGTAGAAATTGTTTCAAACCACCAGCCCTCCCCTAACTTCACAGTTTATGGGCATTCAAGCCCCCTTCTCACTCCAACAATGCTTTTTCCAACTTTACATGACCATCTCAGACTCCAGCCTCTTGCATTTGAAATACAGTAAATGCCCCAACATACAAACACGAGAGTGTGTTCAGGTCCAGTGTATTCATAAGTCCAACAAAGTTAGCCTAGCCAGCCAACACTAAATGGCTATTGTAATTAATACATAAAAGGCAAACACAAACATAAAGACAACATTTTTAATCTTACAGTACAGTACCTTGAAAAGTACAGTAGTACCAACTGCGACCAGGGCTTCCTCGGTGGCTCAGAGACAAACAACCCGTTTGCAATGCAGGACACTCGGGTTCGATCCCTGGGTGGGAAAGACCTCCTGGAGAAGGAAATGACAACCCACTCCAATATTCTTGCCTGGTGAATTCCACGGACGGAGGAGCCTGGCAGGCTACAGTCCATGGGGTTGCAAAGAGTTGGACACAACTGAGCAACTACAGAATGATAACAAACCAGCTGCATCACCGCTGCTTTACACTTGCTTCCGGACGTCCTGGGCTTGAAATAGATCAGCACTACTGCAATGTTTACGGTACCGTACAGTAAAGTGCACAAAAGCACAGCCACCTGTAGGGGGCGCACACAGTAAAGTGCACAAAAGCACAGCCACCTGTAGGGGGCGCACACATGTGGCCACGTTCACCAGATACGGGAACTTACGTGACTGGGCATGAGATCACACGTTCGCATCTTTGAAAGTTCACCGCTTGGGGGTTCGGAAGTAGGAGGCTCACTCTACGTTCCGTATCCACATCATCTTGGTCTGGAAGAGAGGTCCTTTCCTACTTTACAGTTATTCCTACAGAATGTTCATGAAATCAACGATCGTTGCTGGTAACTTGGGGAAAGACGAACGAGATGTTCACCTTATGTCAGGGTTTTCACCACCTCTGTGGTCGGGAGATACAGCCATCCTGAACTACCCTTTGACTCCGTTCTGTCCCACAGAACTTTCCATGATGATGGACATGTCCTGCTTCTTCTCTAATACAGTCATTATTACCACAGCGGGCTTCTGAGTGCTTGCACTGTGGCCAGTGTGAGTGAAAGATTCAATTTTGGAATGATTTAACTTTAATAGAAGCGTTTATACTTAAATAGCCATACGTGTCTAGTGGCCACCATATTTATATTAATTATGATTAATTATGTAATAACGCAGCCCTCGTCCCTTCCCTGTGGAACCGTGGTGTTCTGCCCACGTCCCAGACTCTCAGTCTCCCTCACTCTTCTTACCTCGTGCAGACCTCTCCGTAATTCACGCTGGGCAGTCTCTGTCTACCATGATGCCTTAGTACCTGAACAGCCATGACTACGGATCTCTGCTCACTGTGAGTCGACAAAATCCTCAGTCTTTGCACCACAGACTTGCTGCCTCCAACTTAGGGTTGATAATAGTAACTATCTCATGGATTTACACTGGGAATTAAATAAGCTAATATGTATAAAGCGGGAAGCATATCCCAAATAGGCCTAGCACGCGTGTGTCAGTCGCTTCAGTCGTGTCCGACTCCTTGCGACCCCACGGACTGCAGCCCGCCAGGTTCCTCTGCCCATGGGTTTCCCAGGCAAGAATACTGGAGTGGGTTGCTATTTCTTCCTCCAGGGGATTTTCCCAACCCAGGGATCAAACCCGCGTCTTACAACTCCTGCATTGGCAGGCAGATTCTTTACCTGGGAAGAATTCTTTACCTGTGCCACCTGGGAAGCCCAGGCCTAGCATAGGACATCCCAAAGAAAGTCATTTTCATGTCTGAAACGAGTCCTGACAATAAATGCTTGGGAGTAAAGATTTCACTTGTCACATAACTGTAGGCTGCAGGAGCCACATGGCCGCGTGTAGCTATCTAATTTAAGGTAATTAGAATGGACGTTTAGTTCGTCAGGTGTACTAGTCACATTTCAACTGCTCAGTGGCCGCGTATGCCTAGAGATGATCACCCGTAGGAAAGTTTCACTGGACAGTGACAAAACTTTGTCACTCCACGTCTAGGAACTCAGGAGAGAAGAATTGCCACAGTAGGTCAGAAAATCAATTCAGTTAGGGAAGACCAATCAGTAGCAGAGTGATCAATCTCGGTCATTCTTGCTGCCAAATCTGTATTCCCATGTTTCATTCTTCCCTTTCACCACTTCCTCGCCCATCGCGACAGTACTAATGAAATGCATTTAATAAATATCGTTAAAATACCGTTGACCTAATTTTCAATGTTATCAAGAACAGGTTCTTCAGAATTCATTTTCTTCTAAGGCTTCACAGCAGAGGAGATTATGTCTTTCTTTTTATTGATACTTTGTCATGTCTGGCAAAACACGGGGCACAATCCTGTTCATTTCCTGCAGTCACAGCATGGCTAGTCTCAATAGATAACTGAAAGAACATGTTTTACTTTGTCCCATTTGCTCACAGGTTGACAGAACCCAGTAAGGGAGGCAAGGACCCATTGTGTGTGAGTGTGTGTGTGTGTGTGTGTGTGTGTGTGTGTGTGTTTACCCATGTTCAGCTCTGTGTCTATCTTCTGTCATTAACTGCAGTGAACTGGAGCTTGTCTGGGCAGCTAATGAACATTCCTCCCTTAAGCTGTTGTTCTCTTGGCCATTTGTTCCCAAGGGAAGGGAAATGTTACCATTAGTACATAATGGAAACTTTCTTCCAGCTTACAGAAGCTTATCCTAAGAGCACCCCGTATTGCTCTGAAAGCGGTTCTGAGCCTTGACTGCCAGAACACACCTGTCTTGACCTTGGTGGGAGCACAAAGAAAGACATACATGCTTTGTAGAGAAGAGCTCACGTGGTCCACCATCCCAAAGAGTGTTAGTTAGTGCTGTTTTCATTGGGAAAACAAAAGTAAGTAAATAAATAGTTATATACTATTAAATAATGAAAATAAAAGGAACTCACTGCTGATCTTCAAAACAAAAACTTAACCAAGTATTGTGGGTGTTTTATTCACAAATGGAAAAGAATCCAGATTCAAATGTAGGTGGCTGGAGTCAGACTCTCACTCTTTAGCAGGTTTGTGACCCTGGGCAAGCCACTTCTGAGCCATTGTTTACAGACATCTCTAAACCCTGGAGTCCAGGCATTTCTTTCTCTTTGGGGAGAAGAATGTCTTAGGTCCATTTCCCCAGGAAACAGGCTTCGAGATAGATTTCCTACCACGAGTTTTACAGAAGAGTGTCCTTGAGACCACCTGTGGGGACTAAGAAGAGCAGCATGGGCAGGGGGAGAGACTGGGCTGCAGCAGAGCCGGCAGCTGACAGGCCGGGAGCTAGGCCAGGCTAGCCCGGAGGAGTGGTCCCGCAGGGAGGTGAGGAGTCTGGCCTTCGAACTGGCGTGCTGTGCGGGCGGGCCTTTGGATAACGGCGGTTCCCAGAGAAGGACGTGAGCTGCCAGACCTCCCAGCAGCTGGGGATGGTCATGGGCGTGTGGAGGGGACATGGGCGTGGAGGGGGGAACGTGGGAGTGCGGGGAGGGGACTTGGGGGGGGGGTACATGGCCGTGTGGGGGGCACGTGGGCGTGCGGTGGGGCAGACGTGGGCGCGAGGGGCAGGGGGACGTGGGCCCGTGTGGGGGACCTGAGCGTGTGGGTCCTGGAGGAGAGATCTGGGCAACCTTCACTCTTGAAAGGAAAGCCCATCTCCTTTCCTGCTCCAGGGATGGTCGTCACTATTCAAGTGTTCAGGCTGCCCTGCAGTGACCCAGGCAAGGCCATCGCGAGGATCTGCAATGAACTGCTTGTGTGAGGAGAGGTTCCCTAGAGAAAGACCCTGGCATGAAGATGTGTTCAAGTGACTTGTTAGGAAGTGTTCCCAGAGATCAGGAAAGAGAGGCCAGCAACGTCCTGCCCTGCAAGGCTAGCAAGCAATGTCCTGCCCCGCTCACTTTGGCTCAGTTCTGCAGGGGAGCTTGACTGATAGTAGAAGTACTTTGTCAAAGCTGACCCCTCAGTGGGCAAGGAAGCTGTCACAGCTATACCCTCATACCCATCAGGGAAAACTTAAATTCTTAGGCATCCCAACTCCTCACGAGCGGGCAAATTGAATTCCAGTCACTGGGGCTTCCCTGATAGCTCAGTTGGTAAAGAATCCCCCTGCAATGCAGGAGACCCCAGTTCGATTTCTAGGTCGGGAAGATCCACTGGAGAAGGGATAGGCTACCCATTCCAGTATTCTTGGGCTTCTCTGGTGGCTCAGCTGGTAAAGAATCCGCCTGCAATGGGGGAGACCTGGTTTTGATCCCTGGGTTGGGAAGATCCTCTGGAGAGGATTCTGGGCGACTTTCACTTTCACTGGGGCAACCTTTCGGCAAAGACAGTGCAGCTGGTTTTACTGGGAACGAAAGCACGCAGGTAGCTCGTGAGCATTAGCATGGTTACTGGATGGACGAGGCTGTGAATGGAGAACTCAGAGCCGGAAGTCTGGGTCCGTCAGCCTTTAATAAGCTCACGGGGGACTCACTCAGGCTGCCTCTGAACCTGACGGCTTCACTTCCTCATCACCGTCTATCCTTCCATGTGGGAAGGGGAAGTAATCAAACTGGCTAATCGCTCCTTTCTCAGCGTGATGACGCATTCTCTTATAAGCAAATGCTTACAAAAGAACACAGACATTCACCCTTTTCCCAAGGACAAGCAATGATTTTTTTGGATCATGACAATCCTAAAGTATCGATAGATGAACAAAACGCAGCATCGTTGTCATGACAAGAACCAATCCTAGCTTCATCCAACAGTTTTACAGATTACATCGTCTGAAAGAGCACTTTTAGAACCCACGGATGGTGCTATTAGAGACTGTCTCCTAAATCCCATATGCTTACTGGCCCGATGTTGGCAAAGTTTCTTTTTAGTTCATCTTCTAAGTGGATGCCCTGTAAGTGCGTCTCCTCAACGCAATAACTTTATGAATTGCTTTTCAGAGTAATTTTAAAGAGCTTTTACCATGATACCCAATACGAGTATTTGTGGAGTTATACTCCCAGTAATATTAATAGTAATTATTGCAGTGTTAAAAGTATTTATCTCCTTTTAAAATTTTTAGCTTGTTTCATCAGGTGACTCCTATCAGCATCTAAGGCTCATGTGAAAGAGAATCATTTCAGGCTAACAGCTGATTCCCAAAGAGTATTTTTTTTGTTCGAAATTTTAAAACTGAGAGCGACCCTCATATTAGGAGAAACACCATTAAGGACTTGGGCTTTAGGCAACCCCCTCTTTTATGGGCAACAATTTGAGGGTGCAACCCTCCTCTTATAATGGTAAACGAAACAAAAGGAAGCCAAGTTTTATCACGCTTAAGTGTTGGTTCCCACACGCAGATATGAAGAGGGCACTGTGAGGCAGACAGACAGCTTTATTAGACCTGCTATAAAGAGGCTTTCTTCACCTTCTTCTAGGGTCTCCTATAACTTTATTGATCTTGTCTACAAGGATGATACTGAACACATTTCTTTACAAAGGCAAGGAGGGGGTTTCTTCTCTTCCACCATATGACCGTTTTGAAGAAAGGACTTAGATATGATACCAAGTAGCGACATTGATGTCCCTGAGATGCTCTGAAAATGAAAATGAAATGCTCTGTTGATTATTCTCTTCATCCTCATAATTTACTTGAAAAGAAAAAGTTATCCATGTATTAAGTGTGCAATGTTCTAAGTGTCTAGATAAGAGATGTACATACTTTTTAAAACATGATTTACTAAAAAATCATAGACCACTTAAAATAAAGGCAATTTATAAAGTATTTTGCAAAGACTGTTTTATGATTACTGATGTACAAACTGTGGGAAGCATAAGTATATTGACATTTGGTCAGGGACCTAGAGTTTAATAGTATTCAGGGATTTTAAAAGAAAGTCACACTCTAAATTGGAAAGTATATAGGATTACCTGTAATCTGTGGCGAATTAACTTTTTGCCTTATTTTGCTAACATTCTGTTATTGGAATATTTGCTTTGTTTTGAAATAGCTTATGACTGTTTATAAATTACTATGATGCACAAGAAGCCTCGAATCACTAAGACACTGCAGAGGGCTCAGCAGTTTGACCTGGCATAACTCAAATTTCTTATCTGCAGAAAGAAGAGACACAATGTCTTATCACCTATGTTTTATCTGATTTTGATTGGGAATTCGAGCTATGTTTCTCATTCTGTTGAAGGCCTCCTGAAACCAGACAAAGGATCTCAAGGTAAAGAACAGGAAACGGGTATTGATTTCCTTTATCCACCCAGACTTTTTTATCATTTTGTTTTGTACTGTGATGGATTAGGGGAACAGGCCAGCAAATGCTTCACGTTTTCTACAGATCGGATGGGCTTTGGGGAAAAGGATTTGAGGCACGTGCTAGTAAAGAAAAGAAACTCTAAAGCAGGTCTGGGTCAGTGTGATAAGTAGCGAGGTATATGTTCCTATATCAGGAGACTCCCAGCCTCCTAACCTCTGTCCCAGCGCCCTCAGCATTCTCTCACTGTGCACGCGTACGCAAGGGCAAACACGGACCCGACTGAAATAGACACCGATGCGTTCCTGAATCTAAGGTTCCTTTTGGCCATTTTTGTTTTTCCTTCCACTGGAGGGACTACAGTGATCAAAATGATGCTTCCTCACAAACATGGTTACAAAGGGGAAAGGGCTGGGACAGACTAGGAGTTTGGAATTGACATATACGCACAGTGTGTGTGTGTACTCAGCTGTGTCCAATTCCTTGTGACCCCATGGGTTACCGGGCTCCTCTGACCATGGAATTTTCCAGGCAAGAATACTGGAGTGGGTTGCCATTTCTTTCTCCAGGGGATCTTCCTGACCCAGGGTTCAGACCTGAGCCTCTTGTATCTCCTGCATTGGTAGATGGGTTCTTTACCACTGTGCCCCCGGAAAGCCCTATATACACACTTGTTGTTGTTCAGTCGTCCAGTCGTGTCTGTTGTCTGACTCTTTGTGACCCCATGGACTGCAGCACGCCAGGCCTCCCTGCCCCTCCCAGCTCCCGGAGCTTGCCCAAGTTCATGTTCATTGCATCAGTGATGCTGCCAGCCATCTCATCCTCTGACGCCCTCTCCTTCTGCCCTCAATATTCCCCAGCATCAGGGACTTTTCCGGTGAGGCGTCTGTTTGCATCAGATGACCAAACTACTGGAGCTTCCACTTCAGCATCAGTAACACTGCACTGTATATAAAGTAACCAACAAGGACCTATTGTATAGCACAGGGAATTCTACTCAATATTCTGTAATAACCTAAATGGGAAAAGAATTTGAGAAAGAATAGGTACATGTGTATGCGTAGCTGAATCACTGTGCTGTACACCTGAAACTAACACAGCGTTGTAAAGCGACTCTAGTGTAATATAAAATAAAAAATTTTTAAAAGCTTGCATATCACTAAAAAAAAAAAAAGACACTTTCTCATTCTCACCTATAACATGCAGGTCAGTGTTTTTCAAAGTATCATCCTCAGAGAAAGTGTATCCAACCATAAAAGGCAGATCCTACATGGGTTGAAGCAGAGTCTTAAGGAGGGGACCCAGGAATCTGCATCTCATCACAACAGTCTTCTGCACATTACGTTTGAAAGCCACTGCTATGGTTTGCTACATAGAATATAAATGCTAAATTAACGAAACTTGATTTCGTTACAGGTACAGCCCTTCCCAGAGCTACTGGACACACTCATGAAAAGAAAATTAAGTCTAGGTGTCAGGCCTGCTCCGGGACCTCTAAGCACCCCAGCCCCCACCTCCCTACCCCTGTAAGGACTTTGCATTCTTCTTTCTCAGCAGTAACTTCTTTACAACATAATTAAGCAATCAATCATGTCTGAATGTTTCCGGGCCCCTCACCCTATCCCACCCACCTTTCTGTTTCTCCCTGACCTTCTCCTTCTCATTCCCTTAAAGAGAGTAAGTTCAACAAACGGAAAAAGGAAAGACAAAATAATGCGCATAGAAATGTAGCCGTAGAATGAATGACTCTCCAACAGATACCAGCGGAGCAGCTCTACAGCAGGCAGTCTCTTTTGTTTATTTATTTTTTTAATTTATTTAGAAACTGAGCGACTTGAGTGTGGGCTAGGTCACTTCAGTTGTGTCTGACTTTTGGTAATCCCGTGGACTACAGCCCATGAGGTTCCCCTGTCCATGGGATTCTCCAGGCAAGAAAACTGGAGTGGGTTGCCATTTCCTCCTCCAGCGGATCCTCCCAACCCAGGGATGGAACCTGTGTCTCCTGCGTCTCCTGCATTGCAGGCAGATTCTTTACTGCTGAGCCACCGGGAAAGCCCTTTTGACAATATGTATACACCTGTGCAAATTTCTCCACTCTCAAGATACATAAGCTGGCCCCTCGCCCCCAAAATGTCCCTCCTGTCCCCTTTCAGTTGATTTTACCCCACTCCTGATCTTCCAGTCCCAGGCAACCACTGACCTGCTTTTAACCACTACAGATAAATTTTGCCTGCTCTAGAGCTTCATAGAAATGGACTCATACCATGAATATTTTTTGTCTCTGGCTTTTTTTTTCTCTAAATAGAATGTTTTTGATATAAACATTTTTTCATGTGATTTTTCATGTTATAACATGTTTATTCATGTTATTGCATGTAAAGATATTACCCTATTGAGGGACATTTCCGCTGTTTCCACTTTGGAACTATGATGAACAAAGTTGTTTTTACTGTGTACAATTCTTTCTTGGGCGTATATTTTAATTTAGGGAGAGGGCAGGTAAATACTTTGCTTGCTCCTTGGAAGGAAAGCTGTAACAAACCTAGACAGCATATTAAAAAGCAGAGACATCACTTGGCAGACAAAGGTCCATCTAGTCAAAGCTATGGTTTTTCCAGTAGTCATGTATGGATGTGAGAGTTGGATCATAAACAAAGCTAAGTGCTGAAGAATTGATGCTTTTGAACTGTGTTGTTGGAGAAGACTCTTGAGAGTCCCTTAAACAGCAAGGAGATCCAACCAGCCCATCCTAAAGGAGATCAGTCCTGAATATTCATTGGAAGGACTGATGCTGAAGCTGAAGGTAAAGCTTCATTACTTTGGCCACCTGATGCAAAGAACTGACTCACTGGAAAAGACCCTGATGCTGGGAAGACTGAAAGCAAGAGGAGGAAAGGCCAGCAGAAGATGAGATGGTTAGATAGTATCACCAGTTCAATCGACATGAATCTGAGCAAGCTCCAGGAGACAGTGAGAGATAGCAAAGCCTGGCGTACTGCAGTCCATGGGGTTGCAAAGAGTCAGACACGACTTAGTGACTGAACAACAATACTTTGGAATGGAATTACTGTGTCCTATGGTATATATGTGGAGAAGGAAATGGCAACCCACTCCAGTGTTCTTGCCTGGAGAATCCCAGGGATGGGGGAGCCTGGTGGGCTGCCGTCTATGGGGTCGCACAGAGTCGGACACAACTGAAGCGACTTAGCAGCAGCAGCAGCATAGTATATATGTATTTAATTTTATAAGGAGCTGCTGAACAGTTTTCCTAAGTGCTCGTTTCACTGATATTCCCACCAGGAATGAATGAGCATTCCGGTTGTTCCACATCCTCATAGACTCTCTTGAAAGCGTTTTCCGTTTTAGTCCTTTGGATAGGTGTGTAGGGATGTCTCACGGTGATTTGATTTTGCATTTCTCTCATGACTAATGATGATGAACATTTTTTTGTGTGCCGTTTATTCCCATTCATATAGTTTCTTTTCTGAAGTATCTGCTAAAGTCTTTTGCACATTTTAAATAGGTTATTTGTCTTCTTGGGCTTCCCTGGTAGCTCTGCTGGTAAAGAATTCACCTGCAATGCAGGAGACCCCGGTTGACTTCCTGGGTTGGGAAGATCCCCTGGAGAAGGGATAGGCTGCCCACTCCAGTGTTCTTGGGATTCCCTCGTGGCTCAGTTGGTAAAGAATCTGCCTGCAATGTGGGAGACCTGGGCTTGATCCTTGGGTTGGGAAGGGCATGGCAACCCACTCCAATATTCTTCCCTAAAGAATCTCCAAGGACAGAGGAGCCTGATGGGCTACAGTCCATGGGGTTGCAAAGAGTTGGATATGACTGACTGACTATCTGTGCATTCGTCTTCTTAAACATATGCATGTG
Organism: Bos indicus x Bos taurus; assembly: GCF_003369695.1. NCBI lineage: Eukaryota > Metazoa > Chordata > Mammalia > Artiodactyla > Bovidae > Bos > Bos indicus x Bos taurus. The sequence goes on along the minus strand of NC_040102.1, from coordinate 42,181,455 downwards.
TGCGCGTGCACACACACACATACACACACACTACTCCTGACACTGAGCTTAAGGGATCAGTTTTACTGGTAAGGATCAGACTGAGTGGTAAAGGCTGGAGTCTTTTTGTGTATGGGACATGGACTTTTGTCCCATCGAAGCTGCAAAGAACTGGAACCTAGGATTAACCTTTCCCTTGCTTTGTTTTGAAACAGCACAGAGATTCAGTGGGTAGGCTGGAGTCAAGCACATGTGGGCTCCAGCACTTACTAAATGCATGGCTTTGGACAAGGTGCCAAATTAAGCTGACTCAGTTTTCTCTGCTGTTAAATGGGGCTATGCTCACCTCGTAGTGTGCTGTGATATTTAAATGAGGTTATTTAGAGCACTTTGAACTGTCCAAATACAAAGTGAACTCTCAGTAAATATTGGCTGCTATCAATCAGGGTGAAGAATCTGAGTAACATGATTAACATACTCACCCAACCACATTCTTTCCAGAATCCTTATCTATACAGTATCATCTCTGTCCTCCAGACCTCACCTCTGTTTCTACAACTGTTTTCTAGATAAGCAATCTCTGGAGACAATTTCCTTTTGACTGCAGGTGATTTTCATAAGTATCAGTAGAGAAGGAGGTAGATTGAAGGTAGTTTTTACCCGATAAGGTTTTAAATTTTATATCAATTTATACCCATTTGCTCCTCGGAAGTCTAATTCTTTTTAGAATATTTCAACAAAGACCTGAGATAACTGAAAGTTCAAGAGAAGGAAGAGAAACTAGACTTGCCCCAGCAGGAGGCTGGCAGGAACATTTGACAATTAGATGCTTTTATTTCAGGGTAGAAAATTAGTTGCCTCTAAGACAAAGAGAGGAAGTGAAACTTTAACAGCTTTTGGCTTTGAACTTCAGGAAGCCCTAAACATTCCTGATGACACATTACTACATTACTAATGGGGGGAAAAAAGAAAGAATTCTGATGTATTAGATCAATAGAATAAAAGACAAAAGCACATGATCGTCTCAATAGACACAGAAAAGCATTCGGAAAAAATCCAACATTCGTTCATAACAGAAACTCTGAAACTATGAATAGGACCTCCTCAACCTGATAAAGGACAGAAAAACCCCACAGCTAACATCACACTTAATGCAAAATGCTGAATGCTTTCCTTCTCAGATCACAAACAAGGTAAAGATGTCTGCTTTTGCCAATGTTATTTAACCTTACGCCGGTTTCTACAGTGCAATACGAAATTTCTTTTTAAATTAGGGACATCCAGACTGGGAAAAAAAGAAGTAAAATTATCTTCATTCGCAGATGGCTTGATCTTGTATGAAAATCCAGAACAATCCCCTCAAATTTTACCGGAACTCCTAAAGAACTTTAATAAGATTACAAGAGCAATGAGCAAAAATTAATAATATCTCTATATGCCTGCAATGAAAAAACAGAAACTGAAATTAAGAAAATGACTCCTTCACAATAAAAGCAAAGACAGCAAAATAGTGAGGAACAAATTTAACAGAAGAAATGCAAGACTTGAACACTGAAAGCTATAAAACATCATTGAAAGAAATTACAGAAGATTTAAGTAAATGAAGGGCTCCCCTGGTGGGGGTAAGCTCAGACAGTAAAGAATCTGCCTGCAATGCAGGAAACTTGAGTTCAATCCCTGGGTCAGGAAGATCTCCTGGAGAAGGAAATGGCAACCCACTCCAGGATTCTTGCCTGGGAGATCCCATGGACAGAGGAGCCTGGAAGGCTCTAGTCCATGGGGTCGCAAAGAGTCAGACACGACTCTTTGACCAATAGTTTCACAAGAAAATGAAAGGGCATTTCATGTTCATGGATTGGAAAGCTAAACAGTGTCTGCTCAAGACGGCTGTTCTCCTCTTGCTGAACTGTAACTTCAGTGTGAAGTGAAGTGAAGTGAAGTGAAGTTGCTCAGTCGTGTCTGACTCTTTGCGACCCCATGGACTGTAGCCTACCAGGCTCCTCCGTCCATGGGATTTTCCAGGCAAGAGTACTGGAGTGAGGTGCCATTGCCTTCTCCAAACTTCAGCATAAACCCTGTCAAAGTCCTGCCAGAGAGGGCTGCCTGTGAGCTTGGACAAGGGTGCGGATGGAAGCCTGCCAGCTGCTCCTTTCTCTTTCCATGAGCGGGGTAGTGAGGAACTCCATGTGAGTGTGTGTGTGTGTGTGTGTCTGTGTGTGGTGTGTGTCTGAGTGTGAGTGTGTGTCTGAGTGTCAGTGTGTGTTGTGTATGTGTGTCTGTGTGTGAGTGTGTCTGTCTCTGTGTGTGTGTCTGTATCTCTGTATCTGAGTGTGTGTATGTGTGTGTGTCTGAGTGTGAGTGTGTGTCTATGTGTGTATCTGAGTGTGAGTGTGTCTATGTGTGGTGTGTGTGTGTGTGTGAGTACGTCTGTCTGTGGGTGTCTCTCTGTGTGTGAGTCCCAGCCCATGGCTATAACTTCCAACCTTTTCTCTCCTCGCCCCGTCACAAACAGCTTCCTTTTGGCCAGCCCTTCAACCACTAAAAACAAAATCCTCTTTTAGCAGCACAGAGCAGGACAGAGAATAAACAGTTGCGGAGGAAGAGCTCTCTCCGAGCCATTTCAGTAGCAAACAGCTCTGTTCACTGGAGGCCGAGACGTGGGCTCCTAGACCCCCTCAGAAGGGAGCCAGAAGTGTCCTCTGAAACAGCCTCTCGGACTTCAACATGCAGACACGTCAGCGTGGATCTTGTTAGAATGTGGATTTAGCGGGTGGAAGAGCAGGCACGAGGCACGGCCACCCCGACAGCATCCAGGTGGCGGATGCGCCGCCGCCGGGCTGCGGCCCACACTTGGAGCAGCAGAGCCCCGGGTCACGGGCCCCACCGAGCTGGGTCCATGGTCAGAACTCACAGCGGACTGAACAGGAGAGACAGCAAGGCGCGTGGAAGGCCGCCCAGTACTAGGACGCCTTCTTCACCTGCCGCTGGGCACGCTGGTGACGGCCGACAGGGAGCCAAGGAACGGTGTTTGCGGCGCTAGTTCTCGAGGGGTTCATAGTCCAGCGGGCATGTTAGATACAAATAAAGAAGTGCAGGGCATTGTGCAACGAGGAATAGTAGGCAGATGTGTATCGATGACACAGCAGAGGCGAGTCATGTCTGGGCAAACCTTGAGGGGTGCACCGGGCTCCGCAGAGAACAAAGCGGGAAAGGGGCTCACAGCAAAGGGGCGGATGGATCTGTGGTAGGCTGCATTTTCCAAAGAAGGCTGCAGCAATATCTCTAGCCTCATAAAACCTTCTAGAAATTTCCACTCTCCTATCATGATGTGACATTTAATTCCCTTCCCCTTGAACGTGGGTGGATTTATGAATGACTTCCATAAATACAATATGGAGAAATGACACTTTGTGACTTGAGGTTAGATTAAAAACCAACATTTAGTTTTTGTCTGGTTTTCTTTGGCTGCTTGCTTTTAGAACCAAGCCACCACGCTGTGAAGAAGCTAAGAAGCCCACAGAGACTCTCAGCGGTGAGGAACTGAGGGCCCACCCATGAGTCCTGTTGAGCTCAGAGCCAGCTACTGACACGGACTTGCTAGCCACGTGAATGAGGCATCGGGAAAGCAGGCGCGCCAGTCTTTAGTCAAACTGCAGGGAGCAGAGATAAGCCAACCCACCAACCCTGGCTGAATTTCAGATTCATGAGCAAAATAAACGATTTTTGATGCTTACCAACTTTCAGAGTGCTTTATTTCACAGCAGTACATTTCAGGAAAAACATGCAAAGGTGAAGAAGTGAGAATCAGCCTGGTGTTTCAAAACACAACACAAATACAGGCATGTTTATATATGCAACTCAGCTACTAGGAACGAAAGCAGAAAGGTATGGGAAATGTTTGGCACACTGAATTTGTGATGTGGAGGGGGAAAAGTTTCATCAACAGAGTGTTCATAGTGTTAGTGTAATACAGTTGTCTTTGCAGTCAGCCACGCTCGGATTAATTATTCATGGCTTTGCCAGAAGACGTGCTGGATGTAAGTGTATTTATCCAACCAATTTTCTTGCTGGTAAAAGCAAATTCTTGTTGAAAAGAAAATAATAATGATCTGCTATTGTGTGTGCTCTGGAGATGAAGCCCAGGGTGACAATTTCAAAAGAAATCACTTAATAGTTTTTACTACTAAAGTGAAAACATGATATTAATATAATTTCAAAAAATTACAATCTTATCTGAAATCTTCTAAGGAGGCTACATCCCCACATTCTTGGGATAAAAGTACACAACTTGGACCTGTCATCAGTCCCGTTTCTTTTCGTCCTTGCAGTTCTGAGATAACCAACCAAGAGTCTCTGAAAGAGGTAAATGTGTCACTATTCTTTAATGCCGAGAATCTTATTTTCTGTAACCCTATGGTGGGTGCATGCTAATTGGAGAGAAAAAGATTTAGAATGCACTGAATTGATACACCGAGGTTCTTTCCTGGGCTGTGGAGTTTGGAATCAGGGATTCCTGGGATGCAAATAGCAGATGACACGTACCTTCCTTCTGCTCCCAGCTAAGCGGCCCCTCCTGGGATACTGGGTTCAGTTCCTGACAATATGTTTCAGTAGGAACATAGACAAGTCAGGGTGTGTTTGGAGGAGAGGGGCTTAAATGGTGGTGGAACAGAAACCTGTGTCACAAGATGAAGAACTGGAGAGAAGAGGAATGCTTCCTAGGGGAGGAAACAACTCACCAGGCGTGTTGTCTGCTCAGTTGGATGGTCATGTTCTACTCTTTTCGACCCCATGGACTGTAGCCCACCAGGCTCCTCTGTCCATGAGATTTCCCAGGCAAGAATGCTGGAGCAGGTTGCCATTTCCTTCTCCAGGGGATCTTTCTGACCCAGGAACTGAACCCCTGTCTCTCGAAGCTCCTGCATTGGCAGGTAGATTCTTTCCCACTGCGTCACCTGGGAATCCCGTGGGGCATGTTGTTGTTCAGTCCCTAAGCCGTGTCTGACTCTGCGACCTCGTGAACTGCAACACGCCAGGCTTCTCTGACCTCCACCATCTCCTGGAGTTTGCTCAGACTTCTGTCCACGGAGCAGGTGATGCCCTCCAACTATCTCATCCTCTATCACCCCCTTCTCCTCCTGCCCTTTATCTTTATCAGCATCAGGGCCTTTTCCAATGAGTGGGTTCTTCACATCAGGTGGCCAAAGTATTGGAGCTTCAACTTCAGCATCAGTCCTTCCAGTGAATATTCAGGGTTGATTTCCTTTAGGATGGACTGGTTGGATCTCCTTGTAGTCCAAAGGACTCTCAAGAGTCTTCTCCAGCATCACAGTTCAAAAGCACCAATTAGGCCCTCAGCCTTCTTTATGGTCTAACTCTCATATGACTAACTCAATGACTACTTGGAAAAACCATAGGTTTGACTACAGGGACCTTTGTCAGCAAGGTGATACCTCTGCTTTTTAATACTGTCTAGGTTTGTCATATCTCTTCTTCCAAGGAGCAAGCCTCTTTTAATTTTATGGTTGCAAGTTAGCCATATTTAAATAATGAAAGAGCTTTCTTGCAGGAGAGCTGGTAGCATAACTCTATAGTCCCAAAAGCATAAGAGAAAAGAATTGGGAAGCAATTTAGGGGAGAAGAGAGATGTCCAAACTGGATGTCCAACTGTCCAATGATGGAGTTGGCTATGGGGGAGGTAGGAAGTCCCATCTCTAGAGACATTCAAGTAAATTATCTTGAAAGAATTCTAAATGAGGTAGTAATTGGATTGGACATCCTGCAAAATCCTCCTGAGCAGGACCCTGTGAGGCTCCTGGGCACGGGAGCCTTTCTGTGTCCACTGTTTCTTGTTTGCAAGGAGTAGATTCCGTGACCTTCCCGGAGTTCCAAAAGGCAGATTCCAACTACAGTCAATCAGGGAGGGAAGGTGATATGGAGACAAGGGAGGAACAGTCAAGAAACATTAGTGCAGCCTTGGGCAGGGTTCTGGTTCCCCTCCAGGGATACACACAACAGTAACTTTGAGCTCTTTGGAAGTAAAGCTATGACCAACCTAGACAGCATATTAAAAAGCAGAGACATTACTTTGCCAACAAAGGTCCTTCTAGTCCAAGCTATGGTTTTTCCAGTAGTCATGTATGAATGTGAGAGTTGGACTATAAGGAAAGCTGAGTGCTGAAGAATTGATGTTTTTGAGCTGTGGTGTTGGAGAAGACGCTTGAGAGTCCCTTGGACTGCAAGGAGATCCAACCAGTCAATCCTAAAGGAGATCAGTCTGACATTCATTGGAAGGACTGATGCTGAACCTGAAGCTCCGATACTTCGGTCACCTGATACAAGGAGCTGACTCACTGGAAAAGACCCTGATACTAGGAAAGATTGAAGGCAGGAAGAGAAGGGGACGACAGAGGATGAGAGTGTATCCTCTGTGTTGTGTCACGCGAGTGTATGTTCCTCGGTTCTTTGTCTCGTCACAACAAAGATTTGGAGCGACGGACATTAAAGCCCTCGGAGCGTCACAGCTCTCGGGTCTTGGACAAACCGTGCTACAGCTCTTAGGCAAATCAGTGTTACAGCTCTATTTTATTTAGAAGGTAGCAGGAGAGTGAGAGAGAGAGAGAGAGAAAGAAAAGAGCGCACGCATGCGGTAGAGAGAGTCCATGAGAAAGCGCTTTGGCTCCTCCTTTTATATGTTTTTTCCTCCACCTGGGCCTGCCCTATGCAAATTGGGCTTAGCCAGGAGTGCTGTTTGTTCTGCCTGAAGTTTTCACTCTGGTCCTCGGACCTTCCTTGTCTGTTAGCCACCGCCATTTTGGACTCCTTTTCCCTATTCTACCTACCTATCATTCCCCCCTCAAGAGATGGGAGGCCCAATTCTTTGGGAATAGGGGCATCAAGGTCTTTCTGGCTACTTCCTGCTGAACTGGGACAGTGAGGGGTATTGGGCCTCCCCCTCTTGCTAGTCTCAATCCTCAGAGTCCTTATAGCGGTGTCCAAGGGTGTGTGATATTTTCCGTGGTCAGCTGTAGTTTTATATCTTTGTTGAACTGGCACTGCAATGTTGTAGCTGGTTGACCTGGGCAGAGACAAAACAGGTTAGACAATTGACAGTACATGGAATAATCATAGGCATCATCGATATAGCATAACAAGGACTAGTAGGGACATTGGTCAATTTTAAATTCACATGGCCAGGATGGCTCAAGTCCCTCCTTGTTCAGGGATCAGAAGATCTATCTCCTGTCTGTTTTGGAGTACAGTCTCTGTCAAGCTGTGTTGGCTCCTTAGAGTTATCCTGAGAAATCTTATCCCCAGAAACCAGATTTTGGGTGTGTTCATTAGAATGGCACTCATTGGTAGTTCTGAATAGGTATCTGAGATCTCCCAGGGACTCACAGGTGTATTGAGTGTCCTCTTCTGTTTTCTTTCATGGCTTGACTCATGAGTAGTGAATCCAGGAGTCATGTCCTGGTACCTTGACTGCTGTGGGGGTAGAAAGTATTACAGGGTAGGGGCCCTTCCATGTGGGCTGGAGTTGAGCCTTTGGGGACCCATCTTTCCAGACTTTAATTAGGACTTGAGTCCCTGGAGCATATAGTGGTGACTCTTCAGAATCTTTTGGGTCCTGGTTCATACCCCACAAGCGTATATCCTGTTGGAATTGCCCAATGGCCATGGTATAAGACCGCAGGGTCTGAACCTCTGGATCTAGGAAGAGGTCATTGACATAAACAAAAGGTCTCCCATATAGCATCTCATAAGGACTAAGACCAAACTGTTCTTTAGGGGCAATGCGGGTGCGGAGGAGAGCTATTGGTAAAGCCTCCTTCCATCCCAGGGAGGTCTCCTGGGTTATCTTTTTATCACCGATTTTAGGAATTGATTGGCTCTTTCTACTTTTCCTGAAGACTGAGGCCTCCAGGCACAATGGAGATAATAAGTAATGCCCAATGCTTTCCAGACCCCTTGGGTGACCTTAGAAGTGAATGATGTCCCATTGTCACTTTGTAATGACCTGGGCAGACCAAATCTTGGAATGATTTCATGGAGCAGTTTTTTAATCACCTCCGGGTGGGAAAGCCTTCAATCCATCCTGTGAATGTTTCTGTCATGACTAATAGGTATTTATACCCTTGAGAAACTGGCATCTGGGTGAAGTCCATCTGCCAGTCCTCTCCTGGGTAGGCCCCACGTCGTTGGATGGGCTGGGCCAGCTGGGGTCTTCGAGCTCCTTGGGGGTTGTTTAATTGGCAAATGGGACAAGAGGAGACCGCCTGTCTTATAGTTGTTTGGAGGCCTGTTCCTCTGAAGGACCTTTCTAGTAATCTTTGGAGGGCCTTTTCTCCTAAATGAGTAGTGGCATTTAAGGAGTTAACCAACTTCCATTGGAGGTTTCCAGGTAGAAAAAGGAGTCTCTCCTTTTGGAACCATCCCATATGATCTTCTTGAAAGCCCTCGCTCTTAGCTTTAAGAGTCTCACCTTCAGTATATGAAGGAGTTTCTGGCAAATTAGTCTGTGGAACTAAGGCGGCAATCCCTATTAGGTCATGGTTCTGTAATGCTGCTCTCCTAGCTGCCTGATCAGCTGCTTGGTTCCCTCGTGCCGCTTCCATGTTCCCTTTTTGGTGTCCTTTACAGTGGGAGACTGAAACCTCAGTGGGCAGGTGGACTGCCTCCAAGAGTCAAATCTGATCACCATATTTGATTGGGGACCCTCGGGTGGTCAAGTGGCCCCTTTCTTTCCCAAACAGCCGCATGTGCATGTAGCACCAGAAAGGCATACTTGGAGTCAGTGTCAATGGCTATTCTTTTTCCTTTTCCCAGGTCTAAAGCTTGAGTCAGGGCTATGAGCTCAGCTAATTGGGCTGAAGTACCTGGTGGCAGAGGCTTAGCCTCTATGGTCTCAAAATTGGAGACTACTTTTTCCGGCTCTCCTTTTTCCATCCAAGACAAAGCTGCCTCCATCAGTGTACCAGATTTCCTCAGGATTGGTCAGAGGATCTGACAATCCCTCTTGGGGTTTTGTCCAGTGGTCCAAGGTTTCTAGACAAGAGTGAAAGGGGAGAGAGCCCTCGGGGGTAGGGAGGAGGGTGGCTGGGTTAAGAACCTCACAAGGGGATATAGCGAGGCCTGGATTTTCCATCAGCATTACTTGATATCTGAGGATTCTTTGATCAGACATCCATAAATGGCCTTTCCCATTTAGGAGTTGTTTCACTTGGTGGCTGGTAAAAATAGTTAGTTTGCCCCCAAAGGAGAGTTTTAAAGCATCTTCTATCATGATTGCAATTACTGCAAGATTTCGAAGGCAGGGGGGCCAACCTCGGGTAGTTGGATCAAGCCTCTTGGATAAGTAAGCTACAGGCTGGGGCTCAGATCCCAACCTTTGAGTTAACACTCCCAAGGCTATTTCCTCTCTTTCATGGACATAAAATTGGAATGCTTTTTTTGGGTCTGGCAACCTCAAGGCAAGTGCCTGAGTTAAGGCCTGTTTTAGTGTAGCCTCTGCCTCCTTTTGGAGAAGGCAATGGCACCCCACTCCAGTACTCTTGCCTGGAAAATCCCATTGACAGAGGAGCCTGGTAGGCTGAAGTCCATGAGGTCGATGAGTCGGACACGACTGAACGACTTCACTTTCACTTTTCACTTTCATGCATTGGAGAAGGAAATGGCAACCCACTCCAGTATTCTTGCCTGGGGAATCCCAGGGACGCGAGAGCCTGGTGGGCTGCCATCTATGGGGTCGAACTGGGTTGGACACGACTGAAGTGACTTAGCAGCAGCAGCAGCAGCTGCCTCCTTTTGAGGAGTTCCCCACATCAGTGGGATTGAATCATCTCGTCCCTTTAAGCTTTCATATAAGGGCTGGGCAATTAGACCATAGTTGGGTATCCAGATTCTACAATAACCAGTTAGCCCCAGGAAAGCTCGCAATTGTTTTCAAGTCGTGGGGGAGGGCAACTGGAGGATTCCTTGTACCCGATCAGAGGACAGCCTCCTGGACTCATGTGTAATCTGAACTCCCAAGTAAGTGACCTTTGTCTCGACCATCTGTGCCTTAGCACGGGAGACTTTATCTCCCCTTTCTGCCAAGAAGTTTAGAACCTGAATTGCATGTTGTTGAGCACTTTTCTCATCTGGACAGCAGATTAGTAGGTCATCTACGTATTGCAATATTTTCCCATTAGGTCCCAGGTCCAGATCTAGGAGATCCCGGCTAAGGGCCTGTCCAAATAGGTGGGGGCTATCTCTGAACCCCTGAGGTAATACTGTCCAAGTCATCTGTTGGTGTTTTTATCCTGGGTCCTCCCACTCAAAGGCAAAAATATATTGGGATTCTTTAGCCAGTGGTATGCAAAAAAAAATGCATCTTTGAGATCTAAGACTGTAAACCACTTGGCACTGGGTGGGATTTCTCCCAAGATTACATAGGGACTGGGTACTGTGGGATGGAGGGGGACTACAGCTTCATTTATGATCCGGAAATCTTGAACCAGTCGCCAGGTTCCGTCTTTTTTCTTTACTGAGAGGATTGGGGTGTTACATGGCAAACTGGTGGGGACCAATAGCCCACAAGCAAGGACTTTATTTATTAAAGGCTGTAGTCCCTCCCGGGCCTCTCTTTTGAGAGGGTATTGTTTCCGGTTAGGAAACCGAGTGGGATCTCGGAGGACAATGATGACCGGCTCAGCTTGGTGGGCTCGTCCAGGAATCCCCTGTCCCACACCTGGGGGTTAATTTTGTCTTCCCATAGTTTTTGGTCCCTCTCTATTGAAGGTGTAATGGGTTCTTCAGTAGTAACCAGGAGCTGTAGAGCTCTGGGGGCTGAAAAACTTCCCACCACAAGGGTGGTCCCCAGTTTAGTGAGTATATCTCTTCCCAATAAGGGGGTAGGACACTCAGGGACCACCAGAAACTGGTGGGAAAATATTTGTCTATTCCAGCAACAAAGAGCTCAGGTGAATCTTTTAGTAGTTGCTTTTCCTGTAGCACCCAAAATGGTACAGGTTTGGGAGGAGAAGGCTCCAGAGTAGGAGATCAAGACAAAGTAGGTAGCCCCTGTGTCAACCCAGAAATTCTCGGACCTACCTGCCGCATCCAGTTGCACCCTTGGCTCCAGCCCCGTGATGGTTATCTGTGACAGGCGGGCTGGCTGGAGCGGGCCACTTCAGTCCTCTTAAACCATCGTGAGGGTAGGCTTGGCACTTGACCTTGAGGCTCTTGGGTCCCGAGGGCAGAGTGCTGCCCAATGTCCCAGTCGATGGCATTTGTGGCAAGCCGTTCTAGGAGACTTGTCACGGTTTGGACACTCTTTGGCCCAATGCCCTGCCTGTCTACAGATCAGGCATTTGTCTCGTGCCTTGTCCCTCAAGGACTCCGGGTTTGCCATAGGGCTTCTCTGGAGGGCGGCCAGCATCTGGGCATGCCTTGTCTCTTTTTCCCTATTCTACCTGCCTAACGGTTGGATGGCATCACTGATTCGATGGATATGAATTTGAGCAAGCTCCGGAGGTGGTGATGGACAGGGAAGCCTGGAGTGCTGCAGTCCACGGGGTTGCAGAGTCAGACATGACTGAACAACTGAACTGAACCGAACTTGAGCTCTTTACAGAACCCCCAACAAATGGAAGAGGACACCTGAGGCCAGATTAAAGGAACCAGAGAAGTTTAACGGGAGACCATTGAATGCAGGCCCTGCACACACCCTGATCCTTTTCAGTAACCCCACCCTTGGGCCCTTGAACCATTGTTGTAAAACTTCTCACCAAATCCTCCCAGGTCAGGACACACACTTTTTCAAGGCACTAGCCCAGTGTGTCCTCCTTGGCCCGGCAAAGCAACAGAGCTATTCTTTTCTACTTCACCCAAAATTTGTCTCTGAGATTCGGGTCGGTACTGGTGTAGAGAGGCTCAGTTTTCAGCATCACGATTGCCAAGAGCTTTGAACTTCTTCAGAAGCCCCATCCCATGTACTCAGGGCATTATTGGGTATATTCCCACAGGTAGTCATAACAGAACCCATTCTTTCTACTTCTGGATCCTGTCAGTGGTGACACTTCCTGACGCCTCAAAGCCTATGAGATCCTGGAGATAATTGACAGTTTATCCCTGACAGCTCCATGGAGGCCGCCCTGGGCCACAGCTGCCCACTGTGCCAAGCCATCGTCCCACTGGTCCCACGTCCACTGTTCTGACAACCTGGCAACACCTCCCTTTCTCGTGCTCCACTGTGCCATGGTTGTCAAGCCAGGGTCCCATAATGCTGAACGGAGTTTATGGGCAAATAGCTGTTCCTGTTTTCTTCCTCTTGGACTTCACTAATAGTTTACAAGGACTGAGTTGGGATAATCAGATGGCAACAGATTTTATGTCTGCCTTAAAACTGCCTTTCCCCAGAGGGATGTTCTCATCATACTTGAGCAGCATTCTAAGTCTCCAAACCCTTCTTCCTTACGGTCAAGTCTTCTTAGGTCACTCCTTGGTCCTTCATAGTAATGTCTTCCCTAAGGGCTTGCTTTACTAGCAGGTGCACACCGGACATTCTGAATCCCAGGTTGGGCAAATGAGACTCAAGCTGTGGCCTTGTCTTCTTCCCTTTCCCCTATTTTCCTCTATCTTTTATGATTCTATGAAGCGTGAGAACAGAGGAAGATAAACATAATGGGAACACACGCTTCATGGTAGGGGAAAGGAGAACCATGCGGTGTGGATGGCTTAATTGAATTTTTTTCTGTTTATTTATTTATATTTTATATTGGAGTGTAATTGATTTACAATGTATTGGTTTCAGGTGTACAACAAAGTGAATCTGTGATACACACACATACACACACACACACACATATATATATATATACAAATATCCACTCTTATTTCAGATTCTTTTCCCAAACAGGTTATTACAGAGCATTGAGAAGAGTTTCCTGTGCTATACAGTATGCCCTTGTTGGTTATCTATTTTATACATAGCAGTGTGTATCTATTAATCACAACCTCCCAATTTATCCCTCTACACCATCTTTTTAAGCGAATTAAAAAAATTTCAGTGTGATGTTTATTCTACTAAATAGTGGGACTAAAAGAAGTCCTCATATAATTTAGCAGTTTCAAAGTGATTGGTCAGCCTGCATAGGATTTCACTGCAAAAAATCTAGTCTATATATCAGGGGAAAAAATATCCAGAAGCTTGCTGATAGCATTTGCAAAACGATTTTTATTACTCATCCAATACTAATTATAAAATTTGAGAGATCAACTAAGAGAAATTTGCATATGCTCTTTATAAAGATATTTACACACACATCTGCCTTAACTGATACTCTCTAACTTGTGGGTTAAGATATAGGGTGTTGTGAGTTTCCGTGGAAAAGCTATGGATGGTGGGGGAAGAGGATGTCTGCCATTCACTTTGAACAGACAGAGGAAGAACTGTGTTTAGCTCTTCCAACTGAACCTTCCTTACAGGTGAATAGCTCAGTTTTGGTATATGTCAGAGGGAAAACAAGCCAATTCTTGGAATTCTTGCATATTTCTTCAGAGCATCCTTTAGTAGGTCCTTCTCTCTTATCTTTAAAAAAAAGGATGCATGTACAAATCTATGTTTTTAACACTGGACTCACGCTGAAGTGCCCTGACATTCATTAACTCAAGAGCCGAAGTGCTGATTGCAAATCCCAGCTCTGCTGTGTGACTCTGCCAAGTGACTTTATTCCCTGTCCTTCAGTGTTCTCATCTGTGCAGTGGGTGAGTGAATGAAACCACCCTTATGGGCTGTTTGTGGGTCAGTATATGTATAAAGTGCTGGAATTTTGCCTGGTGCCAGTTAAGAACATGCTACATGTTAACATTATTATTGAAGAAATTAGAGTAACGCCTATTACACCAGCAACTGAAAGAGGTCAGTTTCATTCTCTCAACCAATATTACTGAATATATATAGTAATGATCCCCGGCCAATGAAATCCTTCTTCCCAAAGTGCTTATATGAGGAGGGGAGAGGGACAGAGGAGCAGAGGAGAAGGGGGGGACTAACAGAAATAAGTAAAAAATATATTATTTCATATATTATTTCAGATTTATTATGATGATCTTAAAGCAGACATATTTAAAATCGATAACCAACAAGAACCTACTGTACAGCACATGAAACTCTACTCAATGTTATGTGGCAGCCTTGACAGGAGGGGAGTTTCAGGGAGAATGGATACATGGATATGTATGGTTGAGTCCCTTTGCTGTTCACCTGAAATTATCACAACTTTGTTGGTTAATTGGCCATGCTCCAGTACAAAATAAAAAAAATTTTTTAAGAAGAAAAATAAAGCAGAGATTAGATAAGAGATGCTGGAGGAGGAAAGAATACGATAGAGCAAACTGTAAGTCAGATGTCTTGAGGTCGGGTAATGTTTGGTGTGGTCCATATGAGCAAGGAGGCCAGAGTGGCTGCAGGGGGAAAAGAGAGGAGGAAGCCACACTTCGTGAGGTCGGAGGGGTTCTGGCTGGGGTGGCAGGGGGATCCTGGGGTGGCTTGTAGCCATTGTTGCCATCCTTTGGCTGTTCTTTAGGATAAGAAGCCACTCCAGGTTTTGAGAAGAGGAGAGAAATAACCTAACCTATATGGTAAAGGATCACTTGGACTGTTGGGTGGGGCCTGGGGGCTGGGGTGCGTGGGCGAGTGCATGGGGGAATAGAAAGATCAAGTCAGAGGCCGTTATGGAGAGATGCTGGTGGCTTGGACCAGGGAATTAGCTGTGGGGAGGGAGATGGCAAACAGTGAATACTTCCATGTGTATTTTTGAAGGCAGATGTAGATGGAATCTGCCAAGGAATTGAATATCGTGTATAAAGGATAGAAAAGCTCTGAGAGGACAGGGATATTTTTCTCTTTTATTCAACGTCATGTCCCAATCACCTAGATAGTGCCTGGTACGCAATATTCCTTGAACCAATGAAAAAGGTAGCTGATTTGTATTACAATGCCCTACTTAAACTCAGCGAATACTATAAAGCAGCTAAAACATCTACAGCCATTTCTCCAAAGAAGACATGCAGATGGCTAAGAGGCACATGAAAAGATGCTCTATATCAATAATTATTAGCAAAATGTGGATCAAAACTACAATGAGGTATCACCTCACACTGGTCCCCTGGAGAAGGGAATGGCTACCCACTCCAGTATTCTTGCCTGGAGAATTCCAAGGACAGAGGAGCCTGCCGGACTATAGCCCATGGGGTTGCAAAGAACTGGACACGACTGAGTGACTGACACATGTACACATACATATACACAACCGTGTGTAAACAGGTAGCTAGTGGGAAGCTGGAGAAGGCAATGGCACCCCCTCCAGTACTGTTGCCTGGAAAATCCCATGGATGGAGGAGCCTGGTAGGCTGCAGTCCATGGGGTCGAGAAGAGTCAGACATGACTGAGTGACTTTACTTTCACTTTCCACTTTCATGCATTGGAGAAGGAAATGGCAACCCACTCCCAGTGTTCTTGCCTGGAGAATCCCATGGACGGAAAAGCCTGGTAGGCTTCAGTCCATGGGGTTGCACAGAGTCGGACACGACTGAAGTGACTTAGCAACAGCAGCAGCAGCAGTGGGAAGCTGCTGCTTAGCACAGGAGCTCAGCTTGGTGTTCTGTGATGACCAAGAGGGATGGAACAGGGTTGGGGGTGGGAGGGACATTCAAGTGGGAGGTGTGTATACATATAGCTGATACACTTTGTCCTACAGCAGAAACCAATAGAACATTGTAAAGCAAGTTATGACCAACCTAGATAGCATATTCAAAAGCAGAGACATTACCTTGCCAACAAAGTTTCGTCTAGTCAAGGCTATGGTTTTTCCTGGGGTCATGTATGGATGTGAGAATTGGACTGTGAAGAAGGCTGAGCGCCGAAGAATTAATGCTTTTGAACTGTGGTGTTGGAGAAGACTCTTGAGAGTCCCTTGGACTGCAAGGAGATCCAATCAGTCCATTTTGAAGGAGATCAGCCCTGGGATTTCTTTGGAAGGAATGATGCTAAAGCTGAAACTCCAGTACTTTGGCCACCTCATGCGAAGAGCTGACTCATTGGCAAAGACTCTGATGCTGGGAGGGTTTGGGGTCAGGAGGAGAAGGGGACGACAGAGGATGAGATGGCTGGATGGAATCACTGACTCGATGGACTCGTGAGTCTCAGTGAACTCCGGGAGTTGGTGTTGGACTGGGAGGCCTGGGGTGCTGCGATTCATGGGGTCACAAAGAGTCGGACACGACTGAGCGACTGATCTGATCTGATCTGATCTGAAAGCAACTGCTGCTGCTGCTGCTAAGTCGCTTCAGTCGTGTCCGACTCTGTGCGACCCCATAGACGGCAGCCCACCAGGCTCCCCTGTCCCTGGGATTCTCCAGGCAAGAACACTGGAGTGGGTTGCCATTTCCTTCTCCAATGCATGAAAGTGGAAAGTGAAAGTGAAGTTGCTCAGTCGTGTCCGACTCTTAGCGACCCCATGGACTGCAGCCCACCAGGCTCCTCCATCCATGGGATTTTCCAGGCAAGAGTGCTGGAGTGGGGTGCCATTGCCTTCTCTAATCAAAAAAAAAAAACAAGTACAGATAAATGAAGTCCTGTAGCAACTATCAGTTTCAGCATTTAAGCAGTGAAGCCTTTTCCTTTCTTCAGGTTAGACACTGTCACTGCTGCGTGCCTGGCCCTCTGCTGCCAATGACCAGGACTGAAAAAGGCTTGGATAACTTTCTGTAATAGAAGAGTACTTCATTACAAAATATTCATGGTGAACATACAGAAACCAACAGGAAATACACCTTAGAGTATAGGAAAGAGTAGCTTATTTGGAGAAAACAGAGACCTAAGAAATGGGGATTCTCTCATGTATCCTCACTAGACAACTGCAAAACATACAGGAACACAGTCAATAAAATGAGAACATTAATACACAAGGATTTCATGAGGTAAAATAAGTTATATACCGCATTTCAGACAATCTACGAAATGGCTTATTTAGGTCATATTCTAAATATTAAAAAATACAATGCATTTTATGTCATCTTTTCCTATTAATATACTGCAGCATTTGAGAGAGATAGATGGCTACATAATTGATGATAAGCCCAGGATATGGTGATTTCTAATCCCCCAATACACATTTTAGAGTTTAAGGGTAATCAGGTTTGTTGATATCCTTGAGTGACACACAGAGTTGGTATACAAGAGCACACCCACGTTTTGGTCCGTGGTGATTCATGGAGACTAGAAGCAATCTTCAGGGAAATTACAAAGTACCTGTCAATTCTTAAAGATGACATTTGATAAAAGGATGTTCCGTTCTAGACCTATGTTCGGGGAACCTCGACTGTCTCCTGTCCTTTGAGTCACCCGCGGGGCTGTCTTCAGGTCTGCTGGGCAGGACATTTTGTCCACATACACTGACAGCTTCAGGGTCTTTATTCAGAACATGTTTAGGGGCAGCAATAGCCATCAACCGGAAGAGGACCTGCGGCGAAGGTGGAGGTGGGGGAATTGTGTGGAAGCAGAGTTTGCACAGCAGACATAGGTTTGTGCTTTTCTAACGGTTATTCGGGGGACCTCATGACTCCCCTGGTGGCTCAGATGGTAAAGAATCTGCCTGAAGAGCAGGGGACCTGGGTTCGATCCCCGGGTGGGTAAGATCCCCTGGAGGAGGAAATGGCAACCCAGTCCAGTATTGTTGCCTGGAGAATCCCATGCACAGAGGGGCCTGGGGGGCTACAGTCTGTGGGGTCGCAGAGTCGGACACGACTGAATGACTAACACACACGCCCCGTGTCGTGGGGTCACCCACAGCCCCGCTCCTGTTCCCACAGCCTCCGACTGCCCCCCACTCGCACGGCCCCCACAGCCCGGGCCCCAGGGGGCGCGGAGGGCCCTACGCGCCGCAGAGCCGGCCGAGGGGCCCGCCTCAGCCCGGCCGGCCGGCGGGAAGTTTTCCACCCCGGGCGCGAGTGGGCATCGCGCGTCCCGGGGGAGTGCGCCCGGGGTCCACGCCGCAGCCGCCGGGAGGGAGCTCCGAGCCGGGGCGTCGCCAGGGCGGCAGCGGCAGGCGGTGAAGCGCCGCTCCTGCCTCGCCTCAGGGCGAGCCGCACCCGGCAGCGCGTCCCTTTAACGCGCGCGCCCGTCAAGGTGCCCGCGGCCCTCCCGATCGGCCCGGCAGCCTCCCTCCCGCGCCTCGCGGGCCCTGGCTCTCTGTCCCGGGGGGCGTCCCTCGCCCGCCCCCGCCGCCGTCCGCTCGCGGGGCTCGGTTGTCACTTCACTTTCCCTCGGCGCCCCGCGGGCGCGCGCGGCGGAGAGGGGGCGGGGCGGCGCGGGGCTCGCGCTCTCGCGCTCTCTGCCGGGCGCGCGCGGGCACGCTCCCTCGCGGGCACGCGCAGCGGGGGCGGGGTGGCGCGGGGCGGGGGCGGGGCGGCGCGGCGGGCTGGCGCGGGGCTCGCGGTCTCGCGGTCTCTCCCGGGCGCGCGCGCGGGCACGCTCCCCCGCGGGCGCGCGCGCGGACGGCCGGGCGGCGGCGGCGGCGGCGGCGGCGGCGGCTCACGGAGGCGGGGGCTCCACTTCCAGGACTCAGGGGCGGCGACAGCGCCAGCCGCGGGCAGCAGGCTCTGCAGCCGGAGCTGGAACGGCCGGGCGCGGCGGCGGCGCCGGGGGTGAGTCCGGCGGGCACAGGCGTGGCCGGGCGGTCCGCTGTGCGGGGCGGGGGTGCAGGTTCGGAGACCGGACGGCCCGCGGGGACGTCGATCCCCGGGGCCTCGTCGGCGCCCCTGCCCCCCGCGTCCCCTCAGCGCCCTGTCCCCGGGCTGGGGCTCGATCCCGCGACCGCGCGGACGGCCTCGCTCGGGTGCCGGAAGCCCCGCGCCCCTCCCCCTCCCTCCCCTCCCCCCGGCGCCCCCTCCCCCTTCGGACCTCGCGTCCCAGTCTTTGGCCGCCCGCCGCCCCTTCCCTGTCCAGCGCTCCCGGAACCAAGTCTCCGGGAAAGTGCAGGACGAGCGAGTGTCAAGGGGAAGTGCCGGCCCGGCCGCACGCGGGGTCCCTGCGGACCTGCCCCCCGTCATCGCCGCCGGCGGGGTCCCTGCGGGTCCCCCCACCCCCCGGGCCGGGGGCCGTGCGGCGTCCGCCCTGCGGCGGGCCGTGTGTTGTCCCCGCTTTGTGAAGCCCGCAGTCCGCGGTCCGAGCCCGTTTTCCTCGGCTCGGTCCTCCGCAGCCCAGCTGGCTCGGTTCGAAGCCGGGTTCCACCCCCAGCCTCCCCTCTTTCTCCCCCCCTCCCTGTCTCCTCGCTCCCAGTGTTTTCATCCCCTTGCCCTTTACTATTTCTAATGAAGATAAAGCGGAGCTTCTTGTGGCTTCTCCCCCCCCCCCCCCCCGCTCCCCCCCGACCGACCAGAAATGTCCAATCCATCTTCTCTTAAGGAAATTAAGGCCGCTTTGCAAGGATCTCTCGTCCTGTGCTCGGTGGCTGTTAGACCCATTTGCATGTTGCCCAGATTCACGGTTTTGCATTGTGTATTCTTGAGCGTCTACGCAAATATTTTTTTATTTAAAAGTGCAAAAGGAAATGCTAGGGTTTACCTTAAGAGTATCTTGCCATCTCGCCTTTCAGAAAAATTTTAAATTCTTCTTAGTTTTTTTTTTTCTTTTAATCTCCGATTCTTAAAAAAGTATGTTTCTGAATAGGTGAGGATTCGTTCTGGACCTTGGGAGTCTACAAATTTGTGTTGACTCACTTTGGATGCCCCTTGGCTCTTGAGAGTTCTGTCTGTGGGCTGATGCCAGTGATGGAGGGTTTTCGTATAATATCATACCCCATTATAGAAAGGTGTTCATCGCCACACCATAGCACTTTTCCCCTCAAATCTTGGCTGTTCTCCTATTATTTTCTGCATAAATATCCTTGCAGGTAAGTTAAAAGTAGTATAAATAATTTAATTTTGCGTTTTACAAAAGTTTAGAAACGTGGCTGGGAAGGCAAATGGCAAGAAATGGGACAGAATTAAGCGTTTTCCTGTTGGTGAAAGCTCAAAGGAACACTTGCTTCTGCAGTTTTATACTATGAGATGCAGTTCTGAGGCTTATCTGGACGGTAATCTGGATTCACGGAGTGACTATAGTTGTTTCTATGTTATCAATCATATTTATCACCAAATCATCTCATTTCTATGGAACATGTGAGTTTATTTTCATACGTTGCTAATTTCCGGGACTGTAATTTACAATATAGAATACACAGCTAAATACCCTTTTAGATAATTTTTGAGTTGAAGAAAGAACAATATTCAGACTTTTAATGTAACACTTCTTTGAGGAAAGTTCGATTTTACTATCTTATGTTTAGAAAATGAGTATTTGAGTGCAAAGTAAAAATCTTTATCTTTGAAACTATCATGGAAGAGTAGCTCCCTGTTTATAACCCTGGGATTCTAGTTTATCTTCACTCTAGATTAGCTAATTGGATCCAATTAGCTATTTAAGAATTCATCTTGAAAGATAATTTTAAAGTGCTGATTTAGAAGATAACATTCACTTCATGTATTTCTTTTTTATTTTTTTATTTTATGTGTCCTGCGGCTTGCGGAATCTTAGTTCTCTAACTAGGAATTGAACCCATACCCTCTGTACTGGGGACACAGGAGTCCCTTGAAGATAACATTGAGAGAGTTTTAATTCAGGAAATTAAAAAAGAAGTTGTTTATTTTTGGCTGTGCTCAGTCTTTGTTTCTGCAGGGGCCTCTCCCCAGTTGCCTTGAGCATGGGCTGCTCTGTGCTGGTCTTCTCCGCGGTGGCTTCTCTTTCAGAGGAGCCCCAGCTCTAGGGCGCTCAGGCTTCAGTAGTTGGGGTGCATGAGCCTAGTCGCTCTGCAGTATGTGGGATCTTCCAGACCAGGGATTGAACCCATGTCTCCTGCATTGGCAGGCGGATTCTTTACCATTGAGCCACCAGGGAAGCCCAGAAAGTTTTTTTTTTTTTACTCATTTGTACTTTAGAGAGACAAAACACCAGTCTTGCAGCTGATTAAAATGTGTACAGACTGTTTTTTCTTCATAAAAATTAGTTGCCACCTAAGTAGTACGGTAATTTTTCCCCACACTGTTTCTGTAATTAGACATTCAAAAACTATTAATAAAACCCACAGAACTTCCCCTTACTCTTAGTATTTGAACAGGATATGAAAACTGTGTTTCTGAAAGCTTCTTTTATAGTGGTTATTTGTGGCCTTAGGTGAATTTATCATCCGTTGGTTGATTTGGATGAAATAAGGCTTCTTAGGTCAAAAGTGGAACTCTTTTTTCCTTACTGTGAAACTGTAGAAATTATACACCTATTTGAGTATTTTAATAGTTTCCTAGTGAGACTAATTTTAGTTTTCTGATACTGTGGGGCAGTTTATGAAATTTGGATTTCAGACTGTGGCTCAGATTATATCACTGAGTAGTCTTCTAAGTAATTATATATGCTCATGGCATTATTAGATATTATGTAATTACACATAAATAAGAATATTAAGACAAATATGTAGCTTTATAACTAATGGAATATACAACTGAAATTCTAGGCATAGTTTGTCAAACTAAAACTGGAGCTTCAGTAAAAAAGAATTTTACTTCATTTTGGTTTTCATGCATTTGTCATCTAATGGATTGCTTCTAGTTTAAGACATAAAAGGATTTCTCACTCGTTTCACATATCTCAAAATATTGCCAGCAGCGTTTTGCTGCATGTGAGGGCCTTTCCCTAAGAATTACTCTCTTTCTTACTCCCATGCACAGCTGTTGTCACAGGCTCTTATGTACATACTTACAAGGGTTTAAACTCATTATTATTTTTTTACTGAAGTAAGCTGAAAAAAAAATCAGCGGTAAATCCAAGGATGAGAATTTTAAGTGAAATAAAAATGAAAATAAAAAAGAAAGCAAGAAACATGTCAGGACTGTTCCAGCTGGATGTGGAACATACTGATATAAAATCTTGGGATTCTATTAAGTGACTCTAGTGCTCCAGCTGAGGAGACTGTTGTGCTCCATTTAAAGGGAGGGAAACCCGTTGGGTTTCTCCCACTTCAGAGCTGTCCGGGCAGACCTGTTTTTGTTTGGCGTGAAGAAAGGGAGCTGCTGAGGGTGATGGGGCTGTATCTTGTGATGTCTTATTGAAGGCATTCAGGATTTTCTGCTGGCTCTTCGCCCCCTCTGCTTCCCGCTCCCTCAGTTCTCTTTCGGGTTTGTCTTAACCTTTCTCATTTCAACCACTTCAAGTTCTGTGTTATGAAATCACTTTGATTTAGAGCAAGCTACAGGTGAAATAGAGCGAGCTGTAAGTTGAATCTTCAGTGAGGAAGAATTTCATTATTGTCAGCTCGCTCTACATTTGGACCAGTTGTAGTAATCAAGCAGTGCTTTATTTGAGGTATCTTTCTTTTACATGTTAAGTCTTATTTTTGATTTATCAAATACAGTTTGAAGTCTTAATTTGACTGAGAGTTACATAGCATCTTTTGTCCCCATTTATCTGTGATTCTTAAAGGTGACTTTATGTTGTTGGTGTCGCTCCTTAAAGGTGCTTCTGTGTTTGCAGAGGCGCCCCAGAAGGTAGGTGTGCCAGCTCCGGTGGTTCTGCGGGGACAGCAACATGGTGACAGTCTGCGCTTGGGTTTTGTCAGTTTGGTTTTGGATTTGTCAGTAAACTCTAAGCTAGTTGGGTCACAGGGGATGTCCTCAGAAATCGATTATGATAGAATGATCGTTGCCAAGAGAGAACTGGAATTTTTTGTGCATTATCTAGATTGTGACAGCTTACCCATGTACCAAGATACCGAGAAGACTGAGCTGGTAATCAGAGTTGCTTGTGGAGCAAAGGGACTTTGAAAGCCTCGAGGTGTATTTCATCCTGGCCGTGGCGGGAAAGACAGGCTCCTTCGGTGTCTCCGTACAGTCTTCATCACCTGTGAAACCTGGTTGCTTGGTGTATCGTGGGATCAGGGCTGGCACCGTCCTACGGCTCAGTTTCTATTTAGAAGCACGGAGGCCTCTGTGTTCTTCTGTTATCACAAAAGTGATATTACTTAAAACAGTTGACTGACTTAGAGGATTTGAACCGTAGCCCAGCCGGAGGATGTATTCCTGTAGTATTGGTGCCAGCGTTTGCCCTGTTCCTCTGATCCTGTGGCCGTTTTTACTGACCTCTCTTACAGCACCTAGCAACTTTTCTTACCCCCGAATCAACTTGCTATCCTAGGACCCAGGAGCCCCGCACAGTGCCCGGTTGGGGAGCACAATTTTTTTTTTTCCGATAACACTTTATTGACATGTAATTCATGTATTACAAAATCCACTCTTTTAAAATGTATAGCTTGGTGGTTTTTGAATGTTTAGAGTTGTACATCACCATTATCTAATTTAAGAACATTTTCATCACCCCTTAAGGAAACTTTGCACCCATTAACTTTGTACCATTCCCATTCTTCCCTCACTCCCAGCCCCTGGCGGTCACTTACTGACTTTTCTGTCTCTGTGTACTTGCCAATTCTGGACGGTTCGAACAAATGGAGTCGTGCAGTTTGCGGCCCTTTGTGCCTGGTGTCTTTCACTGAACGTCATGTTTTCAAAGTTCACCCACGATGTAGCTCGCACGTGCTGTATTCCATTCCTGTATGTGGCTGGATGGCATTCCATTGCTCGGATAATCCCACATTTGGTTTATCTGTTCGTTGTCAGCTGATGGGTATTTGAGTTGTTTCCTCTTTTTGGGTCTGTGAATAATGTTGCTGTGAACATATTGTGTATATATATTTGTTTTCATTTCTTTTCTCAGTACATTTTGAATGGATGAAGGAACAGTTTTGGCATTTCCCAAAGCTGTTACGTAAAGTGACCAAGTCATTAATTTTATAGTGATTTTTCTTTGGTTCCTGTAAGATTCACTTTCTCTCTGTTCTCAGGCGACCTTTCTGCAGTCCTCCCCCAACTGAGTAAATTATTTTTTTTGACTCTTTAATCCAGGATCTAAAATGTCCACTGAGGCACAAAGAGTTGACGACAGTCCAGGCACTAGTGGAGGAAGCTCCGATGGAGACCAGCGCGAAAGCGTCCAACAGGAACCAGAGAGAGAACAGGTTCAGCCCAAGAAAAAGGAAGGGAAGATATCCAGCAAAACAGCTGCTAAATTGTCTACTAGTGCTAAAAGGTACCTCAGTTAGGGTAACTTCTTTGCTTTTAGTATCAATTTATGACCTGAAGTTCTGTCTTTCTCTTGCATTTAATCATTTTTCTGGGATATGGACCATGAAGTTCATGGACTTTTTCTTCTTCAAGATTATATTTCTTTTTCATGATTTTAATTGTATGCAATATGAACTTTCTGGTATTTAAGGTCAGTTAAACAGCATGGCAGAATTATAAACTACATATCCATAGTGTATGCGTATGTATTGTTAGGTGAATATGAATAGGAAAGTGCATGTAAAAGTGTGATAATTTGTTTTATGGTTGCTTGACCATTTATTTTATTGAGCAGCAGAGAATAAAAGTGGGAGTCTGTTGAAATAGTTACTGGATGATTATCTCCACTCACTGTTAGTAAAGTGAGCAATGCGGGAGTTAATAACAATACAATGGGAAAGACCAGAGATCTCTTCAAGAAAATTGGTATCACTTCAAGATACCAAGGGAACATTTCATGCAAAGATGGGCACAATAAAAGACAGAAACAGTATGGACCTAACAGAAGTAGAAGATATTAAGAAGTGGCAAGAATACACGGAAGAGCTATACAAAAAAGATCTTCAGGACCCAGATAACCACGATGGTGTGATCACTCACCTAGAGCCAGACCTCCTGGAGTCCACAGTCAAGTGGGCCTTAGGAAGCATCACTACGACAAAGCTAGTGCAGGTGATGGAATTCCAGCTGAGCTATTTCAAATCCTAAAAGATGACACCGTAAAAGTGCTGCAGTCAATATGCCAGCAAATTTGGAAACCTCAGCAGTGGCCACAGGTGGAAAAGGTCAGTTTTTATTCCAATCCCAAAGAAAGGCAATGCCAGAGAAGGCTCAAACTACTGCACAATCGCACCATCTCACACTCTAGCAAAGTAATGCTTGAAATTCTCCAAGCCAGGCTTCAACAGTACGTGAAGCCTGAACTTGAGATGCTTAAGCTGGATTTAGAAAAGGCAGAGGAACCAGAGATCAAATTGCCAACATCTGTTGGATTACAGAAAAAGCAAAAGAATTCCAGAAAAACATCTACTTCTGCTTCGTTGACTATGCTAAAGCCTTTGACTGTAGATCACAACAAACTGTGGAAAATTCTTAAAGAGATGGGAATACAGACCTCCTTACCTGCTTCCTGAGAAATCTGTATGCAGGTCAAGAAGCAACAGTTAGAACTGGACATGGAACAACAGACTGGTTCGAAATTGGGAAAGGAGTGTACGTCAAGGCTGTATATTGTCACCCTGCTTATTTAACTTCTATGTAGAGTACCTCATGCAAAATACTGGGCTGGATGAAGCACAAGCTGGAATCAAGATTGCCAGGAGAAATATCAATAACCTCACATCTGCAGATGACACCACCCTTATGGCAGAAAGTGAAGAAGAACTGAAGAGCCTCTTGATGAAAGTGAAAGAGAGTGAAAACCCTGGCTTAAAACGTAACATTGAAAAAACTAAGATCATGGCTTCCAATCCCATCACTTCATGGCAAATGGATGGGGAAACAATGGACACAGTGACAGACTTTATTTTTTTGGGCTCCAAAATCACTGCAGATGGTGATTGCAGCCATAAAATTAAAAGACACTTGCTCCTTGGAAGAAAAGCTATGACCCACCTAGATAGCATATTCAAAAGCAGAGACATTACTTTGCCAGCAAAGGCCCAAGTCAAAGCTATGGTTTTTCCAGTAGTCATGTATGGATGTGAGAGTTGGACCATAAAGAAGACTAAGCACTGAAGAATTGATGCTTTTGAACTATGGTGTTGGAGAAGACTGTTGAGAGTCCCTTGGACTGCAAGGAGATCCAACCAGTCAACCCTAAAGTAAATCAGCCCTGAATATTCATTGGAAGGACTGATGCTGAAGCTCCAATACCTTGGCCACCTGATGGGAGGATAGAATATCTCTTGGTAAATACTTTAAAGGTGAATTGAATCTAGTAGAGTCTTTCCTGGTCCTGTGATACCCCGTCTGAGAATTTTGAGCCTTGTGGACTGTCTGATCATTGAATTACAGCTTCATCCTTTGCTGGTGGTGTGGATGAGGGAACGCATCCCAGAGGTTGTACCCCATGTGGACTGGAGGACCTTGGTTCTCTCTGGTCGAGTTGGTCCACAGGTTGGGAAGACCTTTCTCAGGCCCACTTCGGGCCATGCCTTTCTGGGGAGAGTTGTTAGAGCGACGGTGCGCTGGCCATTCTAAGGGCCTCGGGTAGCCAGTTTCCCTTCCCGGAAGCGTGTGGCCGATGCCCACCCTCTGCTGAAGGAGCCATGAGGAAGTCAGACAGCCTGAGACTTGAACCCCTCCGACGTCTGTACTGGGTGGCAGGAAGGGCTCCGTGTGCTCCTGCCGGCACAGCGCAGGTCCAGGGCCCTCAGCTCACGGGCCCCACACCTCTGCTGCCCAGTCACAGCAGAGAATGACTGCCTGCAGGGAATGCTGGTGGACTAGGGTAGAACAGAGTGGGGCTGGATAAATAGACATTTAGAGGAAGGAAGGAAGTGAGGTGGGTGTGTGCGGGCAAGAGATACTCAGGTACAGACCGTGGCCTGCTTAACTGAGGGCGTGCCAGGTGGCTCAGACAGTAAAGAATCCGCCTGCAATGTGTGCGACCCGGGTCCAGAAGATCCCCTGGAGGAGGGCGTGGCAGCCCCTGGAGACTCCCATGGACCGAGGAGCGCATGGGGTCGCAAAGAGTCGGACACGGCTGAGCGACTAAGCACACAGCCCCTGAGAGTGAGTGTGCTGTTGGAGAGCGGGGAGGACAGCCCGCTGGTGGGGTGTGCTGGTCTGCCCTGCCCCCGTGTCTGCCTCTCGGGGGTCTCCCCGCCGCCCCCCCGCCCCCGCCCTGCCGTGTCAGGGTGCCACCACGAGCACGGCAGAGCATCCTGCTGGGCGATGGAGCAGAGCCCGCAGTCTGTGCGGAGGTGAGGGAACGGGGACGTGTGTGAAAGCGAGGATTGGATGAGGCTTTTTCAATAAGGGTCATTCTTTACTTCGTTTTCCTACAATGTGTACGAAGTTGAGATTACATATTCAAACCTAGTTTTCCTTTTTCCCGCTGTTTAACTTGGGGATAAAATTTATTTTTGAGTGCGTGTGTGAAGAATCCAGGACAGTGTCTGATGGGCACATAATAGGAATTAGTATGGCATTGGTGAAAGTAAGAAGTGTCTTTTGAGTTGCTTCCTGGCTGAAAAAAAATCCCTCCGTTGGCAAATTTATTCTTGTGAATCTGTGATTTTCAAACTGTGACTGATGACTTTCCTCTAGACAGTTTCTGGGTGGCTTATGGTTGAGTATCTGAGGGGGTTTAGGCATTTACTGTTTTTTTGAATATAAAATGCTGTTTCATGGCAGATTTTTAGGTAAAAATCAAAAACCCAATACTAAAAGCTGAATTCTCTTCCTTTCCTTCTCCCAGTTTAGCTGATAGTGGAAGTTGGTTTTGCCCGTCTCTGCGTTAGGTCCTTTTCTTTTGTTGAGCAGGCGTCTCTTTTGGCTACACCGGGCCTTAGTGGTGCATGCGGGGTCTTTGCAGGTAGAGCACGTGGGGTCTAGTTCCCTGACTGGGGCTGGAATCCAGGCTCTCTGCATTGGGAGCATGGAGTCTTAGCCACCCGACCACCAGGGAAGTCCCTCTGCCTAAGTTCTAACAACTGAGGGAAAATATTGGGAATCTTGATGACAGGGACTCAACATGTTTTTAATTCACCTTGTGCCTAGCATAGTATTTATGTACTGGCTGCCTTAGAACCTAGAGTTTGTTGCGAGGCTTGGATCTTCCACAGAGATTAGAATCCTAGTACTAATGTGTTCAGAAGATCAAAGTTGGAGGTAGTTTCACAATAAAATTCTAATTTATTATTATTGATAATTGATTTTTATGCAGATGAGACATCTTTTCCAAGTAGTGTCATTTTGTGGGAGAGTTAAATCAGCAGTGCAGAGCTTGCACTGTAGAGGCAGAATCTGGGCTAGAGTCTAGGTCCTGGCGCTTAGTTGCTCTGTGATTAGATACATAGTTTAACATTTCCAAGCCTCATCTTTCTCATCTGTAAAATGGAGACAGCAGTAGCCCGTCTTCACAGGGCCAGTGTGAGGGTGGAAAGTGATAAAACTTATTTGGCACACAGAAGGGTTTCATACACTGATGCTGCTGTTCTTAGCCTTTGTGCCAGTTCAAGCCTGCAGCAGTATTTTACTAAGTCCATGTGATAAATTTAGGAAAATGAAGTTTGTGTTAATGCTATGAGGACTTAGTGCTTTTTGTTAAAATAGTAACAGATGCTGTCATTATATATACATTTTATAGTAACTCAAGAAAAGTACTTTGCATATAGGTGTTCAGTTGCATAAAATATGCTGTAATTGTATAATTAATCATTAGGTATAGAAATGTGTTTTCTTGAAAAAAAAATCTCAGTTTTCAGGTGTTACAGAAAAGTAACATTGGATACAGAAAATATTAAATTGGAATTTTATTTAAACAATAGTATAAATTAATTTCTGTCTGTTTCAGAGCTAAGAGGGAGATTACAGTTACTTCTTGATGCATTTTTGCTCTTCCATGGCATGAAATTATTTCTTAAAAAATCAGAATGCTTTTTAGCATGGTCTGTTCTCTTCATAATTTTATGTGATTTTATTGGATACAATGTAACATTGTCCTAGAAATGATATTTGGTTTTAGACTCTAAATTGTTGTTAGGCTGGAAGGTTGATTTCAGTGCATTTCACTGTGAAATTTTATTATAATACATGGGCCAATCTGTTTCTTTTCCACATGAGAATGAAGTACTCTTTATAGATTATCTTTTGTAATTTTTGTATTTTATTGATTCTGAATGTTCATTTAAAATTTTCAATGTTCCTGAAATCAGGATGCAGCTTACTGTTGATGTGCAGAATCATTAATTTAGGTTGTCTTAAAAATTGAGCAGTTTTTTTGAATCACAGATGAATAGTATGTATCACCACTCAGAATTAAGCTCTGGATTTATTACTTGCAGTGGCTCTGTGTTTTCTAAGTTAATTCAGAGATTGCTTTGAGATTTAAGAAATTTTAGTAACTAGTTGCATGATGTTTTGAGAATGAGTTCATTTTGGAAGGTTTTGAGGAATGCAGACCATAGGGGAATACAGAAAGTCATCTAAGTGGATGAAGTTTTTTTTCTAAATAACTGTTAAGAAAATACCTTTGTGAATCCCCAAGTCCATATATTCATGTTCTCCTTGGCCCTGAGTGAGTTACTGAGTTTTCTTGAAACTCAAATATGTGTTTGTGTTTGAAACATCTTGGTATATGTACAGCTTCATTTTTCTGAACCATTAATCCAGTATGCTGGCATTAAAACGAGTGCTTCATGTCTTCTCCACTTTGGTTCAGTTTTGGTGCCGTGGTCTTCAGTTCAGTCTGAATGAGTCATCATTATCTCCCCTTCCCTGCCCCCCACTCCTCTTTCTTTTTAGCAGATGACAGTCACATGTAACACTCCTACCGTTCCTGGAACATTTAAGGTTTTAGGTGAAGTTGAACAAACTGAAATTTAGTTTGCATTTTGCTTCTGACTTGTTTCAGTACCCATGTGCAGTTGCTGACTTACGTATCATGATAACCAAGGAAGTGGCACTGCTGGGCAGAAATTGGAGATATAGACAGTTGTCTAGTGCATTTGTGTCTAAAGAAATAATTTTGTCTTAAAAATTCTCATACGAGAGAGGAGAGGTTGTTTTGTTTGTTTGACTTAGCAAGATAAGTGCTTGTCTTTTCACCTGAACAGCGTGCAGTTACTAGCCTGAGTTTCCTAAATGGGAACTGATAAAATGGTAGTACTTAAAGAATTCTGTGAGATTTATTTAATTCACTTTTAATAGCCTAAGATCATCATGTAAAAGTGCACTGTAAGTGTGAATTACTGATACTTTTTCATTTTTCCTCACCCTAAGGGACAGTGCCTGAAATAGCTGCCTTCCTTATTACCCCACATGTCAAGGCGGAGAAACTTAATACATACCATGATCACAACTTTTGAGATAGAATTGAATTGCTGTCATTGAAAACAGCAGGACATCTTGCAGCCGTTTAAATAGCAATTCTTAGTATAATCTTTTCTGTCAAGAGAAATACAGCCATTCTTTGGTAGCAGTGGCTCAAAATATATTGTAATGCACTGACTCACTGCTCAAAATTGTCAGGTTTATCAGTAAATTGCTTTTTGTATTGAATAATTAGATTTAGAATGATAGACATCTGGAGGGGTTTCAAGTTCCATTATAGAATTCTGCGACAAAATTATGACATCAGTTTTTTAAACCAAAAGGGACAGTATAAGCATAAAGCAAGATGAATTATTTGAAAATCCCTAGGAAGTTCTTTTACATTAAAATTGTTTTCTTTGACACTTTAAGCATGCTCTTTTGGTTCTCTGAGTTTAAAAACAAAAGTATGTGTTTGTACATACACACACACACACACACTCATTTGGATATACACATCTGAATCACTTTTCTGTATACTTGAAACTAGCACAATATTGTAAATCAACTATGCTTAAATAAAAAAATTTTGTAAAAGTTTTTCATGTTTCTGGTAACAGTACAGAGACATTCTTATTACAAAGCAACAGTTTTCTGTTCAAATACTTCCCTGTCACAATTCCTTTTAGCTGACTATGGCTTGACCTTAAGTAATATACCTACTTTTTGAATTGTTAAATAATACCTTTTGTCTCCTTGCTGTGAACTTTGAGGATGTTCAGCAGCTTGTTCACCTGCTTTCTTGTCCCTCCTCCCAGTTAATTACACTCATACTTTTGAAAAAGTATTGGAGGGATGGGGTGGGAGGGAGGTGGGGGGGCAGTTCAGAATGGGGGACACATGTGCACCCATGGCTGATTCCTGTCAATATATGGCAAAAGCCACTACAATATTGTAAAGTAACTAGCCTCCAATTAAAATAAATAATTAAGAAAAAAGAGTATTGGTTGTCTTTCTAAATGAAATAGTATATTTAAGCCACTGTTGCTCATTCCTTCGCATTTCAGCAGTACTTGTTGGTTCCCGACTTTGTAAAATGGGGATATTAGTACCTTTGTTCTTCCTTCTGTCTACTCACCCCCTACCATCCACTTTTAGTTGGTTTCTATTAGCTACACTTGACTTTACATCTTCATGGTTAGTAGTAGTTCCATTTTACAGTGTGTAACTACAACCTCTTACCTGTGCTTTATCGATAATAAAAGGCCAATAAACTCTGTAGGTTTACCTGTTTCGTGCTAGGCCAGCCGGGGTGTTAGGATCAGATTTCCTATCGGTCCAGTCTTAGGATCTCTTAGCAATCAATGCAAAGAAACAGAGGAAGACAATAGAATGGCAAAGATGAGAGATCTCTGCAAGAAAATTAGAGATACCAAGGGAACATTTCATGCAAAGATGGGCTCGATAAAGGACAGAAATGGTATGGACCTAACAGAAGCAGAAGATATTAAGAAGAGATGGCAAGAATGCATAGAAGAACTGTACAAAAAAGATCTTCACGGCCCAGATAATCACGATGGTGTCATCACTCACCTAGAGCCAGACATCCTGGAATGTGAAGTCAAGTGGGCCTTAGAAAGCATGACTATGAACAAAGCTAGTGGAGGTGATGGAATTCCAGTGGAGCTGTTTCAAATCCTGAAAGATGATGCTGTGAAAGTGCTGCACTCAATATGCCAGCAAATTTGGAAAACTCAGCAGTGGCCACAGGACTGGAAAAGGTCAGTTTTCATTCCAATCCCAAAGAAAGACAATGTCAAAGAATGCTCAAACTACCATACAATTGCACTCATCTCACACGCTGGTAAAGTAATGCTCAAAATTCTCCAAGCCAGGCTTCAGCAATACATGAACCATGAACTTTCACATGTTCAAGCAGGATTTAGAAAAGGCAGAGGAACCAGACATCAAATTGCCAAGATCCACTGGATCACAGAAAAAGCAAGAGAGTTCCAGAAAAACATCTATTTCTGCTTTATTGACTATGCCTAAGCCTTTGACCTTGTGGATCACAACAAACTATGCAAATTCTGAAAGAGATGGGAATACCAACCACCTGACCGACCTCTTGAGAAATCTGTATGCAGGTCAAGAAGCAACAGTTAGAATTGGACATGGAACAACAGACTGCTTCCAAATAGGAAAAGGAGTTCGTCAAGGCTGTATATTGTCACCCTGCTTATTTAATTTACATGCAGAGTACATCATGAGAAACGCTGGGCTGGATGAAGCACAAGCTGGAATCAAGATTGCTGGGAGAAATATCAATAACCTCAGATATGCAGATGACACCACCCTTACGGCAGAAAGTGAAGAGGAACTAAAAAGCCTCTTGATGAAAGTGAAAGTGGAGAGTGAAAAAGTTGGCTTAAAACTCAACATACAGGAAACTAAGATCATGGCATCTGGTTCCATTACTTCATGGCAAATACATGGGGAAACAGTGGCTGACTTGATTTTTTTGGCCTCCAAAATCACTGCAGATGGTGACTACAGCCATGAAATTAAAAGATGCTTGTTCCTTGGAAGAAAAGCTATTACCAACCTAGACAGCTTATTGAAAAACAGAGACGTTACTTTGCTGACAAAGGTCCGTCTAGCCAAAGCTATGGTTTTTCTAGTAGTCACGTATGGATGTGAGAGTTGGACTATAAAAAAAACTTACTGCTGAAGAATTGATGCTTTTGAACTGTGGTGTTGGAGAAGACTCTTGAGAGTGCCTTGGAGAGTAAGGAGATCAAACCAGTCCATCCTAAAGGAAATCAGTCCTGAATAGTCATTGGAAGGACTGATGTGGAAGCTGAAACTCCAATCCTTTGGCCACCTGCTGTGAAGGACTGACTCATTGGAAAAGACCCTGATGATGTGAAAGATTGAGGGGAGGAGGAGAAGGGGACGACAGAGGATGAGATGGTTGGATGGCATCACCAACTTGATGGACATGAGTTTGAGCAAGCTCTGGGAGTTGGTGATGGATAGGGAAGCCTGGCGTGCTGCAGTCCATGGGGTCCAAAGAGTCGGACATGACTGAGCAACTGAACTAGTATCTTAATGCTACACAGTGAATCATAGCATTTAGGCAAATACCTCCTTTTTATCCCAATCAAGTATCTGTTACTTGATTAAAAGTATTTTCTGTTTTAGTTTCGTACCTGTTCGCTCTGTGATTTTCTTACCGAGTTGTTTCTCTTGTGGGACTTCTGTTTTCCTCCCGAGAGTAGCATATCTTTATTATACCCTTATATGCTCTATGCCCTCTGGACCATCTCAACCTGGTATATGGTTTGATTTATACCACGCACTTTGTCTTCCAAATTCAGTGAAGTTTCTCCACCAGTGGTGTCCACCCCCGTTCTTTGTCTTTTACTCCTCGTCGCGCTTTCTGTATCTGTGCCCCCGCCGTCACCCTGGGGTGCTGAAGGAGTGGAGGTGAATGTGTGTGCTCTCAGTTTGCTGCCTTTAACCTGGACTTAACCTGTTTTGCTTTAAAGTGTCTGTTCTATTTATACGTTTGTGTGAAATCCACAGAGGGTGTTCTGTATCAGATATTTGAGACTTCTCTTATTTAGTTCTGTGCCGTATGTACTTTAAGTGCACATGAACACACTGTAGAATCTCTGAAGTCTCAGTGGGACAGCGGAATTAATAGGTTTTTTATTTTTGGCATTAGATTTGTTAGTCTTGGTCTATGTATCGATGTGAGAATTGGAGGGTAAAGAAGGCTGAATGCCGAAGAGTTGATGCTTTTTGAACTGTGGTGCTGGTGAAAACTCTGGAGAGTCCCTTGGACTACAAGAAGATCAAACCAGTCAATCATAAAGGAAAGCAATCCTGAATATTCACTGGAAGGACTGGTGCTGAAGCTCCAATACTTTGCCCACCCGCTGCAAAGAACCCACTCATTGGAAAAGACCCCGATGCTGGGAAAGATTGAAGGTGGGAGGAGAAGGGGACGACAGAGGATGAGATAGTTGGCTGGCATCACCGACTCGATAGACATGAGTTTGAGCACACTCCAGGAGACTGAGAAGGACAGGGAGGCCTGGCGTGCTGCCGTTCATGCAGTCGAAAAGAGTCCGATAGGACTTAACCAGTGAACAACAAACAACAACTATTTCCTAACATCTTGCCCACCTTGAGTCACAAGACTTAGAAAAGCGATAGTTATATCTGTACCAGAAATTTCATTCGGGGAAGGGTACTGGAGTGTGTTGCCATTTCTTTCTCCAGGGGATTGTCCTAGCCCAGAATCAAATCCACGTCTCCTGCGTTGGCAGGTGGATTCTTTACCACTGAGTCACCAGGGAAGCTCATATAGGTGGTTAGGTGAAGTAAAAAATAAAAGATGAAAATAACACATGAGGGTAAAAACGGGTTTTTAAAATAAAAATTCTTTTATTTCCTCTTTGCAGAAAGCGTATGCTTAGTGTTAGCAGTGGTTTGAGTTTCCCTGGAAGCCCAGCTGGTATAGAATCCGCCTGAAATGCAGAAGACCCTGGTTTCATTCCTGGGTTGAGAAGATCCCCTGGAGAAGGGCATGGCCACCCACTCCAGTATTCTTGCCTGGAGAATCCCATGGACAGAGGAACCTGTTGGGCTATAGTGTGTGGGGTTGCAAAGAGTTAGACATGCCTGAACAACTCAGCACAGCACAGCACAACAGTGGCTTAAAGTTTTGATTTAAGTCATGCTGTTGGTTAGAGATGGAGGCACAGATAGTGGCTGGTCTCCTAACTCTTTATAGATGCATTGTGGAAACCAGCAGAAATCGCTACTTTGTTGGTACTGTGTATGATGATTTATACAATGATAGTATTTCAAATTAAAAGCACACAAATAGTAAAGATTAGTGTAAAAGTGTAAAATTTAATGGAATATTAAAAGAGTAGAGACATTTTAATGTAACTTTCTTTGTCTTTATTTTCAAGAATTCAGAAGGAACTTGCAGAAATTACATTGGACCCACCTCCCAACTGTAGGTAAGTACTTAATGGATTTTTATTTATTTGTATCTTTTGCAGAAGGTGTAACTGAACTGTTGGTCTGATGTGTCAACGGAAAACATGGTTGCGTTTTGGACTTAAGTGACTGTGAAGACAGTGGTTGTGGTGGTCTCCAGGCAGAATGGAATCTTCACGAGTCTGTTTGTCGTGGTAGATGGAGTTGCCAAAAAAAGAGTAATGCAATAACAGTAAGATAATGGAATTATAGGGTAACACATACAGTGATCTTTTGGTGGAAGAGGTGTTGGAGTTTTAACTGATTTCTTTCATGATAGAGTAATACTGTGGCTAAAATATTTGCTGTTGGATAATTTATTCAGTTGTTATCTTGCTGAAAATTGATTTTAGAAGTGCTGGAACATTAAACAGTGTTTCTTCATGGTTTACGTTATTTCTTATAGTCCTGGGTTGTGGTGATTGGAGGCAGTGAGGTTAAGTTTAAAACACTCTCTCCATTATGACCACATACCCTCAATTTTCTAGTTGGAGTTTACTGATGGGAAGTTAAAGTGCTTGCTTGGAGTTGATTAATGATGTACACAGAGAAGGAGGGAAGTTAGCTTCTGCTGTATCTCGGATCTGGCACAGTAGTTGGAAGATGGCTGTTTGACTACTTGAAGACATTTGTTTGTATTCTGATGTCAGTTCAGTGTTGGAACCAAGCCAGTGCGGAGTTTTGTAGTTAAAGTTGGTAGCGCTGTGCGTCAGAGGTGAGAGGACGAGCTTCAATACTGAGTACATTGTTGGTATGATTTCTGATTTTACTGAACTTATTTTAATATGAAAGCAAAGTAACAGCTCTGGGTATTAATGGAAGTGAAAAATTTGTAGGTGGCTATATGACTAATTGACAGCCGTTTTTGTGTAGGAAAAATTCTAGTAAGATTTAATGTTTGTAGTGAATTTATTATAGTTCTTTACGTGAGAGTCACATAGAGTATATAAACTTGTAGTAATAATGATCAAAGAATATTTCACTCAACCAGAACAAATAATTCTTGGTTAGGAAAAGCTGTTGAGTAGTCAGGTGTTTTTGTCACAATTAGGCTGTTACATCAGAGCTGTTTCAGATGTCACATTTTGTTTAAGCTTTGGTGGCCAGTTTGTGTAAATGGATTGATTTGTGGAAAAAATTCAGTTTGAATTAAACTTAAAGTCTCTTGTTTCGTAGGGTAGTATTTGTTTTAATGTTTGAATCTTAAAAAAAAAAAATAGTGTTTTACCACGTATTTCTGTTACCTTTTTACAAACAACTGAAATGGTAAATATGTGAACTTAGTTTATACACT
Source organism: Bos indicus x Bos taurus (assembly GCF_003369695.1). NCBI lineage: Eukaryota > Metazoa > Chordata > Mammalia > Artiodactyla > Bovidae > Bos > Bos indicus x Bos taurus. Next base: position 42,144,899 of record NC_040102.1, on the reverse strand, counting down.
TGCTTAAACTCTGAAAACAGATTATTGGCAAAATAAACTAATTGCTTTGTTTTAATGAGCTTGTTTAGGGCTCATTTTTGATGAATGTAATCCACGTATAATATGCAATGATTAGAGTTTGCAGTTTTGCTATCAGATATATTATTTCCTGGTGCATTACTCTAATTTAGCTTTGACTTGTTACAGATAATTTAACTTAGATTAAACCAATATATTATAAATGTGCATGGAAACTGAAAATTCTGAGGAAAAAAATTACATAATGGTTATTCCTTAACTAAAATGGTTAGATCATAGTTTAGCCTAAAAAAGAAACACTTAACTATGGAAATTTGGGGCTTTAGTTTTTCATTGAGCCTTAGTTAAAGTGTACTGGTTGTGCAAGCAAAATATTTGTAATAGTTTTTCATTAAAAAAATGTTGATGTCACATATAATTAGCCCCTCAGTTTCAAGAAAGAAACCTACTCAGTTGTATACCCCCCCCCCCCCGTTTTATTGAGATACTGACATATAACATTGTAGAAAGATACCTTGTATGGTGGATTTGCTGGCTTATGGAAACTTTCAGTGAAATCCTTTTATCCATGTGAAGACTGGATAGCTCAGATTGCTTCAGAACAAGGACTACCAGTGCAGCTTCTTTGATTGATCCCCAGATAGCTGATGGACTGATCAGGCAGAGACGAAGGTCGTGCCCCTCTTCATGTTTGTGGCTCCCCTGTGGCAGAGGGTCCTCTGTGCTGGGCTGCCTGGAAGTGGGGGATCCTGCCGCCCCCTGCGGGCCCTTCTCCTCACGCTCACGGCCCTGCGAGCGAGCCCTGCCCCTTACGTCGACGCTCCCTTCGGGCTCTACCCTGCACGTCCACGGCCATGCAGGCCCTGCCCCATACGTCGACGCTCCCTGCGGGCCCCACCCCTCACTTTGATGGCCATGCGGGCTCCGCCCCTCACGTAGACGCTCCCTGCTGGCCCTGTCCCACACGTCCAGGGCCATGCGAGCCCCGCCCCTCACGTCGACGCCCCCTGAGGGCCCCGCCCCCTCACGTGGACACTCCCTGCCCTGCCCCTCACTTAGAGGGCCATGAGAGCCCTGCCCCTGACGTCCACGCACCCTGTAGGCCCCGCCCCTCACGTCTATGGCCATGCGGGCCTAGCCCTTCACATAGACGGCCGTGCGGGCCCTGCCCCTGACGTCCACGCACCCTGCGGGCCCCGCCCCTCATGTTCACGGCCATGCAGGCCCCGCCCTTCACATCGACGGCCATCCGTGGCCATGTGCTTGCTCCCATGAGGATTACCGTGGTCTTTGGATTTTTTTGATTGTGGTTTACAGTAAATCTGCTCACCTATATTTTAGTGACAATGCAGTAACTATCTTCAGAAAGAGAAGTTAGAACATAATTTGGTTTATTTTTGGCACAAACTTAACGTCAACAGTACTTCTGTAGTTGATTTTTTTAGAGTCCTGTGCTGCCTTCCTGTGTGTATGAATGACTAATGAGTTTATAGAAGTGTGGTGAACCGAACCCATCTGCCGGAGAGAGTCAGAGTCCCGCCCACCTCGTCTCCGAGTGTCCTTTCCCAGGACACCTGCCTCTCGCAGCCCTGCCCTTTGGGGGCTTGGGCGGGCCAGCTCCTTTGCCACGGATGGAGAGTGTGTGCAGGCGCCTCGGGCTCAGGTGGTCAGAGCGGAGAAGGGTGTGACCTCCGCGGAGTCTCGGTGAGGGTGCGTGTGTACAGCGTTCCACTGGACTGTGCTTTAGTCTTCTTTTCTCAAACTGAGGCGGTAATGCAGCCCCGTTCTGTGGTTGTGTCGGGTTAGAGATGAGACCTCGGAACTTCAGTGCATCTCTTGTGATGTCCGCTAAGCGACTCTGGGGTTCCTAGTACAGGAACCAGCATGTGTTTGTCTTCTGCGGTAGTATTGTCCAAGGTCTTCTTTCCCCCTGCACAGGTTTTCAACAGACTTAAGTCTTTTAAGAGTCTGCACAAAATATTTTGATGATCAGTTATTTCTTTGTATAGAAAATACCTGCCTGTACAGTTTTTGGGTTTCTTTTCACTTTTTTTTGGTCATTGTTTTTGAGGTAAAAGTGCAGTAATTTTTTTTTTTTTTTTAGGCTGGATTAAGTTAATTGTTTTATAACAGAATTAATGTTTAAAACCAAAACTTTATGATTTATCTAAGAAAAAAGTTTCTGTTCACAAAACTGTAGGGTCTGTAGGATCATAGGCATAGGAAAGTGTACATAATCTGGGCGAAATCTGGTTATATATTTAAGAGTATTGTCTGTAAATGGTAGAGGTGCTTTGCTCAGTCTCAGTTTGTGCGATGAGAACATAATTGGCCCGCGGAATTTGAAGGGCTCTCTCCGAGGCCTCTGCAGGTGCCCACGTGTTGGTCCCACCCTGAGTTGGGGGTGCTGGCTGGCGGCTGCAGTTGCTCACTGCCTCAGTGGCCTGCACACCAGCTTAGCCTGTAGATGACTGTGCCGTGACTTTGAGGATTCCGCACAGTCGTCAAAAATGCAGACCCAAAGTCTGTAAATGTGCTGGTGTGTTCATTTCTAATTCCTCAATGCTAGTGGGAGACTGGCAGCTAGCTAGAAAAATTTCTGAATTAAAATAAAAGTTTGTGTCATCCTGAGGATAACCTGTGTCTCTGTATTGCACAGAAGCTAGATTCAAATTCCGTTATGATTGGATACTGCCCAAATTTATATTAGCTTTATAAGCATGGAAATGACAGAGATCTTTGCTACTTTTTAAAAATAGAGACTGTGGTAAAATGATTCACTTGGATTTTGGTTTTTGATTTACTATTTGAGCAAATAAAAGGAGAAAATACTTAAGAGGATGTATTTCAGTTATATTAGCAGTTTTTACTTTTATTGCTGTGTTTCAATTATCTACTCATTGAACACAGGCTCTGCTTTATTTTTAATTGTAACAGCTTTATTGAGATGTAATTTGAAGTATAAATTTCAGTGAATTTTAGTGTATTCACTGCTTTATATCTGTCACAATCAATTTTGCATTCAGATCACCCCAAAAGATACACCATACCTTTTAGCAATCATTCCTTTCCCATTTCCTCCCAATTCACCACCACCCAGCCCTCGGCAACCATCGGTCTTCTTCTGTCTCTATAAATTCGCCCTTGGGACATTTTGTACAAATGGAATCATATAATATGTGGTCTTCTGCGACTGGCTTCTTTCATGAAGCACAGTGTTTGCAAGAGTCATCCATGTTGTAGCACTCATCAGCACTTTACTTCTGACTCTGAATAATATTCCATTGTGGGGCTATATTACATCCTATGTATCTGTCCATCAGTTGATGGAAGTTTGCATTGTTTCCACTTTGTGGTTATTGTGAATAATGCTGCTGTGAACATTTGTGTACAAGGTTTTGTGTGGACATTTGTTTTCATTTCTCTTGGGTGTAGCTAGACCTAGGAGTGGAATTGCTGGGTCAGGCACTAACTGTGTTTCACCTTTCGGGGAACTGCCGGAACATTCCAGGGTGGCTGCACTGTTTTACCTTCCCAACAGCAGAGTATCAGAGTTCCGGTTTCTCCGAAGCCTTAGCAACTGTTACCGTGTCTTTTAATGACGGCCCTCCTTGTCAGTGTGAAGTGCTGCGTCACTGTGGTCTGGATATTTGTTACCCTGTTGAATAACGATCTTGATGACTATCTTTTCATATACTTTTTGGACATTTTTGTGTCTTGTTTAGAGAAATGTCTATTCAAATTCTTTGACAATTTTTAAGTTGCTTTGTCTTTTTGTTGTTGAGGTGTAAGTACTGTTTATTTATTTTGACTACAAGTCCCATATCAGATATATGGTTTGCAAATATTTTCTTTCATTCTGTGGATAGTCTTCTTGCCTGGAGAATCCCTTGGACAGAGGAGCCTGGCGGGCTGCAGTCCATGGGTCGCAAAGAGTCAGACATGACTGAAGCAACTGAGCATGTGTGCACACTGCGTCCTTTCTTGCACTCTCTGCACGTGGAAGAGGAGGCCTGGCAATGATTCAGAACCATCCGCAGGAGAAGGGGCCCTGGTGCCCGAGCCCGTCTCTGCCTTGCTTCCCCTCCCGCACCCCACTGCTCTCAGGTCTCCTGATGTTATGACTCCTTTATCTGACTTACCCAGTTGGCTGAGAGTTCTTTCTTTAGTCTCTGGACTTCACATGTTTGCAGTCACTTGATGTTCGGTGGCCCCTTGAGGGAACGGATATACTTGCTGTGCTCGGAAGCTGGCGTCCGTGGACGCTCCAGTGTTGGCGGCGGTGTTGCGAGGTCTGTAGTCCCAGCGTTGCCTCAGTTAATCTTCCTGAGTCTGCAGGAGGGAGGCTCTGGTTTTAGGTAGGATTTCACAGGTGGGAAGACAGACTCAGACAGGTTAGCTCACTTGTTCAAGGTTATACAGCGGTGCAGTGCAGAACGCAGATTTCAGGCTCCAGAGCCCAGGTGATTTGAGCCTTTGCTGTGCTGACTTCCTTTTGCAGAACAGACACAGGAGAGTTGTCTAGAACAGCACTGACCCACAGAACTTTCTGTTAGGATGGAAGTAGTCTGTATCTGGCATCCAGCGCAGTAGCTATTTAGCACTTGAACGATAGCTAATCTGAGTAATTTATAATTTTACTAAAATTTAATTCAAATTTAGGAGACCACAGATGACTAGGAACTACTGTGTCACATAGTACAGACTTAGAAACATGAACATGTCTCACGCTCACATTTATGCTTCACTTAATGCTAGGTGAGACTAAACGAGCAGGTCATTTTGAGTTTGTTAAAGGGTACTTACAGTTATGCATTTGTCTTTCCCCACCCTTCCTACCAACCACCATTATTTTCTAAGAGCCAGCGACCCTTAACGAATTTTTTAGAGCATCACACAAAATGCCCTTAATTAAGTAAAAGACCCATATAAATATTAGTATTATATAGTATGGTTAAAATTTTTTTATTTTTTTTAACAAAGTGAAAGTGACATCGAAAGCATTGTTTTTAGGTGGACTCATAGGATTTTGAAACAGGAAAGCGTATGGTCTGGCATCCCTCCAACCAGAGAGAAGTCAGCACTCTGATGAGGACACAGTTTCATGACAGAGCCCAGTCCAGCATTCAGTTCTGATAGTCGATGTGTTGCTGATTTCACTGACAGAATGGATATGTTTTATACACTTAGAAAATGTAGATACCATTAATGTAAACAAGGAAAATTGGAAGCCTTATCTGCGATCAGAAAGGACATTGGAAGGGAACTGGAGTTACCTCGGCTGGGGGAGTGAGGGGCACCGTAGCTGTGTTTAACTGTTTTCAGAGCCAGAAAACGGAAGAGAGACTCGCCTCCCTCCATGGGGTTTCAGGGTGTGGAATTAGCGCTGCTGTGTTAAATCAGAAGGAAACCGCTTCCTTCATGATACAAAGTCTTCATCTTCGTCCGGAGCCATCCAGAGAGATGATGGACAGCTCGGGAGGTAGGTAGTGTGTGCCTCTTCTCTGGAGGAATTAAAAATGAGTCCGTCTGCTTATTTCAGAGGCGTTTTCAGGTCTCAGATGCAAGGCAGCGCTGGGACGTGTTTCCAGCCACTGGACTCGGCTTCATCTCCCTCATCCGTGGATCGCGAGTTGGTTTCTCCCTCTCCTTTGCCTTCTTGGAGCCTGTGGTTCATAATTTGTATAGTTTATTGGCCTGGCTGTTTTATTTAAAACAGCTAATTTGTTATACGTTCTATATATGAGTTAGTAAGTGAGGCTTTTATTTCTTTGTCTATTTATAACTTTCAAATATATAAGAAAAGGATGATACATGAAGAATATTTGTGTAGCAGACCTATTCCATTCTTAATTACATGCATTAATGGGAAATTAATAATTTCCTATGTCATCTAAGGTGAAAATACAGCATTTAAGAACCATGGCATATGGATTATAGATAGTATTGGAATAATGTATAAAATGTTTTAAGTAATAAATTCAGGGTAGCCTCCCCCAAAATGTAAATGTGGGTGTGGTGACTGTCTAAACAAGTGGTAGCTGTCTCATTGATTCTTTCTCCTTTTTCACATTACAAGCCAGATGTGTCTAAAGCGAGGAAAGATCGTTGAACAGTTCTTCCTGTTTTTGTGCTCGCCAGAGGTGTGGGTCTGTGGACTGGTGACTGATGGAGAAGTAGAGCTGTGCGTGGTTCTGATGTGATCGTTCTCCGTACTGGGAATATTCTGTTACTCTCCTGTTTGCCATCTTTTTAGGAAGTAGGGGTTTGCCTGGAGACATGACCACATTTCGTATAGCTCTGTAATCAGTCGGCTGGGGACCCCTGACAGTGGATTCTGGAGACAGTAAACTTAGGTTGAGCAGATTTCTACTCTTCTGTGCGGAAGGTAGTCAGATGGATGTTCAGTTGGACACACAGATGGAAATGCACCCGGTGACCTTCCGATCCTCTGTGGTCAGACCCCATGAGCTGGGAGGTCCAGCTGGGGAGTTTTGACTAGTCTACAAGGCAGAGATTGAATTTGAGTCAGCACGCTTGTCCAGGTAGGAGATCGGGCAGGCTTACATGGATGTTTGTGTGCTTGCAACATTCACTTCATAAGGTGGGCAGAGTCAGGGACTGGCGTATTGATTGATGCCCTGTGGTCTGCAGGAGGCTTGGGAAAGAGGGGGTCTCCTCACACCCTGATCCCTGCAGCTTCGGATAAGTGCTTATTGAGATGAGGAGGAGAGAGCAGACATGCACACTGCCGTGTTGTTAAAGAGTAAGAATTTGTCACAGGGATAAGAATAACCTTCATGTTTGATAAAGCACCCGGCCAGAGATTAATAGGCAAGCCTTTGAATAGGCTCCGAATGGTATCGGTGCCTGAGAAACAGCAAAATAAAATTATGTTCTTGAATAAGAGTATGTAAGGTGCTATTGTATTCCAAAAATAGCTATTATTAGGTTAAGTGAGTAATAAAATAAGCTGAGTAGGGTGTATTTTGAAATTAACAGTCGCTCAGTCGTCTCTGACTCTTTGCGACCTGGTGGACTGTAGCCCACCAGGCTCCTCTGTCCATGGGATTCTCCAGGCAAGAATCCTGGAGTGGGTTGCCATGCCCTCCTCCAGGAATAGCCGTTTAACACCAAACAAGTGTTTCCTAAGAGCCGGTTGTGTGGTCGGCACCATGCTGGGGTGCAGTTCGCCCCAAGGAGACGAAGGGGCGAGGGGGCGTGCAGCCCGGGCAGCGCAGAGGCGCTTCTGGGAAGGCAGACTGGGAGGTCACTGCAGAAATCCAGGACTGCCCTGGGAGGGAGGGGGCAGGGAACAGATGAGACAACACGCAGGTGCCGGATTTTAGTGTGGGACCTACCTGTCCTCTGGGTTGGGAAGGCTCTAATAAGGAGGTGACATCTAAACCGAGAGCGGAAGGGGATGCTCTGAGAGTTCCCGAGGTGAGGAGGCCCCTGGCCGCGGCCGGGAGCGGCAGGGATCCTGGGATGGGGCGGGGCGGGGGGCGGGGGGCAAAGTGCGAGTGCAAAGTGAGGCTGGCCTGAGTGAGTCGAGCCGGTTTGGTTCTCATGAGGCTTCTGGGCTGGAGGCCGGTTGCTCGTCGGCGGGGAGGCAGGACGGCGTTCTGGAAGGGCTGGACTGGGACGCATCTTGGAGGAGAAGTGGTGGGGCTTGGGGTGATGGCAGGTGTGGGGATGTGGGAGAAGTCTGATCGAGATTGAGGCTATTGGGGAGAGGGGGGCTCCTGTTCCTGCGAGGACTGCGGAGGGAGCGGGCTCGCAGCCCTCTCTGGCCGTGTTAACTGGGAGCGGTTAGCACTTCCAGGTGGAGACGTCAGACAGGCGGCCGGTCATGAGCTGGAGTCCGCGGAGAGCTGGAAATACCAGTTCAAAGTTGTCATCGTAAAGACATGGAAAGGGTGTGTGGGGAAAGAAGGGGACCCAAGGCGAGGCCGTCTGGAACCACGGGTTTGGAGTCGGGAGGAGGGGCCTGAAGGAGGCGGAGGAGCCGGCCTGCGGGGAGGGTGTGTGTGTGTGTGTGTGTGTGTGTGTGTGTGTGTGTGTGTGTGTGTGCGCGTGTGTGTGCAGGGGGAGGTGTGTGAGGCCGGGCCGGGAGGGTGTGTGTGTGTGCAGGGGGAGGTGTGTGAGGCCGGGCCGGGAGGGTGTGTGTGTGTGTGTGTGTGTGTGTGCAGGGGGAGGTTTGTGAGGCCGGGCTGGGAGGGTCTGTGTGTGTGTGTGTGCGTGCAGGGGGAGGTGTGTGAGGCCCGGGGGGGGGGGGGGGGGGGCGTGGCGGGGGAGAGGGGGCGGGCCTCGGTTCCTGGTGGTCCTGGGGGCTTCCCAGTGGTCAGGATGCCACATCCACTGCCAGGAGCACAGGTTTGGTCCTGGGTCGGGAAACTAGGATCCTACATGTGACTCAGCCAGAAGGAAAAAATTAAATTGATTATGAATGAAAATTTTAAGTGAATGAAAAGTGGAGTAGCACTGTAATTGTTGGCTGATGGCTCAGAGGTAAAGAACCCTCCTGCTGGTGCAGGAGACACAGGAGACGCGGGTTCGACCGCTGGGTCAACAAGATCCCCTGCAGAAGAAAATGGCAGCCCACTCCAGTATTTTTGCCTGGAAAATTCCGTGGACAGAGGCACCTGGTGGGCTGCAGTCCATGAGGTCACAGAGAGTCTGACAGACTTACTGACCAGACAGCAACAGTGAAGACTGTAATTACTTTTCCCACCAGGAAAGTGATAAGTGAGTAAGGACCATCACGTTGCATTGAGATTTCCAGAGGAGTTCTTTTATAATTTCCCAAGATGATTCACATTACCTTTTCAGGCAGACTCCATAATTGGGCTCAGGAAGGCATGCCTTTTCCCTTTGGGGTGCAAGGTCCTGCCCATCTGAACGCTGGCCGGTCATGCTCAGGGACCACTTTATTAGGGAGACTTTTGAGAACTCGCAGCCCGCGTGACTGCGGACTTACCGCAGCGGGGTGTGCCCCTGTCGTCTTCTGTTCTTAGCCGGGTGCCTTCCTCCTGGAGAAGCCACTGCTGGCGGCCTGTGAGTTTGCATGTGGCTGGCTCCCATCCTCTGGGAGCACAGATTGCGTGTGGTCAGCACGCCCTGGTCTTCGCTTCCGGCGCCGAGAAAGGGCCGTCAGGGCTGCTGTACGAGGGAATCAGCACAGGCTGCTCTTGGAGCGCGGGTGGCGCCGCTGTCCTCACGGACGCTTCCTGTGGGTGTGTGGCTGGCCTGGCCTGTGGCCGTGCCTGCCTGCATCCAGGTGTGCAGGGGTCAGACACAGCAGCAGAGCAGGAGAGCCGTTCCCTCCCCGGCACCCGGGCGTAGCCTTTTCCCACGTCTTCTACCAGGACCTCAGGGCCTCGCTCAGACGTCGCTTCGTTTGCTGACTCTCTGCCCCCTGCACGCCCGCAGCACGCGCACCCCCGGCACCTGGCACCCCCGCACCCCCAGCACCCGGGCGTAGCCTTTTCCCACGTCTTCTACCGGGACCTCAGGGCCTCGCTCAGACGTCGCTTCGTTTGCTGACTCTCTGCCCCCCGCACGCCCGCAGCACGCACGTCCCCGGCACCCGGGCGTAGCCTTTTCCCACGTCTTCTATCGGGACCTCAGGGCCTGGCTCAGACGTTGCTTCGTTCGCTGACTGCCCCCTGCACGCCCGCAGCACGCGCTGCTTCGGGTCAGAGAGGCAGTACTGCACAGCCGTTTCCGCGGCAGGGACTGCCTAGGTTTTACACATTTATCCTCTTGGTCTAGTTCCGTGGTTTCTCTCAGTTCCCTTACCTGTAAAATGCCATGAGTCTGTGAAGATTGTGTGAGTTGTGTGTGTAAAGGACTCAAGAGTAGGCCCCAGCTCATAGGGCTCAGGAGTTGTTAGCCATTGTGCAGTTATCAATATTTATAAGGGTTATATGCACTTACTGTCTTCATTTGTTTTGAGGATGGTGAAGGCATATGACATGTAATTCACTATCTTCTCAACATGGTATATTGCATGTAAGAGGCACTCAATATTTTTTGCATTAGTAAATTATTGAGGCAGAGAACTAAATGTTTTGTTTTTCTCTAAAATACTAGGCATACGCATGGATGTCTTATGTGTGACACTAGATGCTTGGTGGTCAGTATCTCTTCTATACGATGCAGTTAATAAACAGAATCATAATGCATTTGTTAAATATATATATATATATATAAAATTTTTGTAATATGAACCCAAGCTTGGTTTTAAGCACTCATAGTTTCCTGTGAGGAGAGGGGAAATCTTTTTTTAAGATAAAAAATTTTCAGTGTTTTCCAGTTTGTCTTTTCTCATGATAAGCTCAACAGCCATGTCTATATGACTAAATTCAGTGTAAACGGGCAGCTTGGCATTTTAATCACCTCATTTCCAAGGGCTCAGTGCTCTGGGGATGTGGGATTCTTAACTTTCAGAGATGAGAATCTTAACTGTTGAAATAAGACCGACTCACTCGAAATAGAGAAAAATATCAAATGGTATACAAAGGAAGTGTGATGTTATTAAAATAGTAAAATAATTAATCCAGCAGTCTTGTTTGTTATTCACCAAAAGCCTTTTGAGCACCTCTTTCTCATTGGATTCAGAACCTCTGAATTTTAATCCAAGATCTGCCACTGAGAAATTGAACAAGTCCTTTATCTTTACTTGCTCTACTTACTCACAGGCTGATAAAAAGATCAAATATAATGATGTGTATGAGCGCTTCTAGGACACTAAAGCGTTCTGCAAATATGAAGAGTTGTATAATGTTAAATTGTCGGAGGCAGATCGTATGTGTGTTGACAGTTAAGAATCAGTGATGGCTGGGATGGTCAGGGTGAACCTTAGGGGTGGGTCTGATTGTCCCCCAGAAAACATCAGGGGAAAGAGTGTTTTTAAAAGCTAATACCTAGGTGGGAGGGGACGTGGGTAAACCTATGGCTGATTCATGTTGATATTTGGTAGAAACCAACATAATACTGTAAAGCAATTATCCATCAATTACAAATAAATAATTTTTTTAAAAAAGCCAATACCCAGGATTGGTGAAGTAGTTAGGAAAAGAAGAGTATGTTGGAAAATTGTCCAGTTGTGTTTTATTGAACATGAAGTGTATACTGCGTGACTGAATTCATTGAGCAACTGGAATATCCTTTCAAATTTTCAATTTTTTCTATTTCTAAAATGGGTTTTGCATTTTCCTCCCCTCTGAAACAGTATATAACAAGTTTAATATTTTCTTATTAGTTTAGGGCCTTCCTCTGCAATGCAGGGATTGGTAAAGAACTGCTGAGTTAGTGAGGTGTGTTGGGCTTATACCTAATGCCTTCAAAGGATCTTTGGATACTATCTTTTGTTAAGTTGACATATGCACCCTTTTGGAGAGCGTAATCCAGTGGTTTAGTGTATTCACGGAGTCGGGCAGCCTCAGCCCTTAAACTACTCCCAGAGCGTTTTTATCGCCCACAGAAACCCAAACCCCGAGAGCCGTCGTCCCCTGTGCTTGCCACCGCCAGGCCCTGGCAGCCGCGGGCTGGCTTTGTCTGTGGCTTGTCTGCGGACATTGCACCCAAATGGGATCCTACAAGCTGTGGCCTTTTGTGTCTAGCTTCTTTCACTGAAAACATTCAGTTTTAGAATAAAAAAAAGCTAGTCAAATTAATAGAGTGGGGTTGGAAGGAGATTTAAGAGAGCCCGTGAGAGGAGGAAGGTGAACTAAGAGGAAAAGGATGAGATCAGAGGAAGTTCAGATTCTGCGAAGTGTCTGTGAGCTTGTCACTGGGCTGTTACTGGGCGATGAAGCAGAGTCAGTTCTGAAAGGTATGCTGATACTTCCTGCCTGGTTGATGATAATTGGATTTTGAAGAAAGAAGTAATATCCTCTTCATGTGTAGAAGTGCTAAATGAGCCCTTTGGAAAGGAGTTGGAAAACAGACTATTACTACAATCAACCTTTGATTAGTATGATTTCAGCTTTTATTCCTCTTTTAAAGTATAATTCCCACGAATTTTCCCCAGTTTCCATTTCTTGAGGTATATAGGGTTCTTGCTCCATGATGCCAACCTTATCCCTGGTTTATATATATATATATATATATATATATATATATATATATATTGTGTGTGTGTGTGTGTGTATAAATTAATGGTAGAGCAACCAGTTAAGTTTTGCAAATATTGACTGAGAGAGTAGGCATCAGTAATTTCCCTTTATACCTTATTGCTTAATATTTAAGGTTAGGATAATTGGTTAAATATTCATATTTTATTAATTGGTGAAAGTGAAAGTCACTCAGTTGTGTCCAACTCTTCGCTACCCCATGGACTGAAGCCCACCAGGCTCCTCTGTCCATGGAATTCTCCAGGCCAGAATACTGGAGTGGGTAGCCGTTCCTTTCTCCAGGTGATTTTCCCAACCCAGAGGTCAAACCCAAGTCTCCTGTATTGCGGGTGGATTCTTTACCAGCGGAGCCAACATGGAAGCCCAAGAATACTGGAGTGCCCACTCCAGCCTACCTTGTCTCCAGGGGATCTTCCTGACCCAGGAATTGAACTGGGGTCCCATGCATTGCAAGCAGATTCTTTACTGGCTGAGCCACCAGGGAAGCCCTTATTAATTGATAATTCCCATTTTTCATTTACTTCATTGACAGTCTTACAATCTCCCCATGTCAGTTAACTTAGTGATTCTTACAGGGTTTAATTTTTTGTTTTGTTTTAAAGTTGTGCAAATGCATTCACCTTTATAACCAAAAAAAATCTTGTTAGGTAAACGGCTGACTTGGGTAATGCCTGAATATGGCAGTGTGTGTAGCTGCATGGCAATATTCTTATTTAACATCAGTACTCAGTTCTGATTGTACCATGTTATCCTTAATAAACAGGCATGATCCAGTTGTTTTGTTTCGGGAGGAAACCTATCATTAAATAGTTTTGTTTCTTTGGTGCACAATAGCGCTGTTTACGACACCATTAGAAATCTGCCAGGCTTACTGTGTCTGCAGTGAAAGATATGGACAAAGCCTGACAGAGTCTTTGGGCATTTTCACCTCTAAGCATTATACATCTGCTGGAGGGCCGAATTAAGCCTTCTGTATTGTTGAGCTGTGATTATTTAAGCTGACTGGATAGCCTAAGTATTTTTTCCGTTTGCCCACATTCACTTTTCATGTAATCTTTATTGATGGAGCATTACTTGGAGGTACTAAATGAAGATTAGTAATAGTGAAAATTTATTATATTGATTAGTCAAGTTGATGTTAATAGTTAAGATTTAATCTTGTTTAAAATTTATTTTTGCTTAGCTGCCTCTAAAATAAACTCTGCCACTTAAATTTTAACCTCTGTGTCTAGCTGCCTGTTCAATGTTCCATTTGAATATTTCTTAGTTACCTCAAAAGAGGAACAGGTCCAAAACTGAACCCCTGTTTTCCAGTCCAAGTCCAGCTCACCCACAGTCTTCATCTCAGTTAAAGGCAGCTCACCGTTCCAGTTAGCAGGAAACCCTGGAGTCATCCTAGATTTCTTTCTTCCTCTGTCTACATTCATCCTGTCCACACATTCTCTTAGCCCTGCCTTCAGAATGAATATCCCTAGAGTTTAACCACTGCTCCCTTCCTTGTCGTCCGAGCCATCTCCCTTTCTTGCCTGAATTAATTGCCATGGCTTCCCACCAGCTCTCCCCACTTCTGTCTGTCCTGTGCACTCTGTTCTTAGTACGAGAGAATGGTCCTTTTAAGGTGGAGGTCAGAGCGTTTTCCTGCCGGGACTCCCATCACAGCGGCCTGTGACATGGTTAGTGGTCAGGTCCCGCTCCTCTCCCTGACCTCGCTGCCTCTTGCCTCCGGTGCTCCTGTTGCAGGAGCTCTTTCCTGTTCTTCAGACGCGCCAGGCGTGCTCCCCCCAGGTCTCTGCGAGCCTCTGTCCTTTGCCTGGATGGCTCTTCTTTCAAAAGCTGCCTGACTGGCTCCCTGATCTTCATTCTTTTCTCAGCTGCCAGCGCACTGAGCTGCTCTCATCACTCTGCCATAGCTCGCCCAATCTCCTTTACCCAATCTCCAACAATGACTTCTGTGATTTGCCTGTGATCCCTGCTTTCCCATCAACGTATTAGTGTTCTGAGGGCACTGATGGTTTACATGTTCAGGAGAGTGTATGTTGCCAGCAGGACATTACTGGCACCCTAGGAGCCGCCGCTGTGTACCCTTCCATCACTCTGCTCCCCAAGTCTGATGGCCTTTAGCATTGTTTTAGTTTATTGGGTGTCATCTCCCACGAATACAGCGCAGCTGCAGATGAGTAGTCTGTGCGCAGAGCTCTGTCCCTCAGGGGAGGCCAGGGTGGCAGCTTGCTCTTGCCTTGTCTTGTCCGGTATCTCATGAGCGGTCCACAGAGCTGAGGTGTCCTTTGCAACACCGAGATTATTTTTTCTAGTTTATGGAAATGCGTTTTAAACTGTTTTTTACAGTCCTCTTTGCTTATGAATGTAAATGTCACAGGAACAACAGCCTTCGCCACTTTACTAGATCTCTGTGATTTAGCTGATGAGAATTTCATTCTGTTGACAGTATGGAGCACTTTGCAGGTGAATATCAAGGTTAATTGTCAGACTGAAAAGTGAAGCAGTACATTGTACATCTTTCTGCTGAGAAAAATGGAATTGTTACCATTAAAATGATATTAGGTTAATAAGTTGGTTAATAAAAGCAATTAAAACCAGATTTTCTTACAACTTGCCATAAGTGCTTTGCTTGAAAATAAAAAAGATCAAATGACTGGTGAAATTAAAAAAAAAAGAGAGAGAACTGCAATACTTTAGTGGACACTATTTTGATTTGGGTTTTTGGTGAACAAAATTATTCTTCACGTGCTGCACAAGATCCAGTAATATGAACAAACAATATTATCATTTGTTGAGCACTTATTATGTATTGGTTCTCATGGTTTATTTTTTATGCTTCCAACAGTTTTATAATGGCACATACTATAATTTCACTCTTCTAAACATGTTTCATTCAATTTCCAAGCCTCAGTTTTCTTATCAGACCTCAAATACTGGGCTCCTTACCCTACATCCTGTTTCCCCTCCCCCAGCTTCTACCTAATTCTTTATTTTGTATTTGATACTCTGACTTTCCTCTAAAGAGCAGTGTATACTCATTTTGAAGTTAATGGCTTTTTTTAAGGAAATAGTTTATTTAATGTTAATTTTAACATCGTTCTCTGGCTCAGCAAAAACATTATTCTACTATTCAGGCATAATTGTTTTGGCAAGTTTATAGCATCTTTTCAGGCATTGGTTAGGCTAATTGAACATCTGAATACCTTTATGGTATTACAGTTTTTTTGGTTCTCTGTAACTGATGCTTCTTTTTCTTGGCCCTGAAGGCTTTCTTGGAGCTTCCCAGATGGCACTAGCAGCAAAAGAACCCACCTGCCAAGCAGGAGACGTAAGAAAGTCGGGTTTGACCCCTGGGTTGGGAAGATCCCCTGCAGTAGGAGATGGCCACGCACTCCAGGATTCTTGCCTGGAGAATCCCATGGCCGAGGAGCCTGGCGGTCCACAGTCTCTGGGGTCACAGAGAGTCGGACACGACTGAAGCGACTTAGCCCAACACGGCCAGACTTTCTTAGCACATAGTTCTCTCAGAATCCTTAATACAAGAAGACGCGGCAGATTTCCCTCCACCTGATGCCAGTTTACTTAACTACAAGAAGACGCAGCAGATTTCCTCCCACCTAATGCCAGTTTAGAGAAGGCGTGTGTTTCTGTGGCGCTGTGCTGCGTCAGGACTTTTCCTCAGGCCGTGTCTGTCCGTTTTCATTTTTGCTGCTTTAGGTGCTGCTGTGTGTCTGTGGTGCGGACTTGGCAGTTCCCTCTCCAGCCAGGCTTTTTCTTTTAAACTTGTGCAGCTTTCGTTCTCATTATTATTATATTTATTAAGGGTGATTTCATAGAAAACATATACTCTCAGTTTTATATGGGAAAAAAAAAGTATATTGTTACAGGAAAAAATTTTCAGTATGCTTGTTTGTTTTTTGATTTTTTGGAGACATACTTAGGAGAAACTTAAGAGTATGCCTTATGCAGAAACTTTAAGACTAAATGATCCTTAGTAATGGATTCTCACCGTATGTTGCCAAGTTCATATTTGCATATTTGTATAATCTATCCTGATTTCAGATATTCCTCCTTATTTTCTCTTTATTAAAGACATTTATAAATGAAAATACCCTTTGGGCCTACTTATTATGGTCTAGTAATGTGCTTAGCCAATATTTAAGGCACTGTGGAGATACTCACAAAGAAAGTTAAGATAGTGAAAGATATTGAGTTCACAGGTCTGTTTACATGAGAATGGAGGGTCCTAAATGAAGAAAAAAACCTACAGAGTATTTGCTGTCGGTAAAAGAGGATGTATAACTGATGATGATAAATAGTTTATTCATTGTTCTGTTAGTCTTTAGCTTTGTGGAAATTTTATTTTCTAATACACATTCTCCCTTTTAACAAGTCACGTGACTGTGTAGTCTACTTCTCACAATTAGTGTTCATTAGCTTCCTGAATATTGGAGGACGAAATGGCAACCCACTCCAGTGTTCTTGTCTGGAGAATCCCAGGGATGGGGGAGCCTGGTGGGCTGCTGTCTGTGGGGTTGCACAGAGTCGGACACGACTGACGTGACTTAGCAGCAGCAGCAGCAGCAGCAGCAGCAGCAGCTTCCTTAATGGAGATTTTTACAGTCAGCGTGGAAGAGGGCCCACTTTTTGTTGCTGGTGCGCCAGCATGGTTACCCACACAAGGTTCGTCTGTCACAGCTGACTGAGTACGAGAACAGTGCTTCAGAGGGGAGCACGCAGAAGGCGAGTGCAGGGCAGCGGCGTGGGAGGCCGCCCGGCCGCAGTAGTGCCTTCAGTGGGCAGTTCGTAAATGCGTGAGCACCCGCTTACATTTTTCAGGTAATACGAGCTAAAATGTCTGATTTTAATGGCCATTTCTGTTACACTGTTGCAAGGAAATAATGGAAATTTTGCTTGGAGAAATGATTGTATTGGAGAAGTGTTGTGTATACTTCAATTCTGAAAGCCTGAGCTCTTTTTACAAATGGGTAATGAAATTCACTCAAAGACAAGTTTTTTTTGGGGGAGGGGGGCGGTTTCTGATTTTATTGAATTAGACCTAAAGAAAAATTATATATTCCAGTAACTAAATAGTAATACATTTGCAATAGATAGTGTGCAGAGAATTTAGGGTTTTGCTCAGTCTATGTTTTCTGGGGAAGTTCAGATTTCAGATACTCTGCCTTATTTTCTCTTTATTAAATACATTTACAAGTGAAAATACCCTTTGGGCCTACTTATTATGGTCTGTTAAGTGTGCTTAGCCAATATCCCCACAAGGCACTGTGGGGATACACACAAAGAAAGTTAAGATAGTGAAAGATACTGAGACCACAGTTCTATTTACATGAGAATGGAGGGTCCTAAATGAAGACACAACAAAAAGCCCTACAGCGTATTTTCTGTCTGGTAACGGAGGAAATATAACTGATAATGCTAAATAGGTTGCACATTGTTCTAAAATAGGTACGAGGGAGATGCGGAGTTCTCACCTGTGACTGCGCCGAACACTGTGCTCTTCCTCAGTTAATCCGCGTGCGTCTGTCTCGGGGCGTCTGTACCCTATTTGTGCTGTTGTGGAGACTGAGTCCCAGAGAGCTTACATTGTTGAAACTCACACGAAGCCAGAATTCAAATCCTAACTTTAAATCCCATTTTCTTTCCACTAAACCATAATAAATGGCTAGAAACCCTCAAAGGACATAATTTCTTCAAACTTGAGTAGATTGGCACGGTGTTGGATGTCATCAGTGAAATGCTCACAACTGAACTTATCAAAGAAGGAATTGGATAGGCGATGGTGACTGCAGCCATGAAATTAAAAGACGCTTACTCCTTGGAAGGAAAGTTATGACCAACCTAGATAGCATATTCAAAAGCAGAGACATCACTTTGCCAACAAAGGTTCGTCTAGTCAAGGCTATGGTTTTTCCTGGGGTCATGTATGGATGTGAGAGTTGGACTATGAAGAAGGTTGAGTGCCGAAGAATTGATGCTTTTGAACAGTGGTGTTGGAGAAGACTCTTGAGAGTGCCTTGGACTGCAAGGAGATCCAACCAGTCCATTCTGAAGGAGATCAGCCCTGGGATTTCTTTGGAAGGAATGATGCTAAAGCTGAAACTCTAGTACTTTGGCCACCTCATGCGAAGAGTTGACTCATTGGCAAAGACTCTGATGCTGGGAGGGATTGGGGACAGGAGGAGAAGGGGACGCCAGAGGATGAGATGGCTGGATGGCATCACTGACTCGATGGACGTGAGTCTGAGTGAATTCCGGGGGTTGATGATGGACAGGGAGGCCTGGCATGCTGCGATTCATGGGGTCGCAAAGAGTCGGACACGACTGAGCGACTGATCTGATCTGATCTATTTGGTTCCTGAAAGTAGCAATCCAGGTTAGTAAGGGACTCTTGATATTCATAATAATAGCATGAGAGATTAAAGTCATTAGAGGAAGCAAGTAGTTTTGTTCAGTAATAATACATTGCATTAGAAAGGCACTTTATAGTTTTAAAGGACACTTCCATATCTGTTACCTGAGCACCTTAAACTTTTCTTTAGATCTGCCAAATGATTGGTTTTGTTCCCTCTTGAACCTTTCTCAGGTAAGGAAGAACCATGCTTCTTTAAGTACAGAAACTGTCTTTGAGAATTTACATACATAGATCTTGTTGGGCAGTTATGGACAAATGGATGGCTCAATGAATAAACAAAAGGACAGGACTCGAAAGGAGTAACGAGACTCTTCCAGTTGTTGAAAATAGACAATAAAATGTATTTTGAGCATAGACTACCTGGTCATATAATCAGTTAAAGATGAGGCACTTCATTAAATCTTCTCAAACCATAATGGCATGTATCTTCCCCAAGAATTACATGAGGGGGTGTGACAGCACGCCTGGGTCCCTGCCTGGCACTTGGTAGGTATTCAGTCACTGCTGTTAAGTGAGGAGGTAACCACAGTGGACTTTCTAGTCTTACTCTTTTTTCCATTTTTCAAAAAGCCAATTCCCAAAGAATACAAACAAAAAAAAGAATTTTTTAATTGCTGAAATATTATAAAACTATACTAGTTTTCTTTTAGGAAAGGGGACCCCTTCCAGGGCCTAAAACTGGGCTCTTGTCTAACACTTGGAAATCAATTGTCCAAGGAGACACATGTGCTGACAAAACCGATTTTATTGGGAAGGGCGCCCGGCGGAAAACAGGAGGCTGAGGGAACCCAGGAGAACTGCTCTGTCTCATGGCTTGTAGTCTCGGGCTGGCGCCTGCCTCATTCAGCCAAGATGACGCCAGAGAGAAGGATTCTGGGAGGTGGTCTGACAGGTGGTGTCTCCTTTTGACCTTTCCCGAACTCTTCTGGTCGGTGGAGGCTTATTAGTTCCCTGTTCCTCACCAGGCCCTCCTGTCTTAAAACAACTCGTGCAGATGGTTACTATGGTGTCTGGCCAGGGTGGGCGATCTCAGTCAGTGTGCGTCACAGTTTTACAAGTTACTGTTCTGCAGTTGTATTATCTTGTTCTTTATTGTCTGATGTTTCAATCAGAAAATAAGCTGGTTATGTATTACTTATATCTATGAGTCTGTCAACTTTGAGGCAGAGATGTTTGGGCCTGAAGAGGAAGAATTCTTTCAGGGTGTTGGAAAGGCATCTTCACGACAGTGAGTTGAACATAGAGGCTCCTTTGCAAAGGCACTTCCCATCTCAGCTCTCTCCCAGAAATTAGCTAATAAAACAATTCTGCTGACGTTTACTCCCCCGCCCCTTTACGAAGAGAAACAATACTTGTGAAAAATCACTAGCAAATTCAGTTTGGTTTTCCATTGTGCCCAAATAGCAACCCTAAAACTCTAAGTTGTGAAAGTCTTAGTGTTGCATTTTAAAAGAATGGTATTGCTGTGCAAAGCGTTTGATCAACGTAAAGCTTCAGAAGAGTCCATTGCCTGTACCAGGCAAGTGTGTTTTTCTCCGGTGCCCAATTCTTACAGACTTTGTTCTTATTTCTCTCTGTTGCAGAAGCGCAGATCATGTTGCCGTGTGTGTGTGTGTGTGTGTGTGTGTGTGTGTGGTTAAACACATTCTCTTCCATCAGCAGGGCGATCACTGACTGACCTGATGCGCCGGCCCTCACACATTGCTGTAGATGATTCCATCAGGTGACAGCCTGAATGACAGGCATCCGATTCCATTTTTAGACGTGGGAATACACACCAGTCAGTGTGATCCGACTTACGCCACATCCTCACTGGTGTTCCTCTCATTTTTATAGAGAGGAAAGGAATTTTTTTGGAATTTCCTTAAGACTTCAGCTTAATTTTATACTATAATCCGTGACTGAAGGAAGGGTTAAGGGGACCAGGTGAAATTTGAAATTGTTCCTCAGAATCTGAATTCTGTCAGCTAAGTGGAATATTGAAAGTTTAGAACATTCAGCACAAAAACATCTCCTGACCAGTTTGTATATGGAAACCATAAAAAAAAAAAAAAAGTGCCACGTTATATGGCTAAGTTAGAAACAGTGAGGTTGTATGGCATCAGAACTGTTGATACTTTTAGAATTTTTAGGCAAACATTCTCTCACATCATTGTGTCATAATTAACCTTTGTAGATTCAGGTGTTCATACTTAATCTCCCTTGAAGAAAGGAGAGCATGCGTGGGGGACATGCTGTTTAAGGAGAGCAGGTGCAAGCGGTTGGGCCTTTGCTGCCTTCTCGTCGGTGCGTGTGTGTCCCTCAGTGGGAGATGAGAGATGCTCTCCCCTTCATCCGTTCTCAGCAGGATGAGCAGTGCCCCAGCAGCACTCGAGGAAAACGGGCTGTGCCGGCCCAGCTGGCGGATGTCACTGTCCTGGCTGGTTTAAGGAGGTGGTGCTGCTTGTTTAGTTGCTCAGTCGTGTCTGACTCTCTGCGACCCCATGAACTGTAGCCCACCAGGCTCCTCTGTCCATGGGATTTTCCAGGCAAGAATACTGGAGTGGGTTGCCATTTCTTTCTGGTTTAAGGAGGTACTCAGAGGTAATTTTTTGACTGTGTACAATTTTTTCCTTTTATGGTGACTTTAGAATCTAATTCTGGAGTAAGATGTGATTTTGCTGTAATTTTACGTGAATTAAAGATTAACTCACCAACAGAGCTGAAGCCAAATGGAGGCATTTGAGAGCAAATGGCTTTGAAAAATCCTGGACATTCAGTGAGATACTCAGAGAAATAAGTCTTTAATCAATCTGTTTTCATTAAAGACTGCTTAGTATATTTTCCCTGATGCTGGGAAAGATTGAAGACAGGAGGAGAAGGGGACGACAGAGGATGAGATGGTTGGATGGCATCACTGACTCAATGGACATGAGTTTGAGCAAGGTCTGGGAGTTGGTCATGGACAGGGAACCCTGGTGTGCTGCAGTTCATGGGGTCGCAAAAAGTTGGATATGACTGAATGTCTGAACTGAACTGAGTATATTTTCCATCTCCTTAAAACTTTGACCAGAGAGAAAAAGTGGGAAGCAAGAGATTGATTCAGGATAGATATAGATAAATTAGCTAAGATTAGGGATTGTAGTGATGTTAACAGTAAATGTCTACATTAAGTAAAAATCAGATCATTTTAATTAAATCTGGCTTAAGTTAAAAAGGCTTCTATAGTAACATAAAGTTTTAAATATATGTATTCTTTTTTTAATGTAAAGTATTTATTTGTTTTCAGTTTTTAATTATATTTTCATCAGCATAACATTTCTAAACCATTTCAGACTTATGGCCCTTATTTATAGTTACATCTACAGCCTGTCATGTTAAATAAATTGTAAATGTATATATTCTTGAAGGATTATATAATAGCTGGTAAGACACAAATGTCAGACCCTGCCAACCCTGTCTAATCTTCACAGTTCTGAGTGGGTCAAGAGACCCCATTTGGGAGCTTGCCCTGGGATTTCTTTGGAAGCAATGATGCTAAAGCTGAAACTCCAGTACTTTGGCCACCTCGTGCGAAGAGTTGACTCACTGGAAAAGAGTCTGATGCTGGGAGGGATTGGGGACAGGGGAGAAGGGGGCGACAGAGGATGAGATGGCTGGATGGCATCACTGACTTGACGGACGTGAGTCTGAGTGAACTCCGGGAGTTGGTGATGGACAGGTAGGCCTGGCGTGCTGCGATTCATGGGGTCGTAAAGAGTCGGACACGACTGAGCGACCGATCTGATCTGATCTGATGTGTTAACCTAACCTAAGGTGTCAGATGTCCCCTTCAGTGTGGAAAGTGCCTGCTTTTAGGAGCTAGACTAGGCCTTGTTGTTGTTGTTCAGTCGCCCAGTTGTGTCCGACTCTCTGTGACCCCATGGACTGCAGCACGCTAGGCTTCCCTGTCCTTCACCATCTCCTGGAGCTTGCTTAAACTCATGACCGTCGAATCAGAGATGCCATCCAACCATTTCATCCTCTCTCGTTCCCTTCTCCTCTCGCCTTCAGTCTTTCCCAGCATCAGGGTCTTTTCCAATGAATCGGCTCTTCACATCAGGTGGCCAAAATATTGAAGCTTCAGCTTCAGCATCAGTCCTTCCAATGAATATTCAGGACTGATTTCCTTTAGGATGGACTGGTTGGATCTCCTTGCAGTCCAAGGGACTCTCAAGAATCTTCTCCAACACCACAGTATCAGTTCTTAGGCATTCAGCTTTCTTTATAGTCCAGCTCTCACATCCATACACGGCTACTGGAAAAACTATAGCTTTGACTAGACGGACCTTTGTTGGCAAAGTAATGTCTCTTCTTTTTAATATGCTGTCTAGGCTAGATCTAGACTCAGTGAAAATTTTCTCATTTTGTATCAGAGGCTCTAATGAACATGAGGCTGGAGAGTGGTGACATCACCTCATTTCTACCTTATATCAAACTAGATTATCACAAAGCTGGTTAGTTCTATATTTTAGTACCATTCCGTAATATCTTACCAGTCTTTTTAAATGCAGTTATATGGTAAATATTTTTTCATCTGCGTCTCCCGTGACACTGTCTGTTCAGATGTTTGACCATCCTTTTATAAGAACTCACATGACAGATTTTTCAGGGGTTTGGTTTCAGAGTGAAGTTTTCTTGCAGACTGGCATGTTCCTTCTGTCAGCCACTGAGAATTATTTAGCCTGTTGTGCTTTCTATTAATATTTGCTTTGGCTGCAAAGGAGCTTGGAGTTACAGTTCATTTAATCACAGTACCTTTATTAACCTAGGCTTTTGATGGGGTAAATTTCTCCTCTAGCTCACTGTGGCTGGAGGTTTTAAACCATCCTCTATGTATCAGCTTCAGGGAGTGCATGAACCCCTTTGAAATGATAGGAAAAATTATTTGTGTGTTCACCTGGGAACTTGGGGAGTTTCCTTGGCTTTTATCAAAATTTCAGTGACTTGTACCTGCTGCTCAAAGGTGAGGAACCATTGTTCTCTGGACTGGCTATTCATTTTATATTTTAATGGTCTCACAAAGTCTCTTGTTATAATCTGCTTGTAACCTTTTTGGCAATAGGTTGATTGTAAATCATACCTATACATTCAAATCATTATCCGTTTCTCAGTTTTGTCAGAAAATTCTCTGACAAGTAAGTTAATTTTATCAACCAGTTCTCTGTAATTTTAAAAGGCACGGAGTCTTAGGAGCATAAAGAATAGTTGATGTATTCATGCAAATCATGTACCTACTACATTTATTTTCTTTTAAAGGAGCTTTTCCCTCTTAAATTTATTGCCTTAAATGTTGTTGTTCAGTAGCCCAGTCGTGTCCAACTCTTTGTGACCCCATGGACTGCAGCACGCCAGGCCTCCCTGTCCCTTACCATCTTCTGAAGTTTGCCCAAGTTCACATCCATTGATGACATCCAGCCATCTCATCCTCTGATGTCCTCTGCTTCTTCTGCCCTCAATATTTTCCAGCATCAGGGACTTTTCCAATGAGTCGCCTCTTCACATCAGATGACCAAAACACTGGAGCTTCAGCTTCAGCATCAGTCTTTCCGACTGTTCAGGGTTAATTTCCCTTAAGATTGTCTGGTTTGGTCTCCTTGCTCTCCGAGGGACTCTCAGGAGTCTCCTCCAGCACCACGGTTTGAAGGCATCAGTTCTTTGGTGCTCTGCCTTCTGTACCATCTCACAACCGTACATGACCACTGGGAAGACCACAGCCTTCACTATACAGATATGTGTTGGCAGAGGAGAGTCTCTGCTTTTCAACACTGTCTGGGTTTGTCATCGCTTTCCTGCAAGAAGCAGTCGTCTTCTGACTCCATGGCTGCCGTCACCGTCTGCAGTGATTCTAAGCCCAAGGAGAGAAGCTCTGTCACTGCTTCCATCTCTTCCCCTTCTATCTGCTGTGAAGTGATGGGGCCGATGAGTCTTAAGCCGGCCCTTCCACTCTCCTCCTTCACACTCATCAGGAGACTGTTTAGTTCCTCTTCACTTTCTGCCATTAGAGTGGTATCATCTGCACTTCTGAGGCTGTTGATGTTTCTCCTGCCTATCTTGGTTCCAGCTTGTCACTCACCCAGCCTGGCATTTCTCATGATGTGCTCAGTGTATAGATTAAACGGACAGGATGACAGCAGACAGCCCTGTCATACTCCTTTAATATTCCCTTAAACAGGGAATAGTAAATTATTTGTAAAATGATGAATTAATTTATATTTTGACTTAACATTTTAAGCCATTAAATGTATAGAAACAGTCCGGAAAAATTATTAGAATGGCTAGAATCTTTTCTGTTTACCCACCAAAGGAAGAAGATGAAGGAATATGGTTTACATGTATAGAGTTTGGCTATACATGTAATATATATACATGTAAACCATATTCCTTCATCTTCTTCTTTTGTTTGGTGGGTAAACAGAAAAGATTCTAGCCATTCTAATCATTTTTCCGGACTGTTTCTATTTTAGGAGAAACAACTCCCAAAATACACAGGGTAGGGTTACCAGCCATTTTTAGCTAGACCCGCACATTTACAGGTAAAAGTTACATCCACTGGAGGAAATGAAGCCTGTGCTGCCAGCCTCACTACTCAGATTAACTTCCACGGCTGTCATTTTAAGTGGTTTTCATATTTTTCAAATGCAAGTTATACTGACAGGTACTCTACAGAAATGTGCTATAATCTAAGGGGCACATGGATTATGTTTTTGATTATAGAGGCTTTTTGGTCTAATTGAGTGTTCTTTTGCAACAAAATAAAATTACTCAATTTGGAAAAAGGGAGTAAAGCCATCTGCTTTTCACTAGGCGATGTCTTGGTTGTTTAAATCTATAAGTTGTATGTAAATACATATTTTTCTCCCGAAGAGCTGATGACTGACAAAAAAAATACCACTACCAAAGTGTCATTATAATAAAAGCGATTGTGTCTGTGAATTACACAGCAGTGTGAGTTATGGTGTGGATTATAACAAATCACTCCTGGTTATAGAACCCTGTGAGTAACAGAGATCCAAGACTGAAGACTGTGGAAAATGAATCCCATGCTACCATCCAGCTTGCTACTCTGCAGGCTTGGTATGTGGAAAAAGAATTTGTATGACTTAACCACACACATTAAAATTTGGTGTGCCAAGAAAAACAGATTTTCTTAAACGATATGATTTATATTCCCACAATAGCAAGAACAGATCTGCAGCATTGTCTTGTCCTTCTTTATAAAGTGTATTCTACTTTTATATTCATATTGATTGAACAGCCTATAAAGACACTGGTAAGATTATAATAATGGGTAATATTTTCCACATTTTATCTCTTAGTGAGGAGTATTTGAACATTTATTGAATGTGAATGGCATGTGAATGGTTCTGAAGTAGGTTTGTGGGAGCTGGCAGAGATGACACATACTTCTTAGCTATTAGCTCAAGGGTTAAATATAAAAGAAAATGAAACTAAGAGGAAGATGTAGCTCTAACTGAAAACATGTTGGTTGTGCGTCAGCAGCAAGAGAAACGTTCATAACCTTTGATTCAGTAATTTAACACAAGGGACCCCCGCTTATGGCAAATAATTAAAAATAAGGACTGTGATGTGTGACAGTGAAATGTGAAAGTAAACAATATTATGTGACTAGAAATGGCTAAAGTTAATCCTTTGGATGTTTATGTATCTAATAAAAACCAATGGGCAAACTATATAACAATATGAAAAGATGCATGTAAAAGGGAGTAGATGATACTGTATATCAAAATTATAAGTTTATAAAATATACATATTTTAAATATTTGAAAGGAAAATAAGAAAATTTAATTTCTAATTAATTTAATTAATCTGGGTTCAAGTAATGAAGTTACAGATGCTCTCCTTTCCTCCCTTCTTGTTTCTCTGAAATAGTGTTACACTAATTTAAAAAGTTAAATGTAGATTTATATTTTTAAGACAGTTTAGTTCTTTTTTTTTTTAATATAAATTTATTTGGATGCTTGGGGCTGGTGCACTGGGACGACCCAGAGGGACAGTTTAGTTCTTGTTCTCAAGGAACTGCTAGTCTATTGGGATAGAACTACGATAAAAAGAAATATGTTATTCGCGTGAGAGAAAATTCAGTGCTCTGGGAAGACTCTTGAAATTCAGTTTTCTACATACTGGATTCTTGTAAAGTCAGATGAACCTTAAAAGTTAATATTTCTTAATGAAATAAACTGAATTTTTAAAGGCACTGAAAATGTCTAAGAATCTAAAACTCATTGAGATGCTGTTTTTTGTTCACATCTTGATGGTAGAACCATAAATTTACATCCTGTACTGTTGTGCTGGGAATAGTCAGCTAGGCGTTTATTTAAATACATTTGTGGAACGCTTATAAACCCTCCTAGGCATGCATCTGGGGGTGAGGATGAATGAAGAATGTGGTCTCAGCTCCATGGGAGCTTTGTATCTGATTAGACCTTGCGCTCAGTCACGCTTTATTAAATGCTTCCATCAGTGTTTACATCAAGAATGACTTGAAACCATGGGAAAGAGGGAATTTTGACTGAGGGATGCAGGGAAGACTTCCCAAAGGTTAAGACAGGCTGTGAGCCTTGGAGGATGATAAAAGGTCACGAAATAAGCAGTATTTTTTTCATGGATCCCTGGAAGGCAGCAGAGGATCCATGAAATAAATGAAAGGAAGGAACATGGAATGACATGAGTAAAGGCACAGAAATGTCCTGGGTTTAAGGGACATCCAGGTTGCCGTGCATTTCTGGAGCTGTAAATAAGTAGGTGCGTGGGGCCAGTGAAAGGAGAGTTGGTAGCCAGTATTCGAGAAGCTGCCCCTGCTAGTCTGTGCCGGTGACTTAGTGCACAGAGGTGAAGATGGTTCTGTCCTCAGGGAACACGTAGTCCAGTGTGGGGAACGAGAATTAACTAAAATCCAGTATATTGGTTTAAATTTGTTCATCAAGATTTTGGGGAGCTTTATTAAAATTCCTTTCACGAAGTCCTGACTCCAGACAGCGTGGTGTTTCTTGTTCTAAAGGAAACCATCAGATGTTGTAGGACTACAGGAGGGGAAGGGGGCTCTGATTATGCCTGGAAAGGCGGCCGGAAGAGTGACCCGGAGGACTTGCTGTAGGAGGCTGTGTGTGAGCCTGGCTCGAGGGGTGAGTGCCAGTTAGGGGCAGGTGGGAGTGAGGAGAAGAGCAGTCTGAAAACACAGGTGTAGCCGGATAATTAAAGGGACGCGGGCGGCTCTGTTGGTTTCTTTAAGGCATTTTTGCATGTGCATCATGTGTCAGTAAACGTATGACCACGTTTAAAAGAAGTTTGGTGATGAGAGGATTAAGCCAGTGCCACCTAGGTGGTCTGTGATCTCACATGACTTGGCCAGCTTCGACACATCTAGAGCAGTTTGTCGGGAGACGGTAAGGACAATTTAAGCGGTGGTTTTTATTTAATTTTAAAACAAACAGCACAGTTTAAAAGGTAAAAGTTTCCTATTTATTAATGATATGCTGTATGAGCAGAAAGCAAAAATTCAGGAATTCAGGGAGGCAACTAAAGAGAGTTGAGAAATACAGATATAGAAAGAGCTACAATAGGGAGAAATGACGCTCCCAAATAATGGATATGGTCTTGGTGGGAAGTGGTGGGTAGGTCTTGGAGCTCTCCGTTTTCTGTCTCACGGAAGAATGAGCTTCTGAATCCTTTGCTTTTTTTTTTTTTTTTTTAATCACAAATAGGGTCTTTGTCTTCACTTTCAGCAGATTTAGCTTCTTTTAATCTAAACTGTTTTAGTGTTGGGTAAATTTCCAGGAGCTGTGGATGAGATACTAAAGCACAGCAGCTTTTGAGAGTACTTGTTAATAAACTTACTTTCCCAGACCAGGCTTTGAAGTTAATTCAGGAAAAGCCAGAGACACTGCCCATCCTTACCCTGTGAGGCAGCCGTGGAGGTCCTTCTGTTTGTCTGCTCTTAGGAACAAAACCGGCATGGGAATCATGCCGCCTGATTTTTCTTTTGTTCTTATACATTTTAGATTACAAAGTTCTGTTCGTGTATGTGCACTTGCAGTGTGTGTGGTAAGTGAAGTGAAAGGCGCTCAGTTGTGTCCACCTCTTTGCCACCCCATGGACTATAGAGTCCACGGAATTCTCCAGGCCAGAATACTGGAGTGGGGAGCCTTTCCCTTCTCCAGGGGATCTTCCCAACCCAGGGTTCGAACCCAGGTCTCCTGCATTGCAGGAGGAGTTTTTACCAGCTGAGCCACAAGGGAAGCCCAAGTATGGTAAATACTTTGCTAAAATGAATAGGATTGCATTTATAATCATTTCTAATTAATATGATAATTGTTTATTTTAGCTATTTAAATATCTCATGTTGAATGCTTGGAGACTTATATTACTGTTTTTATTAGTCTTTTATTTTAGAAGATATTCCATAACTGGATGTATATGCCTCTGTGCATTTTTATTAGTAATATACACTAAAATAACTTCTTGGACAAGAAACAAGTTAGTTTAAACTATATTCCTGAAGGATATGTTATTTTATCCAAGAGCATTTTAGTTCTTAGTTACAAACTCCAAAAAGTGAGAAAAGTATGAGGTTAACATCAATTTCTTTTAATGCAGTTAACAAACTCCTTTTGGAATTAGTGGTGTATGTAAATTCTTCATAATAATGTTATTACTAAATTAGGTCAGTGCCTGGCTGCCTGTTTTGATCTGAGTTCTTTCTACTTTTTAATGCAGTGCATTAGATATTGCTTTGATATTTAGTTATTTACTTAGAATCTTTATATACTTGTTCTAAGGCTCATGCATGTAAACACACACACACTCTCAGACTCTGACACCGCCCCAGAATCACTTTCTCCTTACTATGGTCCACGTCCGCTTTATTCCGCCAGAGGTTGCTAGCATGGCATCTGGTCTAGCCTGAGTAATAGGAAGCTTATTTCAGTTCTGCTAACGCATCTGCATGTTTCGATAGAACAAAAGGCACTTAAAAAAGAGTAGAAATCTGTCTGTCTGGCAGCTGTGAATCAAGTACACAGTGGCAGCGAGTTGGTTGTTTCTCCGTTTCCCTTGGAGGTTTGGGGGATGGGTGTTTGGATGGGCCTTTCCTTCGAGTGGACGGGGCCGCGGGAGAGCTGTGGGTGAGTCCTGAGCCACGGCTCCTCTGTGCGTCTGCATCTTTCAGGAGAGGCCGGGCCAGAGCTCTCCTGGTCTCACTGTCCGTCCGTGGGGTGGACGCAGTGGCAGCACCTGGCTCCGGGCGAGACCCATCTTGGTGGCCGTGCCCACCCAGCTCCTCTCCGTCGGCGCTGCACGCCCTGCCCCCTGCCCCGGCGGTGACAGCCCGAGCCCAGGTCCGGTGCTGCAGCTCCCGTCTGAGCGCCCGGCTCCTGAGGGGGGTTCTGGACGGCACAGCGCTGCTGCTCAGCTGCACGCCTTACCCTGCTAAAGGGAAGGAAAGTTTTTAGGACTCTCTCTGGCTTCTTACTTTTTGTTTTTAGCTTCAAGGTACATTTGAAGCCAGAAAATACTCAGTATCTAGTACTAAACATGTCACTCTCACTTTCATCTCTCCGTTTTTAATTTGGAGAAAGTATCAGTATTTTGTAGAAAATGTATAGTATACAGACTGGCATTCACCTCATCTTTCTTCATCCTCCAGGACTATAAGACTGATAATCAGAATGACATCTACCCCTGATATAACTCCTTATATTCTGTGTTTTTGCTTTTCTTTATTCAGATCTGCTTCTCTCATGTGTTCAGCCACTGCCATTAAAAACAAAAATCCCTTCCAAGGAGAAATGAGTGTTAGAAATGGATTTAAAAAGAAAAGGTTAATGAGAAGAGCTGACAGTACATATATAACCATGTGATTGCTCTGTAAATTATGCGTTAATTACCCTGATAAAGGAGGCTGAGCCCAGCACAGGGACAGACCGGTGTCGGCAGGACAGGGTGGCAACTGCACGTAAGAGATTAGAGCGTGTAATCGAACACCCTGGAGATAAGGCAGCGGCTGACACGTGAATAGGCGGCAGGGGCCGAGTGGTCGGTGCTGCACCGGAGGAGCAGAGACGATGATGAGTAGACGAGAGGGGGAGATGTCACCACAGGGTAGGCTGGAACACGAGAGAGGATGAGTCGTGGCACTGGAAATGATCTTGCTGTGAGTGGGGTGAGCAGTGATAGTAAAAAGGAGAAAAACAACTCAAGGTGATCCATGGTCTATCGAAAAAAGTCACCTATTAATGTACTGCTTTTGAATGGCCATTTTTAAAGAACTTTGCCTTTCTACAGTATTTTTTATTAATAATGACAGTAAAGCTACCAAAACCCAGATGCTTATGTTGATTTTAACTATCATATTTCTTTTGGTGGTGGTCTTCTAAAAATGGATGTAACCTCCCATAAGGACAATGTTTTTGACTTATACGCAGTAAAAGACTTACCCTGAAATACGGAAAATCTTTGGCAACTTTAAGGTACCATTTTAATACAAATGAAGTCTGGGGTGCTGTTTGGTACCTGCAAATTATTTTTTGAATGCGCCTTATTTTTAGAGCAGTTTTAGCGGAGATCTCCGCGTACTCCCACACTGGCGGACCGCGGCCGGGGGTCCCGGTGTCACAGCTGGCGAGTTCCCGCTGACACGTGCTTCCGCTCTGAGCCCGTGGGCCACTGCAGGGGGCTCGCCCAGGTGCTGGGGCAGACGGGCGTGTCATCAGACAGATTTGTTCGCAGCGCGTCTCCCTGAGGCCGGCGTCGGGGAGGCGCAGGCGGGCACCCTCTCTCCCGGCGGGCGTCCCCTGCCGCCCCCTCTGCAGAGCCCAGGACGGCGGCCGGGCGGCCTCCCCGCGCCGCCGCCTCCCTTGGCAATGTCCCTTCCGGGGAGATGCTGCGCCGTCCACTCTGCAGAGGCCGCCCGGGGACGGCGGCCTGACACGCAGCCTCGTGTGAGAGCAGGTGTACAGTTCCATCATGAAGTCGCTCCGTTAAAAAGACATGTTTATTTTAAAGGAAAGTAACTACTGAGCCTAAGGCCAGAGGTGGATGGCCTCCCCGTGGTGGAGGGGGCTCCTGCCTGACAGGCTGCCCCGCGGCCATCCGTGAACCGGCGGAGGCGAGCACGTGACCCTCCCTGCTGGACACCTGCCCACCTCCGCACCCGGCTCTGCAGCTTGTCACGGGGCACCGCACCTCCAGCTCCCATCGGCTGTTCTGTGCACACGGCCATGTGTGTGTTTCTGCGCTCTTCTCTCCAGTCATCCCGCCGTCTCCTCCGACTGTGTCTGAAGTCTGTTCTTTACATCTGTGTCTCCTTTGCTCCCCTATGTGGACATAGGATCGTTGGTACCATCTTTATAGATCCCATATATGTGTGCTAATATGCGATATTTGTCTTTCTCTTTCTGACTGACTTCACTCTGTATGATAGGCGCTAGGTTCATCCACTTTATTAGAACTGACTCAAATGCATTCCTTGTTACAGCTGAGTAATGTGTATGTGTACCACAACTTCCTTATTGATTCATCTGCTGATGGACATCAAGGTTGCTTCCATGTCCTACCTGTTGTTCTTAGACTACTAATGATGGCCATTCTGTGAGCTGATACCTCATTGTAGTTTTGATTTGCATTTGACATCTGGTTTTAAAATGAGTGTTGCAGTGGGCACAGAGTCATGAAAAGGCACTTTAGATGATGGGAAATACGTAGAACATGAATGTTATCAACCAGTACCTCTGTGGGGTTTTAGGAGTCATGGCTGGCCCACTGAAGGGCCATCTCCTCTCTCCTGAAAACACAAGGCTCTAGATCACCAGACCACTGTCCGTGGGGATCTGTGTGTGTGTGTGTGGGGGGTGGGGCATGCACACATGTGTGCACAGACTGTCTCCTTGTGATGCTTGCAAGTATGTGTGTGTGTTCACGTGTGATCCCAAGATCTGCTCATTTTTGTAAAATTTAAGTAATTTTGGAGGCATCATTTTCTAAGATATTAGTTTTTTTCCCTTTTCTCTAAATAGTTAGTGAAAATGTTGCATTGTTACTATATTATTTCTGCTCATGAAAGAACAGTATTATAAAAAAAAAAATCATTCAAATGCTGAAATGTTTTTTTAGAGTAGAATTTGATGACCAAAGCTTATTGCATGTGTATGGTTGCATGTAGAAAAATTACCTTACATCATAGCTACCCTGTGGAAATTGCTTGTTGAATGATTTAGCATATTTGAAGAGATTCATGGTGATCCAGTTTCTTAAAGGCAAGATTTCTGTGAAAGATTTCAGGTAAAGTTGTCTAGAGAACTTTCCCAATTCAGAAATAAAATTCACTGAATTTGTTTACCTTTTTCTGCTTTATAGTATCAACAAGAGTTACAGGTAGAAAATGTATGGAACTAGATGGACAGATTGCAAAATCCAACTTACATTCATTAAAGATAATCAGATCAGATCAGTCGCTCAGTCGTGTCCGACTCTTTGTGACCCCATGAATCGCAGCATGCCAGGCCTCCCTGTCCATCACCAACTCCTGGAGTTCACTGAGACTCACGTCCATCGAATCAGTGATGCCATCCAGCCATCTCATCCTCTGTCGTCCCCTTCTCCTCCTGCCCTCAATCCCTCCCAGCATCAGAGTCTTTGCCAATGAGTCAACTCTTCGCATGAGGTAGCCAAAGTACTGGAGTTTCAGCTTTAGCATCATTTCTTCCAAAGAAATCCCAGGGCTGATCTCCTTCAGAATGGACTGGTTGGATCTCCTTGCAGTCCAAGGGACTCTCAAGAGTCTTCTCCAACACCACAGTTCAAAAGCATCGATTCTTCAGCACTCAGCCTTCTTCACAGTCCAACTCTCACATCCATACATGACCACAGGAAAAACCATAGCTTTGACTAGACGGACCTTTGTTGGCAAAGTAATGTCTCTGCTTTTGAATATGCTATCTAGGTTGGTCATAACCTTCCTTCCAAGGAGTAAGCGCCTTCTAATTTCATGGCTGCAGTCACCATCTACAGTGATTTTGGAGCCCAGAAAAATAAAGTCTGACACTGTTTCCACTGTTTCCCCATCTATTTCCCATGAAGTGGTGGGACCGGATGCCATGATCTTTGTTTTCTGAATGTTGAGCTTTAAGCCAACCTTTTCACTCTCCACTTTCACTTTCATCAAGAGGCTTTTTAGTTCCTCTTCACTTTCTGTCATAAGGGTGGTGTCATCTGCATATCTGAGGTTAATGATATTTCTCCCGGCAATCTTGATTCCAACTTGTGTTTCTTCTAGTCCAGCGTTTCTCATGATGTACTCTGCATATAAGTTAAATAAACAGGGTGACAATATACAGCCTTGACGTACTCCTTTTCCTATTTGGAACCAGTCTGTTGTTCCATGTCCAGTTCTAACTGTTGCTTCCTGACTGCATACAGATTTCTCAAGAGGCAGATCAGGTGGTCTGGTATTCCCATCTCTTTCAGACTTTTCCACAGTTTATTGTGATCCACACAGTCAAAGGCTTTGGCATAGTCAATAAAGCAGAAATAGATGCTTTTCTGGAACTCTCTTGCTTTTTCTATGATCCAGAGGATGTTGGCAATTTGACCTCTGGTTCCTCTGCCTTTTCTAAAACCAGCTTGAACGTCAGGAAGTTCATGGTTAACATATTGCTGAAGCCTGGCTTGGAGAATTTTGAGCATTACTTTACTAGCGTGTGATGAGATGAGTCAATTGTGCGGTTGTTTGAGCATTCTTTGGCATTGCCTTTCTTTAGGAGAGATAGGCTTAAGCCTCCCACCTCCCTGTGTTGCTTGTTTTCTTCTTCAGTAACAAGCCTCTAGATTGGGCAAGCCAGACTGCAGCTTATTTTCGCATCTGTACTCGCGTCTCTGCAGCAGCAACCACAGTGGTAGCGTAGTTGACGTGTATCGGGCGCTTGCTGTGAGCTAGGTGCGTGTTTCTTATACCACCCGTATGTGTGGGGACTACAGTTACCTGTGCTTTGCACTTGAGAAAGTGACACTCACAGGAATTGAGTAACTTGCCGACATGTAACATTCTGGGAGATGGAGGTAGGATGC
This sequence comes from Bos indicus x Bos taurus, assembly GCF_003369695.1. NCBI lineage: Eukaryota > Metazoa > Chordata > Mammalia > Artiodactyla > Bovidae > Bos > Bos indicus x Bos taurus. The sequence continues at coordinate 42,110,207 of NC_040102.1, read as the reverse complement.
TAACCTCGGAAATCTAACCTTTGCTCCCGATCTCTACAGAATCAGTAGGGGTAGAGGAAGAAGAAGGAAACATTGAATGCTCATGTCTTCAAGTCCCACAAGTCTTGGGACTCAACCATGAATTTGACTCTAAATTTCCTAGAGCAAAAGAAAAAAAAGTGGGAAGGGTAAAAGGGAGAGTACCATCTAAAATCTTTTGCTTGGGACTTAATGCTCAAATAGAGCCCGTTTGTGGGAGCCTCCAAGGGAGACTCACTGGGATCAGATAGTGGAAATGATTTCTTCATAACACCGCCTACAGTATATTGGTAATGGGTTTAATAGGATTTTTTTTTTTAATCCCACAACAAACCATGAGGCCAGAATGCCCAAGCGTGATCAGGGCACTGAGATGCCATGTTGTTGTGGACCGCTTCCCTGGTAGCTCACTGATAAAAAATCTGCCTGCAATGCAGGAGACCCGGTTCAATTCCTAGGTTGGGAAGATCCCCTGGAGAAGGGATAGGCTACTCACTCCGGTATTCTTGGGCTTCCCTTGTGGCTCAGCTGGTAAAGAATCCTCCTTCAATGGGGGAGACTGGGATTTGATCCCTGGGTTGGGAAGATCCCCAGGAGAAGGGAAAGGCTACCCACTCCAATATTTTGGCCTGGAGAATTCCATGGAGTGTATAGTACATGGGGTCGCAAAGAGTCAGACACGACTGAGCGACTTTCACTTTCACGCTTGCATGGAGTGGCTCGATCCATTTGTAAAATCCAGCCTGCTCCCTCAGAATGGAAGAATATACTTGCAAACAAAGCAACACATAAGGGATTAATCTCCAGAATGTACAAACAGCTCATGCAGCTAAGTATTAAAGAAACAAACAACCCAATCAAAAATGGGTGGTAGATCTAAATAGACATTTCTCCAAAGAAGACATGTATGGCTAAAAAAACATGAAAAGATGTTCAACATCATTAATTATTGTGTCTGGGTGTTCAGTCATGTCCAACTCTTTGCGACCCCATGGATCGTACGTGCCAGGCTCCTCTGTCCATAGAATTTTCCAGGCAAGAATACTGGAGTGGGTTGCCATTTCCTGCTCTAGGGGATCTTCTCGACCCAGGGATTGAACCTGCATTTCCTGCATTGGCAGATGGATTCTTTACCACTGTGCCAACTGGGAAGCTCTAATTATTAGAGAAATACAAATCAAAGTACAGTGAGGTATTGCCAGTTAGAATAACCATCATCAAAAAATCTATAAACGATAAATGTTCGAGAGGGTGTGGAGAAAAGAGAACCTTCCTTCACTGTTGGTGGGAATGTAAATTGGTATAGACACTATTGTGGACAGTATGGAGGTTCCTTATAAAGCTAAAATAGAGCTATATATGATCCCACTCCTGGGCTTATATCCTGAAGAAGACTATAATTTGGAAGGATGTATGCTAGCCACATTATTTACAGTAGCTTGGACATGGAAGCAACCTAAATATCTATTGGCTGAGGAAAGGATCAAGAAGTGGTGTGCATATACAGTGGAGTATTACTCAGCCGTAGATCCCCGTTACTGGCGGCAGGCATCTGAGCACTTTAGCACAAGTGTGCACACGCACCAGGAGGCCGAGGCCCGGGCCGGTGCTCAGGAGGACTCCCGACGTGAAGGCACCAGGTGGGGGGGTCCTCACCGAGCCCCCGCCGTTCCACCATCAGCCGTAGAAAGGATGAACTAATGCCATTCGCGGTGACATGGATGGGCCTGCAGATTGCGATACAGGTGAAGTACGTCGGAGAGAGAGAGATGCCGTGTAATGTTGCTTATACGTGGAGCCCAGGGAAACGGTACAGGTGAACTTACCTGCAAACAGAAATGGTCACGGACGTAGAAAACAAACTTACGGACACAAGGGGGAAGTGGGGGTGGGGTGAACTGGGAGGTTGGGATTGGCGCACACACACTGCTGATCCTCTGGGTGAAATTGGTAGCTGATGCGGATCCGCTGCACAGCCAGGGACTCTGCTCAGGGCTCCGTGGTGACCTAAATGGGAAGGAAATCCAAAACAGAATGGATGTATGGGTGTGTATTCCTGATTCACCTTGCTGGGCAGTAGAAAGTAACACAACATTGTAAAGCAACTGGAGTTCAGTAAAAATTTTTTTAAAATCCACAATATGGAGAGGAATGAAATAGATGACTGCATATTTGCCACTTAATCCCGTCTTTGTTTCTACTTCAGAAATCCCAGAGTATACTTTGTGTGTACTTTAAATGAGCAGATCCTGGGTAACATCTCTGTTTTGAAAATTGAGAAGTATAAACAAGAAACATCGTGACAGTTGTTCATTTGATTAAGCTCACCCTTGAGTGGGTGATTCTCTCAGGCCAGGGACTGGCATGGAAGCCAAGAAGTTGAATTTCCAGTAAGAAAGCGTTTTTCAGGTCTGTGGAGTGAGCAGAGAAGTGCCACGTCAGAGAGGACCGAAGTGCCCAGTGTTGCAGGGACAGGCCCTCGGTGCCTTAGCAGGGGCAGCGTCAGTTCAGTTCAGGTCGTGTCTAACTCTTGTGACCCCATGAATTGCAGCACGCCAGGCCTCCCTGTCCATCACCAACTCCTGGAGTTCACTCAGACTCACGTCCATCGAGTCAGTGATGCCATCCAGCCATCTCATCCTCTGGGGTCCACTTCTCCTCCTGCCCCCAATCCCTCCCAGCATCAGAGTCTTTGCCAATGAGTAAGCTCTTCGCATGAGGTGGCCAAAGTACTGGAGTTTCAGCTTTAGCATCATTCCTTCCAAAGAACACCCAGGGCTGATCTCCTTCAGAATGGACTGGTTGGTTCTCCTTGCAGGCCAAGGGACTCTCAAGAGTCTTCTCCAACACCACAGTTCAGAAGCATCAATTCTTCAGCGCTCAGCCTTCTTCACAGTCCAACTCTCACATCCATACATGACCACAGGAAAAACCGTAACTTTGACTAGACGGACTTTGTTGGCAAAGTAATGTCTCTGCTTTTGAATATGCTATCTAGGTTGGTCATGACTTTTCTTCCAAGGAGTAAACATCTTTTAATTTCATGGCTGCAGTCACCATCTGCAGTGATTTTGGAGCACCCAAAATAAGGTCTGACACTGTTTCCACTGTGTCCCCATCTATTTCCCATGAAGTGGTGGGACTGGATGCCATGATCTTTGTTTTCTGAATGTTGAGCTTTAAGCCAACGTTTTCACTCTCGTCTTTCACCTTCATCAAGAGGCTTTTTAGTTCCTCTTCACTTTCTGCTATAAGGGTGGTGTCATCTGCAGCGTCAGGGGTTTAGTAAACCTCAGTGCTCTGGGCTGGGAAGGAACGCAGGGCGGGGAACTGGCAGCTCCTTGTGTAGCCTGCGCCTTAGGCGCACGCTGTCCTGGGGAGAAGGAGAGACCGGGGTTGAAGGAAGAACTTTGTGTAAGGACTTGAGGAAGCCTGAGGCCGTTCACATGCCTCGGCGAGGGAACCAGCAAGGAAGGGAAGGTGAAGGTGAAGTGCGGACGACAGGGCTGCACCCGTGCGTCTGGGGTGCAGGTGATGCGGCTTGGAGGGGCTGCGGTCAGTGCGCCGAGCATCCGGGGCACGGGCGAGGGCGCTCAGTGCGCCGTGCATCTGAGGTGCAGGGGATGGGTCCTGGAGGGGCTGGGGCTCAGGTCGCGGCTGCAGACGGTGGCCAACAGACCAGCCCCCCGAGAGGTGCAGGGCTCTCCCACCCACTGCCCACCCTCCCCAGTCACACAGCACCGCACACATGCGGATGAGGTCTAGGAAAGCGGGGTGAAGGGGGGCCAGTCACGAGTGGTGACCCGCCTGGAAAGGTAAGTGGGCCCAGCAGCGGCTCTCTCCTAACCCTGGACATGGAGCTGTTGTGGGAGGGGACTTAGGCGAGCCAGCCGGGAAGGTGGAATAGGCTGGAGGGTGACGCAGAAGCGGGCATGCTGGTGAAAATGCGAGTGCTTCCTTTGCTCTCTTCCCAGCAGCTGACTCTGCTGCTGCCCTGGGCCCCGGGGCTTCCTCATCCAGGGAGGTGCGTGTGCAGGGGGCCGGGAGCCTCCCCTAAGGAAGCTGTGTGCTCCTCTCTCACAGGGTGTTGGTGTGGGGTGGGCCATGCCTGGGAAACCCACTTAAGGTTGGCAGGGAGAGTTAAAAGTGAGAGACCAAAGGCCTTAGGGGCCACGGTGCCTTTGGGACACATTGAAATAAAGAAATACTGATGACGCTCAGAGATGGTACTGGAGAGGGCCCGCCTGCCCAGATCAGAGCTCACCCTCCAAAGGGAGAGGGTTTTGGGGCTGGATGAGGGGCACAGGACAGAGGGAGATGCTCACTGCCCTGCAGGGGCCTTCAGTAGAGCATCGTCTGTTCTGGGCACCAAGCCCAATATTCCAGCAGTGGCTGAGGTGGATTGTACGTGATGCTCGAGCGCTCCGTGGGCAGAAAGCCGAAAGCCTGTGTCATTGGACGTGGTTGGAGAGAAAAGTCGTAGACGGAGGAACACGGCATGTAGCTTAACGTGGCAGGGGCCCGGCAGGAGGGTGGGGTGCATTCTTTAACCTGCTTTATACATGAATGGCGTGTTTTCTTGGGCCCTGGTGGCCTGGTAGTCAGGAGTCATGACACAGGGCCATGGGAACCCCAGGAACCAGGTGGGGTCTCCGTGTGGAGCCCCTTCTGTACGGCTGGGGCTCCAGAAGGGCCCTCTCTAGGTGCCGGCCTGGTGGCTGCTGCTCGTCCGGCCTCGTAGCTGCCAGCGGCAGAGGCTAGAGAGGCTCTTCCTGCTGGGCCCTGTCTCTGCGGTCAGGACTCCTCGCCTTTTCTGCCACTTCCCCTCTGGGGAGCAAGCTAGGGTAACCTTATATCTAGTGGGCTCCCCTGCCACCGCTTTTCCGCATCCAGGCAGGGGGCAGTGGACGGGGGATGGCATCGCAAGAGGGAGCTTTCTGACCCTCACCCCAGCTGAGGCTTCCTGTGGCCCTGAGCCTGGTTCCAGCCCCCACTCCAGCCCCAAGGTGCACACCAGGCGCAGCCTCGACAGCAGTGCAGGGGAGCCCCAGGCTGGGCGTGCCCCTCGTCTGCACAGACCCATGCCCAGGGGTAATGTCCGCATGGCGGAGTCGTCCTGACCCGCCAGCAGTGTTCAGCAGGCTGTCCCTGACCGGGTCCACATGCGTCCTCCAGCGGTGAGCGCCCTGGAGGAGCAGATCGCACCGTCTCCACGCCTCTGTCACCTGTGCCTCATCGCACACAGTGGCATTCCAGAGGAGACGGGGCAGTCAGGACAGGAGACGTGCGCCTTGAGTCTCTGGAACTTGCCTTCTGATGGGCCTGCGGGGGATACGAGGGTGAGTGTTGGAGCCGGTGTGTGTGGGAGGACTGTGAAGTGGGGGCGTTGTGGATCCAGGGAAACAAAGCCAGCAGGATGCGTGCATGTCTGCACGCGTGTACACACACACACACACACACACACACACACACACACACAGCCTCGTTTGTCATCAGGAATCGGCTCACTCGCCTGATGACGGAGGCTGAGAAGTTCCAGATCCGTGGTCCCAGCAGAGCCATTTCAGTCCAAAAGCTGGCGGGCTCTGGAGCCAGAAAGAGCTGATGCTTCAGTGGAGTTGAAGGCAGAAGACTCATGTCTTTGGTGACGCCATCAGGCAGGAAGGGTTCCCTCTTACCCCAGGAGGGCTCAGCCTTTTTATTCTGTTCAGGTTTGAGTGAGAACCACCCACATTAGGTAAGGCAGTCTGCTTTACCAGCCAGGGCTGCAAATGTTAATGTGATTTAAAAACACCCTTGCGGGCACCCTCAGAATAGCATTTGACTAAACGTCTGCCCCCTCCCACCCAAGTCAAGGTGATACATAAAATTAGCCATCACTGATGGTTTGCATGACTAGAACAATTTTATAGTATAAAATGCAGTGTGATAATTCTACAGCATCATGACATAAGTGAATGAACTTCTGAAATTGCTAAATTAGAAATAGTTTTCCCACTTTCTGGAATTATTTTCATTTGAAGTTGACATAGTACATGCTGTTAAGAGTGAGTGAGATATTGATAAACTTGACTGTTCTCATGTTTAACTCATTCTTGTGTAGAAATCCTGTGATGTAATGGGGAAGGTACTTTGATGAAAGGAGGAGGGTCAAATATTACATACAGGACAGGGCTTTATCTTTTGGAAGTGTAGCGGCAATGAGTTGCTAGGTTGCTGTATTTTTTCTTCTACATGTAGCGCTAATTTCTGGTCTTGGCTCGTGTTTAACATCAACTGCAGTTTGGAATGTAAAAAACTAGTCTAATGTGGTAGCCTTTTAAGTTATAAAGACTCATATTGTTGAGGAAATGCCTAGATTCATTAAGAAAATGGTTTTCAAAGTCCACATATTCGTCGTATGTTTCACAATTTGTCCTTTATGACTGCAATTCTTTACTTAAAAATGATGCAATGGATATTCTTTTAGATAAGTATTCTGCATAGCTCTCATTTTTTTACAATACATACTGGAGAGTTAGTAAGGAAATGGAGTGGAGCTGTCTCAGTGTCCACTTTTTGAACAGTTTTAATAAGTGTTCCTAGTTGCCCTCATTTATTCACTCTTATAAAAATAAATGTTGATAAGAACAGCTGACTTGCACTGAGTGCTGGTCTGAACCTGGGCTTCCAGAGGGTTGTTTGATTTCATCCTCAGAATAACCTTGTGAGACAGGTGGTGATGTTGCTGTCAGGAGGCTGGCGACGCGCGCCTCCTGTGTGCAGAGCTCTGTGCTAGGCAGGGGCTGCAGGGATCTCAAGACTGACTTTCTTAGTTCCCACAGGCAGGGGCTGCAGGGATCTCAAGACTGACCACCTTGGTACCCACAGGCAGGGGCTGCAGGGATCTCAAGACTGACTTTCTTAGTTCCCACAGGCAGGGACTGCAGGGATCTCAAGACTGACTTCCTTGGTACCCACATTCCCGAGGAAAAGACTTGGGGACAGGCGGCAGTAATTCCTCTCCTTTTATGAATGATCACTGTGAGAAAGGCTCTGAAAGAGTTCTTGGGGCTATTTTGAAAGTGTATCACATGGGGTGCGGGAAGAGGTGGTAGGGAAGAAATTTTCTTTGAAAAAACACTTTTGCAGCTAACTTGAACTGCAGAGTGGAGCAGGAGGGTTTTAGGCTGAGGGGGCAGCATGCGGATGGAAGGTGCCAGAATAGATCTGCGTGACTAGGGTTCTGAGGCATCTGGTGTGGAGGGGCTCAGACTGAGCCTGGACTAGATCACACAGGATCTCTCTGGGTTTGTGAAAGAGTTTGTTCTTTTTCCTGAAAGCAGCGGGCAGCCTTTGTGTGTTTTATGTGGAGGGGTCCCAAGAGGATTTACTTTTTAAAAAGGACACTTTGGCTGCTGTGTGGACAATGGATTTGTAATGTATGACATCTTCTATTGCCTTATAATTTCCAGCAACCCTTTTATCAATCAGTATGATAGATAGAGGTGCTTAAATTTCTTAAACAGAAACCAGACACTTAAGAAATCCCCAGTCACAGGACTGGGGGCGGGCATTGAAGGGATGGCTTTCCAGTGAGGGAAGGGATGGTTCAAGGTCTAGACGTCGGAGAACTCCCATTTCCCTTTTGTCACAATGTCCAGAAGACTGAGTTTGCATTTGAAACAGAGTATGTTGTCCGCCAGACCCAGATTCATTAAAAATCTGAACTGAGCTTCTTTCAGTTCATAGTAATGCTTGCTTCCGTTCCCTCAGACCCCCACAGACCGCCTGAGATGGGATGGCATGTGAGGGGCTCACTGAAGGATACAGAAGGCTTGGGAGGTGGGCGAGACCCAGCGTGGGGAAGGCAAGCAGGGATGAGCGTAGTTTTGCTTTATTTTAGTTTTCCCCTTTCTCCGTTATTTACTTCACGATGCCGGTGGGAGGAAGGCGGCCGCCTGGCCTGCGCGCAGGTTGGTGGTTGCAGCGGCTCCGTGACTCAGGCGCTGGTCTCCTCTAGAAGCTCCTTCAGTGCTTGCCTGCCTAAGAGACGAGCGCAAGTTACTTCCCAGTTCTTAGGATTGTAGTCCTGCAGAAAGCACACGCTTTCTAGTTTTTTTGTTTCAAGAAACGAACTTTTAAAATCTGAATATGAGAAAACTGTTCTGCTCTGAAGTAAGTTAAAAATAATTAACTGAAAATTATTAGTATAAAGTAATGAGAGGTTGGGCTTCCCTGGTGGTAAAGAATCTGCCTGCCAATGCAAGAGAAATGGATTCGATCCCTGAGTCAGGAAGATTCCCTGGAGGAGGACATGGCAACCCACGCCAGTGTCCTTGCTGGGGCAATCCTATGGACAGAGGAGCCTGGCGGGCTACAGTCCACGCGGTAACAAGAGTTGGACAGACTTAGCGGCCGAACAGCAGCAAACAACAGCAGCAACAAAGAGGTTACTTTCTGTTAGTGCCGGCCTCCTTCGTTCTCCTTCTTTGACTCTTTTCATGGCCTCAAGAAAATCAGAGATACCAAAGGAATATTTCATGCAAAGATGGGCTTGATAAAGGACAGAAATGGTATGGACCTAACAGAAGCAGAAGATATTAAGAAGAGATGGCAAGAATACACAGAAGAACTGTACAAAAAAGATCTTCACGACCCAGATAATTACGATGGTGTGATCACTGACCTAGAGCCAGACATCCTGGAATGTGAAGTCAAGTGGGCCTTAGAAAGCATGACTATGAACAAGACTAGTGGAGGTGATGGAATTCCAGTTGAGCTATTTCAAATCCTGAAAGATGATGCTATGAAAGTGCTGCACTCAATATGCCAGCAAATTTGGAAAACTCAGCAGTGGCCACAGGACTGGAAAAGGTCAGTTTTCATTCCAATCCCTAAGAAAGGCAATGCCAAAGAATGCTCAAACTACCGCACAATTGCACTCATCTCACACGCTAGTAAAGTAATGCTCAAAATTCTCCAAGCCAGGCTTCAGCAATATGTGAACCATGAACTTCCTGATGTTCAAGCTGGTTTTAGAAAAGGCAGAGGAACCAGAGGTCAAATTGCCAACATCCGCTGGATCATGGAAAAAGCAAGAGAGTTCCAGAAAAGCATCTATTTCTGCTTTATTGACTATGCCAAAGCCTTTGACTGTGTGGATCACAATAAACTGTGGAAAATTCTTCAGGAGATGGGAATACCAGACCACCTGATCTGCCTCTTGAGAAATTTGTATGCAGGTCAGGAAGCAACAGTTAGAACTGGACATGGAACAACAGACTGGTTCCAAATAGGAAAAGGAGTACGTCAAGGCTGTATATTGTCACCCTGTTTATTTAACTTCTATGCAGAGTACATCATGAGAAACGCTGGACTGGAAGAAACACAAGTTGGAATCAAGATTGCCGGGAGAAATGTCAATAACCTCAGATATGCAGATGACACCACCCTTATGACAGAAAGTGAAGAGGAACTAAAACCCTCTTGATGAAAGTGAAAGTGGAGAGTGAAAAAGTTGGCTTAAAACTCAACATTCAGAAAGCAAAGATCATGGCATCCGGTCCCATCACTTCATGGGAAATAGATGGGAAACAGTGGAAACAGTGTCAGACTTTATTTTTGGGGGCTCCAAAATCACTGTAGATGGTGACTGCAGCCATGAAATTAGAAGGCGCTTACTCCTCGGAAGGAAGGTTATGACCAACCTAGATAGCATATTCAAAAGCAGAGACGTTACTTTACCAACAAAGGTCTGTCTAGTCAAGGCTATGGTTTTTCCTGTGGTCATGTATGTGAAGAAGGCTGAGTGCCGAAGAATTGATGCTTTTGAACTGTGGTGTTGGAGAAGACTCTTGAGATTCCCTTGGACTGCGAGGAGATCCAACCAGTCCATTCTGAAGGAGATCAGCCCTGGGATTTCTTTGGAAGGAATGATGCTAAAGCTGAAACTCCAGTCCTTTGGCCACCTCATGGGAAGAGTTGACTCATTGGCAAAGACTGATGCTGGGAGGGATTGGGGGTGGAAGGAGAAGGGGACGACAGAGGATGAGATGGCTGGATGGCATCACTGACTTGATGGACGTGAGTCTGAGTGAACTCCGGGAGTTGGTGATGGACAGGGAGGCCTGGCGTGCTGTGATTCATGGGGTCGCAAAGAGTCGGACACGACTGAGTGACTGATCTGATCTGATGTCCTCAGAAGGAAAAACAAGGTAGGAAGCTTATACAGCACTGATGTGTCTCGTGCTGCTTTCTGCTGCTAGCATGAATGAATGAATCTTGTGTCACAAGTGTCGTAACATATAACACATATATGTGGGTCGTGGCAGACTGTGTGATCAGATGATCACGCTCCTTTTCCTTTGACTGTGTGGTTAAACCTGAGTGTAGCAAAGCTATAAAAATCACAGGGAGGGAAAGTGGGTTGTGTTTTGAAGTAGTCTTTAATCATTGTGAACAAAAACAAAATAGAAAAATTTCTCAGGATATTATCATGGGATACTATTGCACGTTGTGAGCATTTGTATTTTTGTTGGTCTTCATTTCTAGTCGTGACTGTGATTTGGGGATTATTTCATTATATAAACACTGACAAAGAAAAAGTTAATCATGGTATTAATACTGTTACAGAATAATTTTTTTGTATTGACCTAAGGAAGAAATAGAGAAGTTTTGTTCTTTTAAAATTCTTTTCAAAACAAAGCAAAATAAGGCTAGGTTACTTTAAGCAGTTGCAGTGTTCTGGGAAAACAAAAGCTGTGGTCCACATGCTTTTGATAGTAGACATTGTGACCATATCGTGTGTGCTTTCTTAATAATGTCTGATGTTATCAAATTGATTAACTCAACGTGGGGCCTAATCAGATTTAACTATGGTTGGCAGCTGTACACCAGAAGAATAGTTAATACAGAAGGGGAATGAAATTAGCTTTTTAATCAGCTGTGTTAAATACGGAACTAAAAAATGTATCAAATGTGTTCATTGTTTCACAGCAACGTGTGCAACTATTGTATTCACAACAGTAGCCTTCCCAATATCCTTCCTGATAAAATCCTGACTGATGCTTTCAAAGATTGGCTACTGCCAAAAGCTGGACATGCTAATTAGATTTTCATCTGATAATTGATAGTGTGGGTTTCAAGCATTTACGATTTCCTGCGGGCTTCAAAAGTCAACATTTGTATCCATATATTATATTTACTGTGTAAACCTCAGACTAGTCAACCCATCTAAGAACTAGAACCCGAACCACTGATGACTCTTCCTTGGAGCAACATAAATATTTCTCGGAGAAATTAGTCATTGCAAAAATAATTATTTTCCTTTTTGCTTTTAAAAATATATTCATGAAAAGTTAATGAATGATACATAAGAAGGAGCCCTAAATTAAGGGGTTGTGATTAATTCTGATTCTGCTCGTAACTGTAGCTTGAGCCGTGGAATGTTTAAGGCCGTGATCGCCTGCTTTGTCAGGCCATTCAGGACTCTACCGTTTTGACCAGAACAGCAAACATACCAGCTTCCTTGAAAACACTGTTTTGATGTGCTGAGAATCTCTCTTGAGGATAACAGTCATTAATTAAGCTTTAAGGACTAATTTTCAACTGTTCAGAAATAAGCATGACAAAAATAGTCTGAATTTCTGAATTGTGTAGCATGAAGTGTATGCACAGAATTTTCTATTCCGCTTGGTGTGACATCCAGCTTTTAGTCAGTCTTCTAAAGCTGTTGAGCTAGTAAAACTTTGAGTGTTCAAATCTTCTGCAGTCAAATGTTATCGTCTGGAATTAAGGTAACAAAATAGCTGGTAAGTGAGCGAAAAGATATGCAGATTATGTGGGGCAATTGTCACCCTCTGGGTTAGAGATCAGTTTTCCAAATAAATGTACATTAAAGTATTCTTAGATGCCTTGTATGTTAACACATAATTATGTTAAATGCATGTATAAGAAATAGTGTATGTTAAATTTCTCATGTTGCTTAAGATTTCTAACTTAATTAGTACAGTGTCATGACTAATTTTAATTCAGAGAGTTAAATATATTGAATTTAGGAAAAAGAAGCAATATGTGTCATTTAAAGAAGATACAGTATCCCCAACAGGTCCCCACTGTGAGAGAACGTAAATTTTACAGGTTTGATAAGTCCCTAAATATGTTCAGTTAGATAACTTACTCAAATGTAATCTTAACTGTAATCTTGCAGGTGAGAGTAAAGATATTTCAGGTTCAAGAGGGATTGTTTGAGGAGTTTTGATTGCCAGTAAGCAGGAGTTTACAGTGAGCGTGTGTCTACTGTCACTGTCACTTTATTTTAATGCGTGTCTAGACCTGGAGGCGCCTGTTGAACTCTGTGTACGTTTCCTAGGTGTGACTTCCGAAAGATACTGAGCGGTTGCTTAGCTGCATTAAATTATAAATAGTAATGAGATGATCAGTGATAATTTATGAAATCTGAAACTAATTTAGAATAAAAGGAATTGATTTGTGGTAGAATACAGCAATAACTTTTGCATAAATATACCATTAAAACCATAATTGCTAAAATCCTAGCAGTATAGAACCAGACATAGCAATATTAGACATGATTTATGACCTACTGATAGTTTAAGCGGATATTCACATGTTCATTTTGTGACTTTTTTGGATCATGGGGTGATAAATCATTCATTAGACTAAATTGTTACTTTTTAATGTTATTAGAATTTACATACACTTTGCCAATCAGATCTTGGGTAAGTTTTTAAAGGTTGGAGGTTGGGTAGAAACAAATTCATCATTTAATTTATTCTCTATTAAAAGCATGGTTTTAAAACAACTGCCATTTTTTAAAAAATGTATTATTCTTTACAGGTGATAAAGTAATATGTTCTGTTCAGTCGTTGAGGTGTGATTTCAGGAAATGCTTACCCTCTCTCCTCAGGATCTCTGTCACCACTTGCTCACTGATGCTTAAAATCAGTTAGTAGTCAGCAGTGCACTTCATTCACCTATTAGGAAGCCATAAATGCAGATAAGTCTGGGAGAGAAAACAGGTTTGAATTATTGCTGTATTAAGACTGAAATGATTAATACCAAATTCCTTTTCTGAGGCGGCTTTGGTAGAGATCACAGTGAGATAGGACGGAGCTCCTACAAGACGGAGCACAGTGGGACAGGATGGGATGGGATGGAGCTCCTATAGGATGGAGCACAGTGGGAGAGGATGGAGCTCCTATAGGATGGAGCACAGTGGGAGAGGATGGAAGAGGATGGAGCTCCTACTGGACGGAGCACAGTGGGACAGGATGGGATGGGATGGAGCTCCTACAGGACGGAGCACAGTGGGAGAGGATGGGAGAGGATGGAGCTCCTATAGGATGGAGCACAGTGGGAGAGGATGGAGCTCCTATAGGATGGAGCACAGTGGGAGAGGATGGAAGAGGATGGAGCTCCTACTGGACGGAGCACAGTGGGACAGGCTGGGAGAGGATGGAGCTCCTATAGGATGGAGCACAGTGGGAGAGGATGGAGCTCCTATAGGATGGAGCACAGTGGGAGAGGATGGAGCTCCTACTGGACGGAGCACAGTGGGACAGGCTGGGATGGGATGGAGCTCGTAAGCCAGGGAGGCCAAGGGACCAAAGGACTCGCTGTAACCTGTTTGATCTCGCCAGGGGCAGTCCCTGTGATTAAGTCCATTTGTAAAACGGTTCGGAGAGGTGTTTTGTTCTCTTCCTTTTTTAACTCTCTTGTGCAGCTGCCTCTGGTAGTCAGTGCCGCATCCCTGAGGGAGTCTGTTCCCGGTGAGAGTTTTGCTGGTTTCCGCTGGGAAATGCCAGCGCTGTGCACACCCTGGAGCCCCCTCTCCCCCGCAGAAGGTGCTGGTGCAGACCAGGACCCCTCGGCACCGCTTCAGCTTGGGAGCTCTGAGCATCGTGAAGAGGCCAGACGTGGGCACGCGGTGTCTTTGGCCCTGCCTGGTTTCACTGCCTGCTCTTTCCCGTCTCGTTAGCTCCTGTCCAGTGTGGTGTTGCCGTTTCCTCGGGAAGCCGCCTGACCTCGAGGCAGGCCTGATGACCTGACCGTCGTGTTCGCTCAGAAGTGCAGCCTTCTTCCAGTGGCACCTGGCGTGACTGTCCTCACACCCGCTGCCTGCCTTGTCACCCTCGGCTTGGGCTCAGTAAATACTTGTTGCATAAAGGAGATGCAGCTTCTCTGTCTGCTCCTTATTTTCCTTTTCTGTTTTGACTGATTCTGTTACCTTCTCTCACTTTACATTCAGAATTCCCATAGAGAGTCTGATGGGTCGGTTACCATCTAGCCTGCAGTGACCAGATTCCCACACCGGCTGTCTCCTCAGCCGTGGGTTTCTCTTCCATTCACCCTCTGCTGGCTTGCTTTTGACTAGGGTGTGGAGTCCTGTTCTGATGACTGTGGCTTGCGTGAATGGCTGGCCTGATCCAGAGTTTAATAAGCCATCAATCCCTCATGGGCAAGCAAGGATTACTGTGGTTGGCCTCTAGTAGAGTGTGAATGGGGAAATGTATTTTATCTTCTAAACATGCTATTTATTTATTTATACATTAACGAGAAACATTAGTTTTTATGGGGGATATATTATATGGAAAGCATGTATTACGATGGTTGAATGTAAAACTTCTAATGAAAAAGTTGTATTTTTGTCTAGAGGAAGAACTTCTGAAGATTTCATTTTTAAGTATATTTGCTTATATACACTTACAGCTACTTACATTCATATTATATTTGTAGGTATACCTGTATATCCACACTTAGGTAAATCTACTTATAACTATCATGTCTTCCTAATATTAAAAATTACAATTGTGGTCCATCATTTATTGAACTAAACACTGTATGAAAATAGCATCTGTTTTTCTTAAATTTTCTATAATTTATTTTTAATCTTAAGAATAAATAACCAGAAAATCTTGTGAGTAGAAAACTGTTCTTTCAACTATACTTATAAAATAAATTTAAGAAAAGCTGTTTCTGAAAATTCCATTAATGATAACATGTCTGTTAAATCCCTTAGAAATCTATGAAGTATAAAGTAGTGTGAATTATTTTTACTGAAGAAGTGGCTATGAGCCGACTCCCAGCAGTGGGCTCACTGCTCACTAACGAAGTGCGTCCTTTATTGTAGGTGCAGTGTTAGTCTGGTCTTCCAAGTGATCCTGGAAGCTGGGGGGAATTACTTAATTTTGCAGATAAAGCTCAGGATATAGTCGCTTGTTCTCAAAGCTTTGTAACCAGCAAGGAAGAAACAGCAGAGACTCAAACCAACCTCCGTCTTACTCCAAAGCACAGCCCTCTCCTCTGCGCTGCTCGAAGCATCTCCTGTCCTGTACACATTACTCCACTGCTGTGAATGGAATTTCTAAAAAAATATATCACTGTAGGAGCCTCTGAGAAATTACTTACTACATTGCCCCTTACAATATTTCATCCAGGGTGTTCCGTCATCCCAGTATAGCTGGCCAAGGATGAATGTTCATTGTAATGAATTAAGTATGACCATTACTCACAGGCTTACCTTCTAATGTAATTATGCATCAGCTTCTATCCTATTGTGAGCAATCTTCTTTGCTTTTCTCCCACCACACTTTTATATAAGCAAAAGCACACACATATAAAATTCTCATGTTGATAGCTGATAAATTATAGGGCTTTTTATAAGAGATAATACCCCACAGAGTTTGAAATCACTTTATCTAAGTTGTAAATAAAATTTGCTTTGTATACTTAGCAGTAATTCTGTAGTTGATCATCCCAAGCCTTGTATTCTTCAGTGTGAAATTTAGAGTTTTAGTCCTCCTTCAGGATAAAAATTCTATTTTTATATGCCAACAAACGTGATTTAAAAACTAGAGTGAAGTTAAAAAGTAGAGTCAGTGTATTGTCAAAGTAGTGAATATGAAAATAGATTCAGCTTTTATTCTTCGTATTCCATAAACATTTATAGAAGCCTCAATTCAAAAAAATGGAACAGTAAATTAATTTGATAATGAGCTAGGTTAGTTTGTAGGAGTGAGGATTAGCTCTGTAAGATAGTGATGTTAGTGTATTAGAGTAGGCAGAACTTGGATGGAGCTAAAATTCATGCTTTCTCAGATTAAATGGTAGCCTCATGATTCCAGAGGGGGGTCTAATCTGTCACGATAGTTTTAAAAAAGGCTGTTTTTTTGGTCATTAAAAGTCTTATATCAAGAGAAGTCAATAAATGCCACCCTCCTCTGTCCACTGTTGAGAATGCAGACTAATAGGTCATGGGTCCACAGTGCCCCCAAGGCAACCAGTACAAGTTTGTTTATTTTTTTTCTTTTTCTTTCTAGAAAGTTGAAACTGTTTTTGTAGATAAAACTCAGGCTTTGAAAAGGGTCACTTGCTCTCAAAATTTGTAACTAGCAAGAGGGGAGAGCTGAGATGTGAACCCACCTTCATCTTCTGCCAGAACACCTGCTCTTTCCCCATATTGTCTGACAAATCTTACAGATTTCACGACCTTAGACCAGTGGCTCTCCAGGTGTGGTCTCCAGACCTGGGCCTTGTTAGGAGGGCAGGTTATCAACAGAAGCTCCTGGGTGCGGCCAGGACCCTGTCTCAGCAGGCCCTCCTGCTGTTTCCTGAGCAGGCCAGACGTTCAAGAATCACGGCCCAAGGTATCTTTGCAGTTTGAACCCTTAAGAGCACAGGTACGAGGGGCTGTGTACAGTGTAGGGCAGTTTGTCCTTGGAGCGGTGTTAGGAATAAACCTGGTCTGTGACTGGTTGACTGTAATTCAAGTACTGTCTGAATTAATAATACTGTATTTCAGCTCCAATTCCCAGTAAGGGAAATTTCTTAAAAGCAATCCAGATAGTTCAGTTCAGTTTGGTTCAGTCGCTCAGTCGTGTCTAACTCTTTGTGACCCCATGAATCGCAGCACGCCAGGCCTCCCTGTCCATCACCAACTCCTGGAGTTCACCCAAACCCACATCCATCAAGTCAGTGATGCCATCCAGCCATCTCATCCTCTGGGGTCCCCTTCTCCTCCTGCCCCCAATCCCTCCCAGCATCAGAGTCTTTGCCAATGAGTCAACTCTTCACATGAGGTGGCCAAAGTACTGGAGTTTCAGCTTTAGCATCATTCCTTCCAAAGAACACCCAGGACTGATCTCCTTTAGAATGGACTGGTTGGATCTCCTTGCAGTCCAAGGGACTCTCAAGAGTCTTCTCCAACACCACAGTTCAAAAGCATCAATTCTTCAGTGCTCAGCTTTCTTCACAGTCCAACTCTCACATCCATACATGACCACTGGAAAAACCACAGCCTTGACTAGATAGTAAGTGATCAAAATTTGGTTTACCTGGTTTGCTATTTTTAAAAGTAGCCATTAGTCATAATGTTTCTATTGTAGACTTAACTGTATTTATAGAGTTAGAATTTGGGTAAGAACTACATAATATTTATGTATTATGAAGCATAAATATGAAAAACATTTTTTTTACATTAAAGAGAAGTTATAATATTTAATTTTAATAAAATATATGTGATTTAACAATTATCTCTTATTGGCTTCACATGTGCTAATAAAATATTTGGACATTTTATCAAGAAATTTTGCTAAAATAGTGTAAGGTAATTTTATTATTTCCCAGCGAGTGCTTCAGTAAAGAATCTTTGCACTGATTGGATATTTGATGATATGAAGACATTATTATTTGTGTTTGTTTGTGTAAGAGAGGAGATGATACTTTGCTGCTACTGCTGCTAAGTCGCTTCAGTCGTGCCTGACTCTGTGCGACCCCATAGACGGCAGCCCACCAGGCTCCCCTGTCCCTGGGATTCTCCAGGCAAGAATACTGGAGTGGGTTGCCATTTCCTTTTCCAATGCATGAAAGTGAAAAGTGAAAGTGAAGTCGCTCAGTCATGTCTGACTCTTAGCAACCCCATGGACTTCAGCCTACCAGGCTCCTCTGTCCATGGGATTTTCCAGGCAAGAGTACTGGAGTGGGGTGCCATTTCCTTCTCCGATGATACTTTGGGTATGTTCAATAGGGGGCATGTTTGGTTTTTACAGATAAGGTATAATTTCACCTGTAAATATTTTCAGTATGTATCTGGGATTTGCTTTAAAATAATTGGAATGGGGGTAATGAGAATTAATACATGGGGTAGGACAGAAACATGGTCAGTCGTGAACTGGTAATTGTTGGAGCTGAAGAAGGGGGTTATGGTCTGAATGTGTGTGTCCCCCACCCTGCCCGCCAGTTCATGTGTTGAAATCCTAACGCCTGACATGAGGCATCAGGAGGTTGGGGCTTTTGGGAGGTGCTTCAGTCGTGAGGGTGGAGGTGTCACGAATGGGGTTTGTGATCATAAAAGTCCCACAGGGCCCCCTTGGCCCTTCCACCCCGCAGGGTGCAGCCACTGCCCCGTGACTCAGGCTCTCACCAGAACGCCGCCATCCCGGTGCCTTGCTCTTGGGCTTCCCAGCATCCAGAACTGTGGTGAGTTAGCTTCTGTTGTTTGTAAGCTGCCCAGTCTTCCTGAAGGGACTAAGGGTGTATAGTAAGAGGATACACTCTTACTCCTCCTGCATTGGCAGGCAGGCCACTTGGGAAGCCTGAAAGTCTGCCAGTGACCTCCTGTAATGTAAAATTGGAAAGAAAAAAACCCAACATTGACAACTAGCTCAGCAGCCTTCCCACACAGTGAGAGTTTGTTGCTTTGATTGACTTTCTCAGAACCCAGATGATATTATAATGTTAATAGAAATTTTTTTCTGAGCAAAAAGCAGTTTTACACATTGCCACTTCCAGGTATCATTTTTCAAATGTGATGTGTGATTCTGGATGAAAAACTAATAAAACTGTCACTTTAAAATGCCATTCGATGCTGCCGTAAGTGATAAAACACAGGGCCCATTTCCAGACCCGATGTTTAGAACGGCATTCTGATTATCTTTACATTTCTCCTTGTATGTTTTGAATATGCACATTAGCTGAAGATCGTATCACTTTCAGTGCTTCCTATTTAGCTTTATTAGTATTTCTTTCCATTTCTAATAGAAATACTTCCTATTAGTGTATCTTACTATTTAGTTATAGTTACATTATTTCAGTTAAGACTTCCAGGAGATCAAACTAATCCATTCTACAGGAAATCAAGCCTGAATATTCATTGGAAGGACTGATGCTGAAGCTGAAGCTCCAATACTTTGGCCAGCTGATGTGAAGAACCGTCTCATTGGAAAAGACCCTGATGCTGGGAAAGATTGAAGGCAGGAGGAGAAGGGGACAACAGAGGATGAGATGGTTGGGTAGCATCAGCGTCTCAATGGACATGAGTTTGAGCAAACTCCG
Organism: Bos indicus x Bos taurus; assembly: GCF_003369695.1. NCBI lineage: Eukaryota > Metazoa > Chordata > Mammalia > Artiodactyla > Bovidae > Bos > Bos indicus x Bos taurus. Next base: position 42,090,857 of record NC_040102.1, on the reverse strand, counting down.
GGAGATAGTGAAGGACTGGGAAGCCTGGCGTTCTGCTGTACATGGGGTTGCGAAGATTCAAACACAGCTTAATGGAACAACAACAAAGTTATGATGCTGTAAAGAAATGGCAGGTGCCAGTGACATTACAATTAAAGCCTTTTATTATCAGGTTGTAATAAATTGTAGTTAAAATTTCTACTTTAGGAACGTAATAGTTCTCTAAAAGTGATTTTTCTTAATGTGATAAAAAATTTTTCCTTAAGATATGATTATACTTTTTGCATAAAGATGATTGATAGACTTTAATTTCTCTTGTGTGTGTTTTCAAAATTGACTAAAGAGAATTCAGTTAAATATCTCTAAAGAAAAATTTGAGTTCACAAAAGGGTGAATATAAAAGACATTTAAAGTCAATTAAATTACTCATGAAAGGTGGATTTTAGAAAGCATGCATAAGAATTATTTGCAACCCCATGGGCTGTAGCCTACCAAGCTCCTCTGTCCATGGGATTTTCCAGGCAATAGTCCTGGAGTGGATTGCCATTTCCTTCTCCAGGGGATCTTCCCAACCCAGGGATCAAACCCGGGTCTCCTGCATTGTAGACGGACGCTTTACCGTCTGAGCCACCAGGGAAGATAACATTATTTGTCACAGCAAAATTCAAATATATGTTTCCTCCGCTGAGCAGATTGGGACCTACCAGGTAGTAGCTGATGTGTCTTGTTAGGTCAGGACAGTAAGTGAGAGAGTATTTAATTTAGATGGTGGGCCTGTTCTTGACTCTGTTCAGGACACGTGGGGTCCATGGCCTGGAACACTGTTTCTCACACTGAATGTGGGTGAGAATCATCTGGAGAGCTTGTTAAAAATGCAGATTTTGTTTCCAGTAGGTCTGAAATGGGACTAAGACACTGCATTCCTGGTGATTTCAGGGCAGGTCTGAAAGACCACTCTACAGGAAAGGACAGGGTGATCATCGTTGTGATTTAGTATTGGAATCTCTGTGAAATATGGGCTTTAAAATAATTTTCATGGGCTTGCAGAATACTGTTGGCTTACAACTGCTGCTTGCCTCTGCAGGATTTTTGCTGATTGGGTACAAATGCCCCTTGAGGTGGAATCGGAATTGAGCAAGCTGGGAGGCCTTTGTGAGTTAGGGAAAGGTGCCAGGACTCTGCACGGCAGCCCGGAACCCGAGCCCTCACTGGCTCCCTGGACTGACTGACGCGCTTTGTGCAGGACACAGATTTGCAGGTTACTCTGGTGATTCTGCCTTGTTTGACCTCAGAGTACAAAGTTACAGAACAGTATGCAAAAATGTATAAAAATGATGGTTACATTCTATGATAATATATATAATTATATATTACACATCAGTGATAATAAAGTCAGCTGTTCAGAAAGTATAATAAGCAAAGCGGGAAGTCTTATCTTTTCATGTGTTGTAGTAGTAGGGTTTTCCTCTACCATTTTGATGTACTTGCTTTAAAAGTTAGGATTGTGGTATGCAGCTCAGGTGAACTAAAATGCGGAGTGCGTAGGCGCATATAAGCAGCATCCTGCTGACCATGCTCACTGAGACAGCAGCTACATCCATAGATTTGTGATGTAGGGAAGTGGCTCTCAAATGTATCATATCAGGCAAGAGGAGAAAAATAAGGTAATGTGGTGAGGCTGTAATACTTACAGGTTTATTTATGGGACTGTTCACTATTTGTTACTGTTTCTGACTGACGTTGGAGTTCGCTTCTTTGTGAAGCAGTGTTGGAAATGTATTAGAAGTGTATTTCTGTGTGTGTGCTCGTGTGCAGGCGTACATACCCATGCTACCTCAGTTCCTGGGCTTTTTTTTTTTTTGTAAAGGGAGAAACAACTTCTCTTCCTGGCCTTTTAGAAAGAGGAGGAGTACCGAGGCTGAGACTGGTAGAATTTGGAGTGAGATAAAAGGATAGCCTTCTTTCACTTCCCTCACCTCTCAGAGGCCCTTCGCTTGTCTCTCAAGTGTCTCAAGCCCTGCCAGCTCTTTGTGGCAGGCAGTCATGAAGATTCCCCTGTGCTGGGAGCAGCCTCGGCCTTCGGAGCTCCTTGGAGGAGCCTGGTGGCCAAGCCCCTGTTCTGCTCTCGCTGCCTGTGTAGCCCTTAAAAAGCCTCGACAAAGCTCTGCAACCTGTTTGTACCTCTTTGGAGTCATATTTAAAATCAGGATAATAGTTCACCCCTGGTGTGGTGCTTGCGTGAGCAGTAAACATCTGGCACGGTGCCAGTCACGTAATGAGCACTCAGCTGCTGTATTGTCCTCGTCTATGCGGTAATTTCAGTTGTGTGGGAAGGAGCAGAACAGATTAAATAAAACAGGATTAAAGAAGAATTCACATTCCTACCCCAATTCTGCTTCAGTCCCTCTATGTTTGATCTGCTTTCCAGGTAATTCTTTCATTTAAGACGTTACCCTGTGTCACATTGAATACGTTATTCTAAAGATCCTCTCGCAGTGAGCTTCATCTTGAGCCTGACTTAACCACTCAGATTGATTCTGGGTGCTCACACACATGGAAGGGCAGACATACGAAACTGTTCATTTTGTCTGACACTGTATCTGTAGTGCCTAACAGCACCTTCAGCATGGGGTCAGCCCTCAGAGTTTCATGAGATAACACAGTCTTTTTAGAAAGATGGAGAGCAAACGTGTCCTAGGCCTGTTAGAGGGACCTTAATGGTGAATTCACAAAAATGAGAAATGAATCGTCTGTGAGTATTCTTCCCACAGCTTGTTAAAGAAAAAGTCAGATGAGCTGTATTTAAATCAGAATCTTATTCTCTGGTATAAAATTCTTTAATTCCACTTTAGAAGTCATATAATAATGATTCTTTTGAATAAGAAACTTAGTTTTTAGGCAGTGAGGATGCCCATAAGCATAATCTATAAAGTAGAAGCATGTTTTTGTTTTTTTTTTACCTTGAATAATTTACTGCTGCTGCTGCTACTGCTAAGTCGATTCAGTCGTGTCCGACTCTGTGCGACCCCAGAGACAGCAGCCCACCAGGCTCCCCCGTCCCTGGGATTCTCCAGGCAAGAACACTGGAGTGGCTTGCCATTTCCTTCTCCAATGCATGAAAGTGAAAGTGAAGCCGCTCAGTCGTGTCCGACCCTCAGCGACCCCATGGACTGAAACCTTCCAGGCTCCTCCGTCCATGGGATTTTCCAGGCAAGAGTATTGGAGTGGGGTGCCATCACCTTAATTTACTAGGTCACTGAATAAAAATGCTAAGAAACTAATAGTTTCGCAATAATTGTGCCATGATCTTAATTCTGAGTGAGGCGTTTTCAACTGCGTGTTAGTAGAAGAAAAAACTTAAATGTTTAACTTAATGTAAAACATTATTCACAGCATAAAGATAGGTAAAAAGCAGGTCTTACTGAGTCATAATGAATAAATCAGTGTCTGGTGAAACTAGGAAAAATACTAGTATTTAGTATATGCTTTTTCCTGATGTAATTTGTATGTGTGGTCAGCTAATTTTAAAATAGTAGACTATTTGACATAGGTTTATTGATGAGAAACTTTGATTTTTCAATTGGGATGATGTTATCTTCTAACTTCCTTGATTATAATCTTAATTACTCTACCAGATAAGAAAAGATAATCAAGAAATGACTTATCTGGTTTCCTTTGCTCTTTATCATCTGTCTGTTCAGTTCATAATAGAGGGGTTTTGTTGTATCTTTTTATTTCATCATTATTTCTTATAAAGATATTCTATTCAAGTATGTTGTAGCTTAACTATAGCAAGGCAGGTAATTATTGCCTCAGTCTAAAAGATGCTTGCTCCTTGGAAGAAAAGCTATGACCAACCTAGACAGCATATTAAAAAGCAGAGATATAGTTTGCCAACAAAGGTCTGTCTAGTCAAAGCTACGGTTTTTCTAGTAGTCAAGTATGGGTATGAGAGTTGGGCTATAAAGAAAGCTGAGCACTGAAGAATTGATGCTTTTGAACTGTGGTGTTGGAGAAGACTCTTGAGAGTCCCTTGAACTGCAAGGAGATCCAACCAGTTCATCCTAAAGGAGATCAGTCCTGAATATTCATTGGAGGAACTGATGCTGAAGCTCCAGTACCTTGGCCACCTGATGGGAAGAACTGACTCATTGGAAAAGACCCTGATGCTGGGAAAGATTGAAGGCAGGAGGAGAAGGGGATGACAGAGGATGAGATGGTTTGATGGCATCACCAACTCAATGGATTTGGGTTTGAGCAAGCTTTGGAAGTTGGTGATGGACAGGGAGGCCTGGGGTCCATGGGGTCGCACAGAGTCAGACAGGTCTGAGCGACTGAACTGAACGGATTGACAAAGCTGCTCTGTGAAGTCAGTTACTCTACTGAATACAGAAACTTCCTTGTTTCCTTCTGCCTGAGACTGAGTCTAAAACCACTTCTCATAACTTCCTGCTCTTACTGTTTTCTGTTCAAATGTATATGAATATCTGCAGTTAAACAATCATGTGTAAGCCTTTTACATGTAGTACCCATCTCTCCTTTGCTGCTGGTGTCGTTTCCCCTGTCTCTGGTCCTGCTACCTTCACTCACTGTTGGGTGATGCTACAGAGCAGCTGTGTCTCTCCCCGCAGGCCCAGTGCCTTCCTCCTTGCTGGATTCCAGTGTCTGCTTTGGCTCAGTGGAGTCATCTCCTCCCTCGATTTCTGCAGTGCTGTGCTGATCTCTGAAACAGGCTTTTTGGTCCCTTTGCTGGTTTCCTTTCATGCCCCAAAGTCTTTTTCTGAAGCTGAGGTTCTAATCCTCCACTTCTGTCTCTTTGAAGGTTGCAGATTCCCTCAAAGAGGTCTCTGTTAGTGATGTGAAGGAGTGAATGGTCCGCGTCAGGGACAGGTGATGAGAAAGCAGATCCCTGCCGATGGAAGCACTGCTGTTGGCTTCCCTTCACGTGGGGAAAAGGAGTCGGCTGTAATCAGACCTTCTAATTAGGGAAAGTGTGGGGACTCTAAACTTTTATATGAAGTACTGCAGGTTTTGAATGTTGGCAGTTTGCTGAAGTTCAGGATACCCCAGGGAGAGGCAGTTGACGTGGTATGCTGGTTGGAAGGGCTTCCACGTTGTGCTGGTGCTGAAGAACCTGCCCGTGATGCAAGAGGTGTAAAGAGACGTGTGTTTGATCCCTGGGTCAGGAAGATCCCCTGGAGGAGGAAATGGCAACCCCCTCCAGTACTCTGGCCTGGAGAATCCCATGGACAGAGGAGCCTGGTGGGCTGTGGTCCATGGGGTCGCACAGAGTCAGACATGACTGGAGCGACTTAGCATGCCCACGCATGCTGGTTGGAAAGGGTGTTCGTGGCTGGTGTGCTGCACAGCCCTTGGGTCTGTAGTCTGCATTACAGTACACACCACCGTGCTACAGGGAGCAGTGTTTTCGAGATTGCCTTCAGCTGCATTTCACAGCAAGTGCATGCCTTGTAATTTATTACATGAATATTGTTTGGGGGTGAATATTGCTGGAGATGGGAAATAAACGTCCCCTGCCACAACTGTTTCTTTCTACTTCTACTATTTCTTCTACTACCCATTCTACTTCTTTTTTCAAAAAATCCAGTGGTTCTGATTAGGTAGGAACCTACTGAATATGTTTCTCTTTCAGATTCTCAGAGACTCTATAATCTTATCCTTACCTTACCAAACTATATTTCCCACTAGGATAGAGGGAGAGAAATATGTCACTCTTCTGCCACAACTGTTTCATTCCTCTCTCTGTTTTTTTTTTAACCACAGTCCGAGCAAACATGACTATGGACCTCTGACCTGTGACCCCTGCTCTGAGTCTTGGAGAGCTCACATATTCTCATGGCTTCAAACATTTCTAAATAGAAGGTGGAAAACTTAAGCTTGGGTTCCTTTTCAGGTTTTGGCTGGTGACCTGGGCGTTGCAGTTCTTCGTCCATCTGTTGGCTGAACTTTGAAAAGGAGGCAGGCACTCATCTGCCCAGAATGATGGAGCCACTCGCTCAAGGGCCTTTCCGCTCCAAAAGTGTCTGCCTCTCCTATTCCCTGTCTGACCTCTCACGCTCGGTCTCATGTGAAGTTTCTTTGGGACTTTTGGGCCATTTTGATACTTCAGTATTTCTATTCTTAACCAGTTTAAAATTATCATGTCTGGAATTGAGCTTGCTTTTCTTCCCAATCTAGTTCTTTTTCATTTCCTTGACCTAATCCTTTTCCTGATAATTCAGACTTCTGAGAAGTTGCTGATTCGTGTCATCCATACAGCAGGCCTCTGGCCCAGGAATGCCTGAGACTCTGCAGCCAGCATTTGCTCTGTAGCCTATCTCCGTGTAGCTTAGCTCCTCATGTCCACGATGTGCCCTACAGCAATTTCCAGTCGAGTGTCAACAAAACTACCCATTCTACTTCTTTTTTCAAAAAATCCAGTGGGTCTGATTAGGTAGGAGCCTACCAAATATGTTTCTCTTTCAGATTCTCAGAGACTCTATAATCTTATCCTTACCTTACCAAGCTATATTGCCCACTAGGATAGTTACTACTCCAACTTACTGTTGTTGTTCAGTCGCTAACTCATGTCTAACTCAGCGCAGTACCAAGGGCTGCAGCGCACCAGGCTTCCTTGTCCTTCATTATCTCCCTGAACTTGGTCAAACTCATGTCCTTCGAATCGGTGACGCCATCCAACCATCTCATCCTCTGTCTTCCCCTTCTCCTCCCCTCTTCAGTCTTTCCCAGCATCAGGGTCTTTGCCATTGAGTCAGCACTTCGCATCAGGTGGCCAAAGTATTGGAGCTTCAGCATCAACATCAGTCCTTCCAATGAATACCCAGGACTGATTTCCTTTAGGATTGACTGGTTGGATCTCCTTGCAGTCCAAGGGACTCTCGAGTCTTCTCTAGCACCACAGTTCAAAAGCATGGATTCTTCAGTGCTGAGCCTTCTTTTTGGTCCAACTCTCACATCCATACATGACTACTTGAAAAACCATAACTTTGAGTAAATGGACCTTTGTTGGCAAAGTGATATCTCTGCTTTTTAATATGCTGTCTAGGTTGGTCATAGCTTTTCTTCCAAGGAGCAAGAGTGTTTTAACTTCATGGCTGCAGTCACCATCTACAATGATTTTGGAGCCCAAGAAAATGAAGTCTGTCACTGTGTCCATTGTTTCCCCATCTATTGCCATGAAGTGATGGGACCAGATGCCATGATCTTTGTTCTCTGAATGTTGAGCTTTAAGCCAGCTTTTTCATGCTCCTCTTTCACTGTCATCGAGAGGCTCTTAGTTCCTCTGGCTTTCTTCTATTAGGGTCCTATCATCTGCATGTCTGAGGTTGTTGGTATTGCTCCCAGCACTGTTGATTCCAGCTTGTGATTAAACCAGCCCTACATTCCGCTTGCATATGGGCTTCCCAGGTGGCACTAGTGGTAAAGACCCCGTTTGCCAATGAAGGAGATTTCAGAGACCTTGGTTTGATCCCTGGGTGGGCAGATCTCCTGGAGAAGGGCATGGTATCCCACTCCAGTATTCTTGCCTGGAGAATTCTATAGACAGAGGAACCTGGTGGGCTACAGGCCTTAGGGTCATGAAAGAGTCAGACACAACAGAAGTGACTTAGCACACACGCATGCACTCTGCACATAAGTTAAATGAGCAGGTGACAACATACAGCCTTGATATATTCCTTTCCCTATTTTCAACCAATCCATTTTTCCGTATCTGGTTCTAACTCTTGTTTCTTGACCTGCATAAAGTTTTCTGAGGAGGCAGGTAAGGTGGTCTGTTATTCCCATCTCTAAGAATCTTCCACAGTATGTTGTGATCTACAGTCAAAGGCTTTAGCATAGTCAATGAAGCAGAAGTAGATGTTTTTCCAGAATTCCTTTTCTTTCTCTACAATCCAACAGATGTTGGCAACTTGATCTCTGGTTCCTCTGCCTTTTCTAAGTCCAGCTTGTAGATCTGGAAGATCTTGGTTCATGTGCTGTTAAAGCTGAGCTTGGAAGATTTTGTGCATGACCTTGCGAGCATGTGAAATGAGTGCAGTTCTACAGTAGTTTGAACATTCTTTGACTGTATCCTTCTTTGAGATTGCAATGAAAATTGACCTGTTCCAGTCCTGTGACCATTGCTGAGTTTTCCAAATTTGCTGGCATACTGAGTGCAGCACTTTCATAGCATCATCTTTTAGGATTTGAAATAGCTCAGCTGGAATTCCATCACCTCCACTAGCTTTGTTTGTAGTAATGCTTCTTAAGGCCCACTTGACTTCACACCCCAGAGTGTCTGACTCTAAGTGAGTAAGCACTGCATTGTGGTTATCTGGGTCACTGAGACCTGTTTTGTATAGTTCCTCCTTTGTGTATATTTTTGCTGCCTCTTCTTACTTGCTTCTGTTTCTGTTAGATCCTTGCCATTTCTGCCCTTCATTGTGCCCTTCTTTGGATGAAATGGTCCCTTGATATCTCCCTTTTTGGGAGGTGCTTTACTACTGGTTGTGTCTCCTGTCCATGTCATTTTCTTTTCCTTTTCTAGCAACCCCCTCCCCTGCCTCAATCTTAATAGCCTAATTTCATGCTTTCCAGAAATTTTCTCTGGGGAAGATTTTTTTCCTTTTATGTTGGTTTTAGAACCAACACATTAAACACACACAGACACATTTTTAAACTCTTAACTTTTATTTGTATTGCCATCAGATAAAGAAAGAAGTGCAATTTATTTTTTATTATTAGGTACAAATTTCCATATTTAATTCCACTTCAGAAGTCATGCAGTGTGTTTCTTTCCAACTGAGAAACATTGCCCTTAGGTGATGAGGAAGGTTTGAAGTATAATCTGTATGGTAGATCCATCATCTGCATAAATGCGGGGTGATGCCTTTCCAGTGACTAGTGTAGCATTTTAAATCTACAGAGTTACTGTTCTTCTCAGACTGCAGGCACTGGGAATAAAGCAGAAGTCAGTTAGTGAGCCAGGGTCACAATAGCTTGTTCCAAGGGCTGGAAGCAGAGCTGGGTGACCCCGTCTGCCGAAGCCTGTGGAGGGACAGTGGCCCTCTTGGCCCTGGAGACCCCTGTGCTGCTCCTCACAGGAATCTTTAACCCTGCTGCTCTGGCCGCGTTCCGGCCAGTGCAGTGGTTATGCTCTTAGTTTTAGATGAGCTCCCGCTGTTGGATGCAGTCCTGTGAGCTGGTCTAGCCAGGGCACTGGGCTTATTGGCACCTCTGCTCTGAAAGGGTCTCCTTATCTTTATTCCTTGACCGTGGAGCAATATCGTTTCTACTGCTCAGCAGTTAATACTATCCTCCATGGAAGAATTGACATTTTATATTCAATGTAGGGTGTATTTGACTTCACTGTTTACTTAAGAACAAAACTGACCTTGGACATGTCAACGTAAACATGATGACATTGTAGCAAAAGGGTTAAATATTTTCAAATAAAGATAATTGGGATCAACCTTAGAAACATAGAGACCTTTAAAATTTTTGACACTCAAAAACCACTGTTTTATGCCACGTTATAAATCAGCTGTTCTAAAGTTTATTTTTGTCTCAGGATATTACAGTCATAAAAATTTTTGGATTATATCTGTTGATATTTGCTGAATTAGGAATTTAAACACATTTAAAATACACTTAATTTTTTAAAAGAGCAATAGTAAACCCACTCTATGTTAACATAGATTTTATGAGAAATATGTTAATTTAAACATATTTTAAAAAAATCCCTTGAAGAACAGCATTATTTCACATCTTTGCAAATGTCTTTAATGTCTGACTTACTAGACCACAGCTGCATTCTGGTTTTCTAGTCTGTTGTTATATGTCATTTCATTTGAAGGTTATGAAGAAAATCCTCACACACATATATAGTTGGAAAAAGGAAGAACGCGTTAACAGATTGTTCAGGTAATTGTGGATATTGTTCTTTGATCATATACCAAAAGTTGAAAAATAGTGGTTTTTGTGCATTAGTTGCAGTGTAGAATCCAAAACCACATCAGTGGACTTTTCCTACTATGTTACATGAAAGTGCACTGATTGTCTTATACTTCGCATGCATGCATTTATTCCCTTACTGGGTGTGTGTTTGTGTGCACACACATTTAATCTCTGCTATTTTCTTGTATTTTCAACAATTCTCTTACCCTTGCGTGATTTTGTGACATGAATTTTGGTCATTTGGGCATTACTGAGACTCTTGTGTTGTGCAGACTTTCCAAATGTTGATAGATTTCACTGTGTAGTATCAACAACTGTTGGTTCTCTAACATCACCACTGACCACATCACCACTGACCACGTGACCACCGACCACAGCAGGAGAATTGTTTAAGTATTGGCAGCAGATGTGGTTTCCAAAATTCTGATTTTTTGCTGGGAGGGTCAAATTTTATTACTGGCAACCAATACTTTAAGTTGATTTTCTTAATATGACAGGCTCATTCAGTTACTGTTTTAGATAATACCTGCTATATACCCATGTCTGAATTAACATGATTTATCAGTCAGTCATTCTTTCAAGGAAGAATGATGTTCCGTGGAAAAAGTAGCTAATCCAGGTCGCAGCTCTACCAGATACACAAGTGCTTTGCTTCAACACAGCCATCTTTCTAGGTATGCAGTAGAAAGGTATGCATGCTCAAGGGCAAATATTTAATACTTCTGATGGTTTTTATTGCTTTAACAAGAACAAATGGAGCTGATTTTTCTTTCTTACCTGCAGGTAGTACAGTTTGGGGCCATTGTTTAGATTTTGAGATAAGACACCAACAGTTTACCTGCTGTTGCGTTTGCATCCTCATTATTAATGTCAATGCAACGAAAAAAGGCAAATGCTGTCTTAGTATTATTATGAGCTAGTTTTGACTTCATTAGCCCTCTGGAAGTGTCTCTGAGATGTTCAGAAGTCTGTGGACCACACTTTGAGAACTGCATTTATATCTCTTGTAGGAGACAGTATTTAATGTTTTCTTTTCTTTTGACATATAAAATATAACCATTCTTTTACCTTGCTCATTTCATTTACTTCGCTATTCTCTAAGAACATTAGTGTGAAAACCTTTGTCATTTTCTAACCCTAGGCCTTTGTTATTAGTTTGTTCAAAAGATAATACTATCATATTAATAACTATGCTTGGATGAGCCTTCAGAAATTAATGGTAGATGAAAAACAGAAGAGACTGAAAACGGAGTTTACAAGAACTTACACTAGAAACCTGCCAGGCTACTGAAGGAGTTTAAATAAAGTTTTAAGTGTATTTTATTTTATTGAAATAATAACAATTGAGGATCAGCTGCTTTGTGTGCCCAAATCTAATTCCAAAGCTGTCTGTTCTGTTCCTCAGCAAGTCATTTGAGCTTTCTATGCCTCCACTCCCTTAACAGCTGTTAATTCTGGGATGTACGTCGGAGAACAGAAGTGACTTCCAGGGAAGGAAGCACAGTTCTTTCCTTAAACCCCCAACAGTGTAAGAGTTTTTCCTTAAACCCCTTTCCACACCCCCACTCCTGGCCCAGGACATGTATTCACGTATTTTCAGAAATGAATGGTGTCTGTCTGAATGTTAAACGTCTATCAAAGAAGGTAAAAATGTTGTGGTTTAGATTATAGATATCAATAAGATTCCAGTCAAAACACATCAAAGAGGTGAATAAATCACCTAGTTACAGTCCTTCCTTCTTGGCTGCAAATGTTGCTGTTGCTCAGTGTCTCTGATTTCTGATTTATGGCCAGACAGGTATATGCATTCTCTCTCCACTTCGCTGCTCCTGGTTGACTTTCTCACGGCACTGCCATTCCATCTGGAATGACAAGCAGTGAGCCAGTCAGTACTGCAGAGCCAGGGCCACCAGCCAACCGTGGACGCTGGGTCCCGAGCCCCGCTCAGCCAGGCGTGCACTGTGCGGGAGAGTTCTGACTGTTTCCCGTGAATCCAGATGTGCTGTAGATACACGTTATTACATTTTAAATATTAGATTTTAGATATTCTTTAAACTAGATTCTATTATTAAACATTAATTCATCAAGAAAATTAAGGAAGTCTTAATTGTTTGACTTAACTAAGGAGAACTGACACTTTTTCCGTGCGTTTGTGGGAAGTCTGTTTAATAAAGAGGTGCTATGCTCTGAAATGCCGGAAAAGCATCAGAGAAGCTGGCCTTCAGGGGGTGTGCTAATCTGGAGATATTTGGGGTAGAAGTGGTGCTCATATCTGATTAAATTTGTTCTGTGTAACGTTCTGTCCCCTCTTTCTATTTTGTGAATTAAAAGAATAGCGTACTTACTCTGTTGTGAGTATCTTTTCTGAGTACATTAATAATAGTCTCTCCTCTGTATATGCAGTCTTTCTTCAAGTTGCTCCGTCTTGTTTGATGCCCGGTGGTTGTTGTCACTTGTCTGTATTACGGGCCGGGTTTCTGAAATCTGCTAAATCGCTGTTACCAGCTTCTGTGCTTTCCAGCTCCCCAAACGTAATGCTTTCACCTCTTTTCTCCTTACCTCCAGGCTGAGGGATTTATGCGTTTTTACAAGTTTTTCTCTGTCGTTTTAATAGGGCTTTGTAAGGGAACAAATATATCGATGTGTTTGTTCTCTTTCCGTCTTTACTTTGATGGAAATTTGTTTATTTAGATGAAGAATTTATGCTGTTTTCATTTCAAACCAGAAGTTGAGTTCAGCAAGCAAGTACTAAACCATGACAGTGGTTTAAAAAATAGTTATAACAATCATGTTTTTATACTTCACAGGTTCTATAAAATCATCTCATGGCTTCTGTAATATTGCTTATGGATTATCATGGGTTGTTTTTGTTCAAAGGTTACAAGATTTTTTTTAAAGATTAGAAAAAAAGGTTACAGGATTTTTTCATTGTTAGAATTATTTTTCAAACCACATTTTTATTTACAAAGTGAATCAGGGCATTGTCAGTGAATTAAATAGAAATGGGTATCTTAACACTCTATACCTTAAGCCGTAAATCACAATTAGGAAAAGATTTGTAGAGCACAGAAGTAGTTTGGCTTTGAATATGTTTAATTTTGCATATGTGTACACTTCTCCTGACCTACTAATCAAGTGGCTCCTTGTAGGAAGGTGAGTTTCAAGAATAAACTCCCTTGACATTTTTTACAGATGCCCCCAAGTACTAGTGGCCTTGGGGTGAGTAGTGGCGTGTCCGTAGGTGCTGGAATCAGGACTTGGCTTAGACCGTAACCCCAGGACCTCTAAGCTCATCTGCTTGACAGAGCAGAACACGGTGATGACACCTTGCCTTTAGATTGCCACCAGGACTGTGTGTGTTTAGTCGCTCAGTCGTGTCCAGCTCTGCGACCCCGGGACTGTGTAGCCCACCAGCCTCTGTCCATGGGGTTCTCCTGGCAGGAACCCTGGGTGGTCAGTGCCTTCTCCGGCCATCAGTGCTAACGGAGGTGAGGCGTGCACAGAACCTGGAGTGAGCCAGGCGCTTCGATACGTGTTTGTCTCCCCGGTAAGCCTGCAGTCCAGCTTTCCTCTCTCAGGGTGGCAGATGCCAACTCTCCCCTCATTTTCTCATTGTGCATGATCTGTGCATATTGGTGTGATCGTCCTTCAGTGTGGAGAATCCATCCCATGCTATATTGTATTCAGCTAAATTAACAATAAAATCGGAAGGTGATTTATACAAGGGGGGTATTGTTTTTACACTAATAAATGCTAAGGTAATGGCAGTAGTTTTGCTATCATTGACAGTCATTATAAAAATTTTACCATGGCTTGTATTAAAAAAAAAAAAAGTTGAGTCTTTTTCATTTGAAGACAGAATTGTTCCCGTTAGACACATGACATCTGTTAGTCTCTCAAAATTTACTGTGATTTGCATAGATCATATTCACAAAAGGAACACAGATAGCTTAGGTGCTTGGTGAAATTTCAGATACCTCCTACTTCATCCTGTGGCAGCTGTGTCTTCAGCATGAAGTGCTGGAGCTGTGATGATGAAATGTGTGTTATTTATTGCTGCGTAACAAACTACTCCAAACGCTTATTATCTCATAGTTTGTGTGAGTCAGGATTCAGGCGCAGCGGTTGGGCCAAGTCTGGTTTGGGGCTCGCTCATGGGGTTGCTGACTGACCATCACCTGAAGGTGTGACTGGGGCTCGAGGGTCTACTTCCACGGGGGCTCAGTCATGCCTGCCGAGGTGGTGCCAGTTGCTGGCAAGAGGCCTCATTTTTCCACACATGGGTGCCTCCACAGGTTCCAGAGTTGTCCCCAGGACACAGTGCTTGAATTCCCCTGGACGAGCTTTCAGGAGGGAGGTAGGGGCCGGGAGAGAGGCGGGTGGGGAGAGGGAAGGGGCCGTCTGAGCAGACTGCCTCCCCGGTCACGTCCTTTTCCCTGAAGCCAGGCGCTAAGCCTGGTCCGCCTGCAGCAGGAGGGCCGTCGTTAGACTCTAGCTCGGAAGTCATGGGCGAATATTAAAGTCACCACAGGCAGGTATCTTTGCTTCAGACACTCCGTCTCACATGACTTGAGGCTGTAGGCACGTGGGTAGCCATGCGTTAGTGGTGTCTGCCTCTCAGCCATGGTCGCTGCTGTCAGTACCAACATGAAACAGGAACAGTGTTGTCAAGGGCGGCATGCACCAAGGCATGGACTCTTTTGAAAACTGTTAATTCAGCATTTTGACTTGGGTGTCCTACCTTTTCCTCAAATTCGAAAGATCTATAATCTGACCCACCAAACCCATCCTCAGAGCAGCTCTCTTCGCTTCCTGTTGTCACTGCTGAGGGTTTATCTCCCCGTCCCCTTGATCTGTGGCTGAGCCCCCTCATAAGCAGGCCTCTCGAACGACTCACACTCGCCGTCTCGGTCTGCATTTCTCGTGTCCTGATCTCGTCCCACCTGTCACTGCCCTGTGACTCAAGACAGATTCTTAGTGCCCAGATATTGTAGGGTTCTGAGATCTGCTCCCAGCATCTCCAGTTGGTTTTTCTTTCTTTTTTCTAAACCTACGTCATTACTCCTTTCTGCCAGATTGGAGAGATTCTACCACAGAAAGATAGTAGTGAATGTTCCCAGTATGTTTCTCATCTTGTTTTATGGGATAAAAGTCAAGTCCTATATCTAAAGAATTCTCTGAGACCTAAATGTCCAGAGGGAGAGGATAGTGCCACGTTGAGTCCTTTATGGAGAGGCTGATGGAGGGAGAGTGGGGAGGGAGAGGAGGGAGACAGGACCCTTCAAGTGACAGAGAGGGGCCCTCACTGACAGGAGGCGTGTGGGAGCACCACCGCAGAGTGAGGGGAGGGAGAGGAGGGAGACAGGACCCTTCAGGTGATGGAGAGGGGCCCTCACTGACAGGAGGGGCCTGGGAGCACCACCGCAGAGTGGGGAGGGAGAGGAGGGAGACAGGACCCTTCAAGTGACGGAGAGGGGCCCTCACTGACAGGAAGGGCCTGGGAGCACCACCGCAGAGTAGGGAGGGAGAGGAGGGAGACAGGACCCTTCAGGTGACGGAGAGGGGCCCTCAGTGACAGGAGGCGTGTGGGAGCACCACTGCAGAGTAGGGAACTGGCTGGTAATGTCAGTGCTCCCTCGACTGGGTGGCGTGCTTCTCAGGAGGAGAGCATTGGGCTGTTAGTTAACATATATTTTAAAACATATATTTATTTATTTTTATTAAAAAAAAAACAAAACAGCTAGAGAAAGGGCATTGTTACCCAGTCCAGTGTGCTTGCCTGGGAAATCCCATGGTCAGAAACGCCTGGCAGGCTGCAGTCACGGGGTCACAAAGAGCCAGACATGACTGAGCAACTAAGCATGCATGCTCTTTTATAAAAAATACATTCTCATCAGGTTATAACTTGAAAATGTTCATTAAAGAAACACTTTACAAACTAACAGGCAAGAAAGAGTTAAAATGGCCACTGTATCTGTGTTAACAATCTGCTTATACAGTGTCTGGGTAAATTAATATTTCCTTCTGTAGTTTTGAGTATTATTTTAAGATTGCATTCCGTTGTCCCAGTTGTTAAAAAGTATCTTCATGACAGAAAAGAACATACGTTAATTCTGAGAAGTCAGTGAACAGTAAATGGAGAGAAATTGATAGTCTGTTACTTTGTAGAGAATAAAGGATCTTCAAACCATAATTTCTTATTTTATAACTGTGAACCAAATTGATATTACGATTAATCTAAATTGACCGTGTTAACCAACATTGATCGAAGCCTGGTTTGATGATCTTGTTAATCTTCCAGAATAAACAGGAAGGCACTGGGTGTGTTACTTTGTTCTTTCCCAGCCTTAGCCCTGATGACCTCGCTGGTCTGAACTGGGCCTGGCCGTCCGGCCAGAGCTTGAGCTCTTGATGAGAAGACTTCCAGGTGAGCACGCCCTCCTTATGTGCTGTGCTCCTGACCCTCCTCGAGACGTGTGTGCTGACCTCAGTACTGCGCTGTGATTCCTTCCATTTCAGCTGACACCTGCAGAGTGCTGACCTCAGGACGGATGCCTGCTGGGCCCTTTTATGTGTTCTAACAGTGGGTTCTCAGAACAGCCCTGTGACAGAGGCGGCCCTTCACTTCTTTGCAGAGTGTCCTCCTGTGCCGAGACAGCTGGTCGGGACCCAGCTGCGGGCCCACGCCTGGCCCGCAGACAGGGCTTGTTCGGTGGTGGGCTCAGAGAAAGCAGGGTCCCCGAGTTTTACCTGGACTGCCGCGTGCCTGGTGCAGAGAATCCCCGCGCTGTGGCCTGCGGTCCGCCCCAGCTGACCCGCTGCGGCCCTCACAGTCCCGAGGAGCCGTTCGCTCTGCCGGCACACGGCTCCCCTCTCCTCTGAGCTCGGCCATCGTCTCCCTGGGGCGGCCCCACACGGCTCTTCATGCCTTTTCAGGTGCGATTTCTCTCTAATTCTGGCAAGTTGCAGGCTGTAATAGCTACAGTTTGGTTACAGTTTCATTAAGCTGCTCACCGATTGAAAGTGTGGAGACGAGCCGTAGTGCAGTCAGAGCTGAGCCGGCAGGAAGGAGGGACCCTGCTCTCACTCTCTCACCCCCGCTTCCCCGACCCCCAGCCGAGGCATCCACTCCAGCCTTGGGCCCTGGGGGCGGTCTGTCCTGGACGTTTCACACAGTGGGACCGCGCAAGCTTTGTGCAGCTGGCGTCCTCCTTTAACCACGTCCTCGAGGCTCGCTGTTCAGGGAGGTTGCATATCTGCCCTGCGGTCAGCCGGAGACTGGCAGCCCGGCCTGCCCTCTCGAGTCTGCTCAGGAGGCACGGCTCTGGTCGTGTGCAGTGTTGAGGAGCAGCAGGAACCACTGTGGTTTTGGTGGGCTCTCTTCCTGCCCTGGTGTCCTGCCAACGCTGTGTCTGTCATCGTCGCGCTCAGCGGGTAGCGTCTTCGTTCCCGGCTGTTTAGCTTCTAGGGCTGCTGTAACCAGTCACCACAGACGGGGTGCCTGAACGGAAACGTGTTGTCTCACAGTTCTGAAGTCCGGAAGTCCAGAACCAAGGGGCCCGCGGGGCCAGCCCGCCTGAGACCACAGGCAACGGCGCTTCCTGGCCTCCGAGCGGGGGTACTGGCCGGCGCCTTCGCTGTGCGTCGGCGTGCGCACGCCGGTCTCCACGGCGCCTTCGGTGTGCGTCGGCGTGCGCACGCCGGTCTCCACGGCGCCTTCGGTGTGCGTCGGCGTGCGCACGCCGGTCTCCACGGCGCCTTCGGTGTGCGTCGGCGTGCGCACGCCGGTCTCCACGGCGCCTTCGGTGTGCGTCGGCGTGCGCACGCCGGTCTCCACGTCCGCCATCACCGCTGTGCATGTGTGTCCACCTTCTCTCTGCTTATGAGGACACCAGGCATAGTGGATTAGGGTCCACTCTAATGACCTTCTCTTTAACTTGGTTACATCTGCAAAGACTCTGTTTCCAGATGAGGTCCCATCGCAGATGCTTAGGACCTCAGCCCTTTGGAGGAAGAGGCCATTCTTTCTGTCCCAGGAACTGGTTGCTCTCTGTGGTCAGCACGCTCGGGGGCAGAGAGGGCTGTGCATCCTGCGTCTGGCTCCGTGGCCAGCATCAGGGCGCTGCCCATCTCTGCCGCTGGCCTGGACGCCCTCCTGGGCTCGTGGGGAAGGCTGGCCTTCACCAGCATCCCACCCGCAGCTTCCCTGTAGGGCAAGAGGTGTGTGTGCTGGTGTGTGAAGGGGTAGACGCAGATCCTGCTGCCCAGCATGAATCCCCCGCAGCCCAGATCTAGTCGTGGGAACCAGGAGTGGCAGGACAGGTGCTGCCTCCTGCCGCCCGCTTCTCGTGGGTCTTCTGTAGCCCAGAACCGAGGCCATGGGAGCTGCCTGTGTTCGCTGACTGTTGCCTCCACAGGGCGGGGCTCTGCCACGCCAGGGACCTGCGTGGTCCACCTGCTGGAACAGGTCTTCACAGCACAGGGCTGGGGACGCGGTCTGGCTGGAAAGCCGTGGCCTTCCTCTGTTATTACCGAGCACTCATGGATTTTATTAAATAAATGCATTGCAGTTTGTGGCAAGCCTTTTGATTGACCTCCAGGGACTCTGAATCCTTGTCTTTGCTAATTTTTGCCATATTAATAAATAGTGTGGAGGAAACGGACGAAGGTTCTGCCAGCTCTTCACACAGCCATTCTAGAAAATTTTGCCCATTAACTACTTTTAAAGCAGTATCTTTGAGGGTGGGGTAGTGAGACAGACACAGGGCTGGATGGCAGGTCGCTGCTCAGGGAGCTTAGGCCGTAGAGGAATCATTTCCATTAGTGCTGGTGTAATTTTTCAACAAAATCAACCTTTGAAAACTTTTACAATCCCTTGTTAAAGGATTGAAATCATTTCTTACTTGATTTAATAGCCTCCTTTTTCTACCTACAGAGAAAACATTTAGAAATAAATGGTTAGAAAGAATCCTCAATAATGTTTCATTTCAGCAAGTAAAGTTTTGCCTGGATTGTTTGATGGGCTAATTATGTAAGTTAAGTCTTCATTTCACTGAAAGCTGGACGTTTTCATAATGAACTTGTAGCACCTCTCTTTCGTGGTTATTTACTTGATGTAAATGTCACTATCCGGGCTGCGATTTTTTTTTTTCTTATTCAGTTAGTTGAAAGGACCAGCAAGATATCCTGAAAGCTTTTTAAAAACTCTGAATGTATTTGTTGGGTTAGCATTCTTGTAGTGATTAGTTTTAACTAAGCTGAGCCATGGTGACTCAGGGGTAAAGAATCTGCCTGCCAAGCAGGAGACACAAGTTTGATTCCTGGGTTGGAAAGATCCCCTGGAGAAGGCAATGGGAACCCACTCCAGTATTTTTACCTGGGAAATCCCGATGAACAAAGGAGCCTGGTGGGCTACACTTCACAGGGTCGCAAAGACTCGACATGACTTAGCTACTACACAACAGTAGTAGCAAAGCTGAGCTCTAACTTTAAGAGATTTCTAAAATTCAAAGCTGTTGTAAATCTGGGTTCTTTCTCCCAGACCGAAGTACTGGGAGATCACTCTGACATGTCATCAATAATGAGGAATAATCCCAAGGTACTGTTTAATGTTTTCTGTAAAGCTTTGTAGGCTTTGTGCCTTACTGTACATTTATAGGACTCTAACTGCCTCTTGATGAAAGTGAAAGAGGAGAGTGAAAAAGTTGGCTTAAAGTTCAACATTCAGAAAACTAAGATCGTGTCATCTGGTCCCATCACTTCATGGGAAATAGATGGGGAAACAGTGGAAACAGTGTCAGACTTTATTTTTGGGGGCTCCAAAATCACTGCAGATGGTGACTGCAGCCATGAAATTAAAAGACGCTTACTCCTTGGAAGGAAAGTCATGACCAACCTAGATAGCCTATTAAAAAGCAGAGACATTACTTTGCCAACAAAGGTCCGTCTAGTCAAGGCTATGGTTTTTCCATTGGTCATATATGGATGTGAGAGTTGGACTGTGAGGAAAGCTGAGTGCCCGAGAATTGATGCTTTTGAACTGTGGTGTTGGAGAAGACTCTTGAGAGTCCCATGGACTGCAAGGAGATCCAACCAGTCCATTCTAAAGGAGATCAGTCCTGGGTGTTCTTTGGAAGGAATGATGCGAAAGCTGAAACTCCAGTACTTTGGCCACCTGATGTGAAGAGTTGACTCATTGGAAAAGACTCTGATTCTGGGAGGGATTGGGGACAGGAGGAAAAGGAGATGACAGAGGATGAGATGGCTGGATGGCATCACTGACTCGATGGATGTGAGTCTGAGTGAACTCCGGGAATTGGTGATGGACAGGGAGGCCTGGCATGCTGCAATTCATGGGGTCGCTAAGAGTCGGACACGACTGAACAACTGAACTGAACTGCCTCTCTGCATATGTTCATTTATTACTAATTCTTTTCATTGGAATTTTAGATGTTTGAAACTTAGATTTTGTTTAGTCCCACTCCATCATTTTGATGAAGTAATTGAAATACTTAGAGATTACTAAAGTATCTAAGCCTTAGAATTTAAGATTGCATATTTAACTATAGGGGTTAGAAGAAAACGGTAACACTTCCCAAAGCCAGGAAGCAATGTGTAGTTCTCCTTTTTCAGGAAGCTTAGTAGTCACCTACGCATGTGAGAGTTGGACTATAAAAAAATCTGAGAGCCGAAGAATTGATGCTTTTGAACGGTGGTGTTGGAGAAGACTCCTGAGAGTCCCTTGGACTGCAAGGAGATCCAACCAGTCCATCCTAAAGGAGATCAGTCCTGAATATTCATTGGAAGGACTGATGCTGAAGCTGAAGCTCCAATACTTTGGCCACCTGATGTGAAGTGCTGACTCATTTGAAAAGACCCTGATGCTGGGAAAGATTGAAGGTGGGACGAGAAGGGGACGACAGATGATGAGATGGTTGGATGGCATCACCAAGGCAATGAATGTGGGTTTGAGCACGCTCCGGGAGCTGGTGAAGGACAGGGAGGCCTGGCTGCTGCGATTCATGGGGTCACAAAGGGTCGGATACAGCTGAGCGGCTGAACTCAAGAACTGCTGTGTATTCTTCCTTAAAACAGAACAGACTAGAATACGTAATACTCATTATTTTGTCGCACATTAATGTGATTCTTAGGCTTAACTAAGCCAGAGTCCTGATTTTTTTTTCCTAGTGGAAAGCATTTCCTTGTCTTGCTCAACATTGTTGTTTCAGTAAATCATAAATAGCTGTCAGTATAAACGTAAAATCTTATCTATGTACCTCATTTAAAGTATTTTAGAACTTGCAAATCAGAAATTAATTCAAGATTTACTAGGTCTTAAAAAGTACAGTTTGCTGTGCTTATTGCTGTATATTGATAAACTTTCTGTGTATTTTTATATTTGATCCTTATAGGCACTTGATGAAGGTAGGCCGGACAACCTTTATTATTTCCACTTTATAGATGGAGAAACTGAGTTTTGAAGTTTAGCTTGCCTCAATTTTATGACCTTAATAATTGACTCCATGTCACTGATCATTCATGGTAGCATTCTTATTTCTTCCAATGACTGCAAAAGTCTTACTGATTATTATTTTAGTGAATTTAAGAGGAATAATCTGTGTTATTTGGCTTGACCCCAGAGCTAACCCAGGAGGGAGGCTTAGAAGTTCAACTCCCCTTCAGGCTGGGATTTCTTTCCTCTTCCTTTCAGTAGAGTTCCGCCCTTGTCCCAGTTGTAGCTCAGGCGCCCCCTTCTCGGTGCAGCCTGCCTTCACTCAGAGGGGACGAAGTCTTGTGCTCCTCTGTGCTCTCTGCGGTGCTGGGTGCCTGCCCCATTCCGTACAGTAGTATTT
This sequence comes from Bos indicus x Bos taurus, assembly GCF_003369695.1. Classification (NCBI taxonomy): domain Eukaryota; kingdom Metazoa; phylum Chordata; class Mammalia; order Artiodactyla; family Bovidae; genus Bos; species Bos indicus x Bos taurus. The sequence goes on along the minus strand of NC_040102.1, from coordinate 42,069,069 downwards.
GTTGATACCACGAGTGAGCCTCCTTGAAGGCAAAAACCGTGATGAACCTCTGCACTTCTCCAGGACCTCACGTGAAGCACAGTGTGAAGCGCAGTCGGTGTTTTCATATGGGCGGGACTTCCTGGCGGTCCAGTGGATAGGAGTCCACCTGCCCGTGCTGGGGACATAGGCTCCATCCCTGGTCCGGAGAGACCCCACGCGCCTTGGGGCAACTAACCCCATGCACCACAACTGCTGAGCCCGCGCTCCACAAGAGAAGCCACCGCGATGAAAAGCCCTCCTGTCGCAGCCAGAGAGCAGCCCTGCTTGCCGCAACTAGAGAGAGCCTGCGTGCAGCAACGAAGACCCAGTGTAGCAAAAATAAAGACATTTGTAAAATAAATGGATGAATGAATGTGTGCCATGGACTGTGCAAGCCCAGCGTGGCCCCTGGGACTCTGGACCAACCTGCAGTGTTAGGTGTTAGAGCACTCACTGCCTGATGTTCCCTTGTGTTTTGATGCATCAGGACTCTGAAGTCCCCAGTTATTGCTGGTTCAGTTTATTCCTGCTCTACTTCATCTCTTAGGGTTAATTGGGATGTGAATCAGACAGTTTCATTGTAATGTTGCCTTAGTTCAACCTGTGATTTTACTAAAAACATTAAGTATTGTTCAGGACATTTAATTTCCTACACATGAAGCTTTGTTGTTTGAAGTCTGTCATATTTGTCTAAATGTGTTTAAAAACAAATATCTTAGTTAAAGCCCGACTACCACACAAGTGAGTTCAAGAAAGAGCAGAGTTCCTTGTGAAACATGAAGAGAATTAAAGGTGGATACATCCGGCAAGGTCTGGTTCGGGTCTGATGAACCAGTTCGTGTGTTTCTGTGCTTCCCACCTATGCCTTCTGGCAGCAAACCAGTCCTGCTGTTTATAAGCTGCAGTACCAGACCGTGGAACAGGAGGCTTCAGTCTTGCCACTTATTAGCAGATTCTTTAAATTTTACATGTGAAAAAGAATGAAAGTAATTAGGTTATTTGTGCCTCATCCCTATTATGTCTGCCTTCCATTATCATAGGTAACAATGACTTATCTGTAATTGACTAAAATTTCAAGAAAGAGAAGTAGTTAAGAAATGCTTCCTCAAGATTTTTTTTCCACACTTTTCTCTTGGGAAAAGAATTAAAAAGAAAAAAAAGACTAAAGTGGATTCTGATGATTTTCTTTATCTATGGTGTTTTGTTAAATTGTGTTTTCTATAATGAATAGTAGAATTGGCTGTTTTGAATTACAGGAGGTGGCACATATGATAAAGACTGTGGTTTTATGTCTGTTCAACATTTCAAGGTGGAACTGAAATGAAACTGTAAATATTTTAACAACACCAATTGCTTCTGCCACTAACCAGGATTAGTCCTTAATGAAAGCTAGATCTGCTGATACAAAGTTAATGTGAAGCAGGGTCCTTGTTTAATAACAGGCAAACTTTAGCAATTTTGAGTTGGCTGGGCACACATTCATTTTGTTCCCTAAGAATACAAATATTAAAATACATAAATATTTACATTTAATAATAAAATGTGTTTTATGTTTAGTAAATATGCATGACGGAGAAGGCAGTGGCACCCCACTCCAGTACTCTTGCCTGGAAAATCCCATGGACAGAGGAGCCTGGTAGGCTGCAGTCCATGGGGTCGCTGAGGGTCGGACACGACTGAGCGACTTCACTTTCAATTTTCACTTTCATGCATTGGAGAAGGAAATGGCAACCCACTCCAGTGTTCTTGCCTGGAGAATCCCAGGGACGGGGGAGCCTGGTGGGCTGCCGTCTATGGGGTCGCACAGAGTCAGAGACGACTGAAGTGACTTAGCAGCAGCAAATATGCATAAAACAGTAATATATTGAAAAGCAAAGGAAAACATTCAATTTGTATAATCATTCCACAGTTTACATACCAGTCTGATATTGGCTGAAGGAAGGAGACCAGTTCTTCAGATTATTAAACTGCCTGGAATATACCATGCTTTGTAGAAGCTTCTTGAATAGTGGTAGCTATTAAGATTTTACTGTTAGAATTTGAACCCTCTTACACTGTTGGTGGGAATGCAAACTAGTACAGCCACTATGGAGAACAGTGTGGAGATTCCTTAAAAAACTGGGAATAGAACTGCCTTATGATCCAGCAATCCCACTGCTGGGCATACACACTGAGGAAACCAGAAGGGAAAGAGACACGTGTACCCCAATGTTCATCGCAGCACTGTTTATAATAGCCAGGACATGGAAGCAACCTAGATGTCCATCAGCAGAGGAATGGATAAGAAAGCTGTGGTACATATACACAATGGAGTATTACTTAGCCATTAAAAAGAATTCATTTGAATCAGTTCTAATGAGGTGGATGAAACTGGAGCCTATTATACAGAGTGAAGTAAGACAGAAGGAAAAACACCAATACAGTATACTAACACATACATATGGAATTTAGAAAGATGATAACAATAACCCTGTGTTCGAGACAGCAAAAGAGACACTGATGTATGGAACAGTCTTATGGACTCTGTGGGAGAGGGAGAGGGTGGGAGGATTTGGGAGAATGGCATTGAAACATGTAAAATATCATGTAGGAAACGAGATGCCAGTCCGGGTTCGATGCATGATACTGGATGCTTGGGGCTGGTGCACTGGGACGACCCAGAGGGATGCTATGGGGAGGGAGGAGGGAGGAGGGTTCAGGATGGGGAGCACATGTATACCTGTGATGGATTCATTTTGATGTTTGGCAAAACTAATACAATTATGTAAAGTTTAAAAATAAAGTAAAATTTAAAAAAAATAGATCTTTAGTAGTCTGTAAAGAACGTTAAAATATATTTTATAGGATAGCCTAAGTAATTTCCATTTTCATTCTTTTCTTGGATTTTTAAATCCAAAGCAATAGATTTACAAATTTAGCCTTCATCCAAAGGAGTCAGAGTATTCCACTTACTTGAGGTTTCCTGAGCAGCTGTGAAGATCCTCTTGAGTTTATTTGTTCATTTTCCAGCGTGAAACTCGAATGGTCAGCCCATGCAAGATCATGTACTACTTGGAAAATAAAGCACTTCTGCCTCGCCCGTATCATTGCATGAAGGTCTGATAGAGGAAGGAAGGGGCTGGGGGAACCGAGTGCCCTGTTCTACGCCTCCCCTCCCGTCCCAGAGTAATTATTAATCGTACCCCGCCTCTCACTTTCAGATGTCCTGCTTTGAAGGATAAGTTATATGGTCAAACGCTGAATAACTGTATAAACCTCAGGCTGAGGTCAAGCCCACTTCAGGTGAAGCATTAAGAAAATTTAGCGGGGGCTCTGGAGTTGACCTCAGTGAGGGTGGGAAAGACCAAGCATCTTAAATCGGACACTTTGCTAGCTGATAAGTATCAGGTGGCAAAGGGTGGGCATCTGGTTCTTGGAAACTCCCCAACGTAAATCAAAGTTTACAGAGTCTCCTCTCGGGTTTTCACTTCTCACACGTTCCATAAACTGCAGCCTGAGAGGAGAAGAGAAGAGAAGGGCGCCACATCCAGCACTGCTGCTGTGTTCATCTTTGGTAAAACTCTTTGAAGCAGCTGCTGGGATTTTTATGTTTTTAAAAGTCAGATAAAAGAGAAACATTTGAGTGGTTTCCATTGCTTGATTTTTCTAAATCACTTAATCTTACTAAAAATACTGATTATGAAGTAAGAGAAAGATTATAATTAATGTCAGATAGCTTGAAAAAAGTTTGAAGTTGTGTAGTTTTGTGTTCAGAAATGTTTCTGCTGGCTTTAGTGATATAAAATTTAATCTGCAGTATGGAGTAATCTACTGCCCCTCTTTTCCTCCCACCACTGGTCACATCATTTCACTAATGAGAAACTCTTTAACCTTATGATCGAGAAATGCTTGTGTAAGGCCAGTACAGATAAGACTGTTACTCTGGAATTGCTGTACCTATTCTCTAAGACAATGAAGGCATATGACTTCACCTTCTGTCTTTTCTTCCTGTTGGCACGGCAGTCACGTTCGCTTAGTAAGGCACTGATTGTCTCTCCTTAGCCACGTGCACCAGAGAAACAGCCTGAGCGCGTGGGGCAAGCGCACGCGACAGAATCGCTAGGCGGGCATCGCGTTGTGGACGGCGCTGCAGCTGGCAGCAGTCCTGCTGGAATGAAAAGCGAACGATCACCCAAAATAGCAGGCTGTGCCCTGGTGAAGTAAGCCAGAATTCCTGCTCTGTTTCATCTCATCAACCCTAGGGTGGCTGGACAAAATTTTACAAATGAGTGAAATCGTACACAGGTCTGAAAAAAGCATGATAAGGTTCAGATAACACGTCTGTGTGCAGGTTAGGAGTTAGTGTGGTCTAGGAGCTTGTGAAGAGGACATTTTCCAGGCTTTGATGTCATGAAATGTCATTTCATATTTGTTTCATCTTAGTTGTGGGATGATAGGAATGTGCTCATTTCTTATTTAACAGTGATTATTGTATATAATAATTAACTCAGCTTGTTATTTATTATTATAAGCGTTGAACAGTGGTCATACTATAAATATTGAGGCTATCAAGTATTTTTTTGGTGACCTAATGTGAAAAGTAATGAAGCATTTCAGAATAATTTGGTACAGTGAAAAAGAAAAAAGGCATGAAGCATGCTAGTCATCTTGACAGGCAGGTTTCCTGATCTGAGGGACAGAAGGTCAGATTACAGAATCTGCACAAGTGCCTTCTCCCTCTCTGCGTGTCTTTAAGTCTGTATAGTAGACTCCTGTTTGTTTTGACTGGAATCTCCTGGTCTCCGTGGTCTTTCTGCACATGTCCTGTTTAAACCAAGATGTTCATTCTTGGTCCTTCCCTCTTGCCCAGGATCTTGTTTGCTATATTAGATGTTGGTTTCTCTTGAGAATAACAAAAGGATAATTTTTGACATATACCTTAGTTTTTAATGGTATGAAAATTAAGGTAGTAATATACAGATGGAGGTGCAGAAGGAAATGGCAACCCACTCCAGTATTCTTGTCTGGGAAATCCCATGGACAGAGGAGTCTGGCCAGGCCACAGTCCATGGGGTCGTGAGAGTCTTGGCGTCTAAACCGCCACATATAGATGTAAGAATTTTTTCCTACTAGATAATAGAGCATTCTGGTTATAGCTGGAAGTCAAATCGAGTAGACAAATATTTATGAAGCTTCTAAATATGAACATGGCTCCCCTCTGAGAATGGGCATCAAAAATTTTGCTTTGAATGAACAGTGAATACATTTTTACCAGGTGTTTTGGGAGATGAAATTGCATGTTTATTTTCTTTCTGTGTTTGCCTTGAAATTGACAGTTAAAGGCAAATGCAGGGCTTATATTTTTGCCAAAGTCCAAGGCACAATAGAAGGCTGAAAATTGTTAGGTTGGCGGGCAAGAGGGCAGATTCTCTGCCAAATGGCTCTAAATGAGTTGATACAAGGAATTCAAATATTAGGTTTTGATGAAAGATTGTTGAATTTCCTCAATGTTGGTGTCTCCTTTGGTATGCAAGCTAATTAGACAACAACAACTAATTGGACCAATGGCTTAGACAGCTTGCCTCTGTTGGCACAGATGCCAGAGGGCGGAGCAGTTGGCGTTACTGCCAGCCAGGAAGATGTCCATCAAGGCTTCACTGTTAACGTCTTCAGACCTCTCCCGGCACGCTCTCGGAGAACCTTGCCTTAAATGACCGTTGGTAGCAAGGGTGTTCCAGGAGATCCCTACTGCTGTCACTGTCTGTAATGTTGGTGTTATTTATACTCGCCTGTCTTAATGTATTTCAGCAACCGCAAGTTCTCCCACTCCAGAAAAACGGAGAAATCCCCTATTTGGGAAGAACAAAAATGATTACAGAGCATCCTGCTTCGTGTTGAGTGATAACTTGCCACAGAACAGATGATCGTAGTCGTAACTGTGCATGGAAACACCCAGGACTCCTGTTAAAGGTTGGGACTCCTGGGGCACAACCCCGTCCACTCTAACGCAGCAGGTCTGGGAGGAAGCCGTGGAAGCCAGCCTTTCCCCGGCTTACCCGAACTGGAGCCTGCCTCCTTAATTAGTCGGAAGTCAGAGAGGACTGTAAGGCCAAAGCGCTTATAAACAGTTTAAAACAGATTTGGCCTGTAATAAGTACTTCGGAGTCAAACAGTACTCCTCTGTCGCAGTGATTTAGCCATGTTTGTTTACACAGTTACTTCTAAGATCAAACCAAATTAGTGTCCTGGCCACAGAAAGCTTATTTGAGGTCACACCTTTTGTCTAAAGAGCTTATTTATTGTTCCTCAAGGAGAATGCATAAGATTTACTGTTGACTGAAAAAGGTTAGGGCCACGTTGTTATACTGCTTAATTACTTTTGCTTATCCTTTTGCAATGCTGTAACACTTGGGTACTTTATTCACATAATTGATAGGTTGGTTGGCCACCATGTAATAAAGGTGTGGTTTTCAAAGCAGAACATGTTATCTTAAGGAAGTGTTTGGCAGGTATGTTTAGACGGTTAGTGATTTCTTTGATATCATTCACTAGCTTAAATATCTTAATGATTTTTTAAAAAATCAATGCAATTAAATTCTTTCCAAACCTGTTTAAATGATGCTTGTTTAAAGGAAAGGGTTATCTTCTAGTTTCTTTTCAAACGATAGTGATAGGACTTAATAACGTTGATTACTTTGTGCCAGTCGCTGTCTTAAACCCTCATTTAATCCTTAACATTGATTCACTATGAAAAAAGTTAATGGTCCCTTAAGTATGTACCTTTCCATTTCATTATATTGGTTTTTTTAAATTAAACTTTTTAGGTCCAGGTAACTGTAGATTCAACAACAGCCATAAGACAAGATAAACGGATTCCTTGGACTCTTTGCAGGTCTTTCTATCCTCGTAACAAGGTCTTTCCCAGAACAGAAGTTTTCACTTTGGACGAGAATTAGCTAGCTTATCCGGAGAAGGCAATGGCACCCCACTCCAGTACTCTTGCCTGGAAAATCCCATGGATGGAGGAGCCTGGTGGGCTACCGTCTATGGGGTTGCTAGGAGTCGGACACGACTGAAGCGACTTAGCAGCAGCAGCAGCAGCTGGCTTATCAAGTTGTACTTTAGTGGGTGATGCTTTTGGTGTCAAGTCTGAGAATTCTTTGCCTAGTCTTAGGTCACCAGGATTTGGGGGTGTGGGCCTGTGAGTGAGATTTTAAACTTCATTTCTTATTTGGCATGATCATTTATCACAGCCAGTGAACGAATGCTGATCCATCGTTGTTGAGTCGGGCTCATGTTTTGTTCGTGTTTTCTTAGTTTTGGGTCCCAGGACCTCATCTGGACGTCCTGTCACACCTTCCATCCTGTGTCCAGGGTGTGTGTCCTCAACACACCATCGCTGCTGGTGTTCCGTCTGATCACGGGGCTTGGGTCCTGCTCTCCAGGTGTCCCCTTCCACCTACCCTGTAATCATCGGAAGTCCGAGCGGCTCACCTGAAGGGTGGGGAGTTAAGTCCCACCCACACATTTTCATTTTCTTTTAGTTCTGTCTGTTTTATTCTTTGAGACGTCCAGTTCGGCACATGGGTTATTTTATACCAATGTTGTTATCTAAAGGTTTGGGGATTTTCCTGTTGTGTGTTGTTGATTTCTAGTGTAAGTCCATTATAGTGAAAATATACTCTGATTGCAGTTCTTTTAAACTTTTTGAAATTTGTTTTATGACCCAGGATGTGGCCTGTCTTGGGGACTTGGGCTCATGCAATCTGCTCTTGTTGGGTGGAGTGTTATACGTATGTTAATTATATGCTGATGGTTGATGATTTGTTCTGTTTTTCTATACCCATCTTGATTTTCTTTTATTTTTAGATAAGCCGGGTTTAGGTTTTAAATGTTTTCATGAAGTTTTTTTAAAATTCTTTATACTAAGGTTGGGGTACCTGTGTGGATGCCCCAACCACAGAGAAATTAGAAAATGGAATATTGGCATGAAACAGCACAGAGAGCGCCTCATTCACTGAGTCAGCCTTTTGGTCATGAAACAAATATTTGTTGACTACCTCACATGTGCCAGGAATCGTTTAGGTGCTGGAGACATCAGTTCAGTTCAGCGCAGTCGCTCAGTCGTGTCCAACTCTTTGTAAGCCCGTGCACACCAGACCTCCCTGTCCATCACCAACTCCTGGAGCTTACCCAAACTCATGTGTATCACGTTGGTGATGCCATCCAACCATCTCATCCTCTGTCATCCCCTTCTCCTCCCACCTTCAATCTTTCCCAGCATCAGGGTCTTTTCCAATGAGTCAGTTCTTTGCATTAGGTGGCCACAGTATTGGAGTTTCAGCTTCAGCATCAGTCCTTCCAATGAATATTTAGGACTGATTTCCTTTAGGAGGACTGGTTGCATCTCCTTGCAGTCCAAGGGACTCTCAAGAGTCTTCTCCAGCACCACAGTTCAAAAGCATCAATTCTTCGGCACTCAGCTTTCTTTATAGTCCAACTCTCACATTCATACATGACTACTGGAAACACCATAGCCTTGACTAGATGGACCTTTGCTGGCAAAGTAATGTCTCTGCTTTTTAATATGCTGTCTAGGTTGGTAATGGACAAAACAGAAGGAAAACAAAACAAAACGTGACTGGCCCGGGGTTTGCATTCTGGCGGAGGAAGAAGCAAGTGGAACATTAAATGAATTATATTGGATTCAGAAGGGAATAAATGCTGTGGAGTAAAGTCAGTCTGGGAAGGGGGCAGACATGGGTGCCAGTGAAGGGTAACGGGTGGGGGGTGTGGTTTTGTTCCGACAGGGTGATGGGAGAAGAGCTCTCTGATGAGTTGACATTTGAGCAGAGACTTTAAGATGGTAAGAGATCAGGCTGTGTTGGTTTCATTTCTCTGGGAGAGAAGATCTCAGGCAGAGGGTATGCTGGCATGCTAGACAAGGAGGCTGTGTGGACAGAGCGGGGGGTGGGGGCAGGCGGGGGGCGCAGGTCAGCGGAGCAGGGGACACCCTGAACCCCGAGGGCATCATGAAGACGTGAGCTTTGTGAGGTGGGAAGTCACCAGGGAGTTCTGAGCAAGGGGTAACATGGTTTAGCTTTCATGTCAAGAGAAACGTTTGGTCATTTGTGTATATTTACTTGATCTGTTTAATAAAAGACAGTGGAGAGGTGGGAATTAAATGAATGGATTAATTTTTTTTTTAAAGAGGAAGGCAGGCTAGATAATTTCAAAGTGTTTTTTCACTTCCCAAACCCCTTTACTTCTTTACCTTTCATAAGTCTAAAGCAGTCGATTTGTAATTTAAGAAGTGTGAGGGGGCTGTGGAGCGATTCTAAATGTGACCTGGGAGTGACTTTAGGGGAACACCCTCTGGTTCCTGTTGGGCAGGTGACACGCTGTGGTACCTGTTGAGGGATTCACTGGGGACATCTCACCAAAAGTGACAGAGACTGGCCCCTGGGCCACGCCGCTGCTCTGCTCGGCCGCAGCGGACCGGGCGCGTCACGCCCACTCGAGCTGAGCGCTGCGCACGGGGTGGCCACAGCAAGGACAGATGCACTCGCCGGGGCCGGCGCAGCAGAGGGGCCGCGGGCCGCTGCCGACAGGGCCCCCGCGACGCCGCTCTCACACTGCCGGGGCCTGGCCTCGGCTCTTTTTCTGACAGGCCGTTTCGTTTAAGTCTCAGTGAAATAAGGCCAAGAAAAGACAAGCATGAGAAAATCGTGTCTGTGGATAAAGAAGGAAACGATGATCACAGTGACTAAAGGCTACAGGAAATGTGCAAAGGTCGTTTTTCACGGATGCCATGAAAAGTGGATTTTGCAGAGGTTGAAGCAAAGGGTTTATATGAGGTATGATAAAAATCCAGTCCAGTTCGCCTTTTTAAAGAATTAAATAATAAATACCAAGAAAGGAAGAGTGCATACCTTGGGCCTTATGTGATGGTGGTCTCTCAGCCTCTGTTAGAGTTTCTAAACTGTACCCTGCAGGGTCATCTGTGACCACAAGCTCCTCAAACCTTCATGAATTGTGCGTGAACATGTCTCCAGAGTTAAACACCCTTCTAGGGACCTCTGCATATGTGTGTCTTACACTTTGTTTCAATTTGAACCCTGCCTCTACTGCTAAACCAAAAAGTCCTTGTAGGTATTAGCATGGAACAGATTACCTTCTCATAATCCTCCATAGATGCTTTCCATACAGCAGGGACTCTCCGGATGCTTTCTGATACAACAGCTTAGGTAAGCTGTAACTGATCAGAAAGTCAGACAGCAGGACCATTAATAATAAGAATTATAATTATATTTTCTGATCCAAATGCCAAAATAATGGGGTCTGACAGCACATCAGAATCTTTGAAAATTGAGTGACCAGAGAATTCAAGGTATAAGCTCTTTGTATCTAGAGAAGAAAATACTTTTTCTCAGGTTTGAAATCCTGTTACCTAATCTGGGGGCTTCCCAGGAGGCACAGGGGTGAAAAATCCACATGCCAGTGCCAGGAGACACAAGAGATGGGAGTCTGATCCTGGTTGGGAAGGTCCCCTGGAGAAGGAAATGGCAGCCCACTGCAGGATTCTTGCCTGGAGAATCCCATGGACAGAGGAGCCTACCAGGCTGCAGTCCCTGGGGTCGCAAGAGTAGAACACGACTGAGCACTCACTTGCACACACGTCCTAATTCACTGTGTAAAATCCTTGACCAGTATACACTGATTAGCCTATTTCGAGAAGTTGTATCTGTATCGAAACTGTATGACAATGGCTCTTTTAAACGTGAAAAGTCACGGATGCCTGTCTCATATTAAAAATTTTATGATACGTTTAAATAAGTCTGAAAATAAGTGCAGTGGCCGAACAGATCTGGTCTAATAATACCCATTAGACAAATATATTTTGTTATTTATCTACAAAATAGACTCAGGTTTTCAAAGAATCAGTCTTTGTGTAAGCATCTTTATTTCTTTCTGTCCTCCCTATAGTTACGATTAAAGGCAGTGTCAAGTAGTTTCAGAGTGGGGAGTAGCCCAGACATTCAGCCCTGACCCAGAGAGATAAATGTGTTAGTAATTCTGTGTGGTCGCAGTGAGCTAACTTTGTGCCAACAAGTTGGGGGAAAATCAGTTTGTTTTAAAAAGTCAAATTCCATCACACTAACTTCCTTCCTAGTTTCTCCATTTCTGACAGTAATCCTGATAAAAACAAAACGATGCTACTGACGATGCTGCCGCTCTGGGGCCAGGTTAAGCTGTTGCTCGGAATACCTTCTCTTCTGGCAGAACGCGGGCGCCTCGTGTGCACAGCGGGCTCGCGTGCTCCGGTGCTTCTGCAGGAAGCCCTCTGACAGTGGAAGGCCGAGCGGGTGATTTCTCGGGGTTCCTGTGGCCACTTTGTCTCCACCACACATTCTAGCAGCTCATCATGCGGGACTGGTGACATCCTCTGGCTGGTCTTCCGAATGTAATTCTGTTTGCCCCTGAAAATATAATGAGCTGGGTGGATGCCTTCTTCTCTTTCCCATGCCTGTATTTACAGATCTCAGTTCTAGAAATGCATACATTTAAATAGACTCCCCCATTTTGCTTTTAATGTGAATTAGGAGTCTTATTACTTTCATTTACAAAAAAAGTTACCAAATGATTATCCTCCTTGTTCTTGACCTCAATGCTTTTATCAGTAAGTCCCCCTAAAAGGGCCTCATTTAGAGACACAATGTTGAGGCTGTCCTTGACGAAAGAGCAGAATCTCTTTTAATGCACTGTTACATTTTAATGTAATAAAATTCCTGATAAGGTTGGACCAGGTGTTTTCAGTATAATTATAACAGATTTATGTGACTTTTTAAGTAGTGAGCTCTCCTGTAGCTCTATAATTTTGAAAATCATGCTGACCAGAATAACACTTCTTTAAATCTAACCAGAGCTGCCAAGATACTTTAAGAAATCATTCTTGTTTACAACCAGGAAAGGTCTGGAGGAGGGGGTCATTTAATCCACTCCACAAATATGGGATCTAAAATACAGAAAGTTTAAATGGCACATAATAGACTCTCAGGACGTGTTGGATCTTGTTCACCAAAGCGCTAGGTAAATCGATAGACTCAAGATTAAAGCTGAATCGTTCTGACCCTTCATTTAAAAAGCATCCTCAGTGAAGGAAGGCTCACATCAGGCCACGAGGTGGACCCCCGCACAGCAAGTCAAGGAAGAGAGGTGCTCTCTTGCACGCACCACCTTTTCCTTTAACATTTAACTATCTTTTCCTTTAACATTGTTCAGCTCCCCACTCAAGCCATCTCTTCTACTGCAGAATTTAACTGTTTTGTGACTTCAGTAATAATCATGAAAATACATACTAAACCTCATTAATATAAAGCCTAAACTATTTGGGAAAGTTGATTTAAATTATCTGCTGTTTATTAGAGAATTTAATCTCAGGGAGTGGGGAGGGAGCTTCCTGAGGGAGGGGTGTGTGTGTGTGTGTGTGTATAATTATGACTGATTCGTGTTGATGTACGGCTGAAACTATTGTAAAGCAATTTTCCTCCAATTAAAAAAAAAGAATGTAATCTCTGAAGAGACAAAATTTGTTTTTCTTAAAGCAGCAACCTTAGTTTGTGATTCTTAACCCAGATTCTATGAGTGATTAATGAAAGGGCTTCTGCAGCATCCTTTAAAGGACTATTCTCATCTCTTAGAAAGTTTCTGATGGGCAGCACTCAGAAACTGAACACATCAATTCGCAACAATGTTGATATTGACCTAAAAGTGGGAATCATTTAAAGACAGAGGCTCAAATACTCAGGGCAAGCAGCCACAGTAGACAGATGGCCATGCCCTTGGTTTTCTTCTTTGCTGATAGCTTGTGCTAGAAAATAATGCTTTCTGTCTCAACAAGGTACAGATACGATGTAATGAAATTAAAATTGGCTAATTTTGCTTTAGATAAGGACACTTTCAAAAAGTATTGCAGATTTCATTAAATAGAAGGCCATACTTTCTCATTCAGTTGCTTGTAGTGAAATGAGTGGGTGGGTCAGTCTTGGCGACCCTTCGGGACCCCGTGGACTGTACAGGCCGTGGGATACTGGAGTGGGTGGGATACTGGAGCGGGTGGGGTACTGGAGTGGGTGGCTGTGCCCTTCTCCATCGCTTGTTTGTAATGCTGTCCCTAGCGGACACGCCTCGGCTTAGTAGTAACCAGAGTCAAGCCGCACCCCTGCGGCCACTCCGGCTACGCTGGTGGTGTCTTCTCTGGGTGTGCTGTGTGGATGGAGATATGCATTGAGTGGCCCAGCTTCTTTCTTCTTAGTAGTTTGTGGTGTTTGTGCTGGGTTTCCTGTAAGCAGGTCTTAATTAGCGAAGATTTGTAAGTCCCTGTTCCTGTCAAGACAGGCAGAAACCAGTCTTGGCATATAAAGTTGGCAGGCTGGCCGATAAAAAAAGGACCGTAATGTTGGGAATAATTTTTTTAAAGAAACTTTTACAAGGTCAGATCTTTATATTTTGATGTGTAATAACAACATATGCTGATGAAAGTATGTGGATTAAATCACAAACCAGTTAAATTCTGTTTGTTTGGAGGGTACAGATATCACCTGAAATAACAGATCGGTAAATGTATCTCAGGAATCAAAAATATGAGAGAATGGATTGCTGAATGGAGAAGCTGTTAGACATTAAGGAATGTTGCAGTTTTCTGAAATAGTGTCAGTATTTGCCCTGAAGTTGATCAAAACAAAACTTAACCCTGCCTGTGAAAGTGCGGATAGGCTCTGCTAAAGATCGTGTCTGATTTCTGAAGCAGTTTCCTCCGTGTCAGCTGTGAGGTACCCATCGCATTAAGTGGCAGGGCAGGATTACAGAGCGAGCCCTGGAGTCCAGCCAGTTTATCATCCTTGAAGCTCTGTGGAATGCTGTTAGCACGATTGGAAATAGATGGCAGAAGGCTGTCCAAACAGCCGCTGCACCGGGATCTAAGCTGGGGGATCACAGCCCAGGCTGACGGAAGAAGTGCCGGAGGGCACGCCGAGCCCGGCACCAGAGGGCCAGATGGCTCAGAGCGGCCGGAACGGTCGTCTCTGGGAACGCAGTAATCAGAAGCAAAGGGGCTTCTTTACACCAAAGCCACTGACGACAGCGTGGACCTAAAGCGATGGCTTGCAAACAGGGGCAGAATACATGAATAATAGTTGCAGTTCAACTCAAAGGACAGTTTAATACAGGCATCATGGAAAGGATTAATTAAATACTTCCTTTCAAGTAGTTCAGAAGCCGTTAAAATTATCTTTCATTATCAAGGTAGCAGCAACCTTAACTACTTATCAAAGACAGAATTTTAAATTATGTTGGTTTGGGTAAAAAAATAATAACAAATGCCCAAATGTAGTTTTCTAGGGTAGAAATGACCCTCCCACCTGCAGGATAAGACATCATTCTGCACATGTTCAGTGCTTAGATAAATTGTGGAGTCAATTTATTCATAGTTTTCTGTGACATGAAGCCAAAATCTTTTTCATTAGAAATATTGTATTTTATTGATAGGGACATGGGCTGTTTGCCTGTCCATGTGCCTTTGAGTAAGTCATATTGGTATAATAATATACAATAATTTAGTTTAAAAGTTCTGTAGCATAAGAGTGTCACATCACACTTGAAGAAATGAGAAAAAAACAGCCAGATAAGGATCCAGAGGAAAGTATATTTTCAGATATAGCCAGCCCCCTATCTTAAAGCAAGTTATATCCCTAAGTTTCCTCAAAATAAATAACAGAAACTTAGAATCACTTTTCCAAAGGATAATAAAAAGCAGATAGGTTCACAGACTGGCTCACAGGTGCCAATTTAACACATAAAGTACCTAAAATATACATTTAAAAACTAAGATAACCACTGTGAAAATGTACATGCGTGCTCAGTCGCTCAGGCGTGTCCAGCTCTCTTCTACCCCATGGATTGCAGCCTGCCAGGCTCCTCTGTCCATGGGATAGTCCAGGCAAGAATATTGGAGCGGGTTGCCATTTCCTATTCCAGGAGATCTTGCCGATTCAGGGATCAAACCCATGTCACCAGTTGCTGTTGTTCAGCCACTCAGTCATGTCCGACTCTTTGTGATCCCAGGGACTGCAGCGTGCCAGGCTTCCCTGTCCTTCACTTTCTCCCAGAGTTTGCTCAAACTCATATCCATCGAGTTGGTGATGCCATCCAACCATCTCATCCTCTGTCCCCCTTCTCCTCCTGCCCTCAATCTCTCCCAGCATCAGGGTCATTTCCAGTGAGTCAGCCCTTTGCATCAGGTGGCCAAAGTATTGGAGTTTCAGCTTCAGCATCAATCATTCAAATGAATATTCAGGCTTGATTTCCTCCCTGCCCACCAGAGCAAAAACCCAGTTTTACCCACAGCCAGTCCGTCCCTTTAGGAAGCTTGCACAAGCTTCTTAGCCTAATCCATCAGACAGTAAACAGAATAAAAACCACAGTCACAGAAAACTAACCAAAATGATGACACAGATCACAGCCTTGTGTAACCTAATGAAACCATGAGCCATGCCATGTGGGGTCACCCACGACAGATGGGTCATGACGGAGAGTTCTGACAAAACGCTGTCCACTGGGGAAGGGGATGGCAAACCACTTCAGCCTTGAGAACCCCATGAACAGCATGAAAAAGCATGTCTCCAGAGTCTTCCTGCATTGGCAGGTGATTCTTTACCACTGAGCCACTGGGGCACTCCAACCACTGAGAATACATACCATTAATTAAGCAAAATGGAAGAAATTGAAGAAATAAGGCGATAAAATAGTCAAGTATTAAATGATCCCTTTGCAGAAAAGCTGTTTAAAAGAAGGTGATTCTAAAACAGTAGCTTGTAAAAACGAACAGAGGATACAGATAATGTCTGCCACTAGAATCACAGGATGACGTGATCCAGCAGTGAGGAAAAGGTTAGTTCCCATTAAAGCAGATACGGAGTTGTTTGAACGTTTTGGACTCTATTTTGAAATTTGTATTGGAGAAGGGCAGGTGTTTTAAAAGTCAGTATTAAGGGGAAACTAGAAGCCTTGATTTCTTCCTCTGCTTATCCCTTAAAAGCCAGTTGACCTCTTTCTCATTCTATATATTGATGCTCGTTGGTGATTTCAGCTACTTCTAGTGTTTAATCATCATCTATTTGCAGGACTTCCAAATCTATACTCCTAATCTATAGCTTTTCTCATATATTTGCTAGTGTTTATGTTCAACTATCTACTGAATATTTCCACACAGATGTTCCCCTGACACTTTAAATTCACTGTGTCCAAACCCCAAAATGTTACTGTACATAAAACTCTTCAACTGATCTTTTTGGCCTTCAGATAAAGCATATAAAGTCTTTAACTTGAATTGCATACCTTTATGGTTTACATGTGTCTATCCCAGTTACCTCTTACCTCCTGGCACAATGAAGGGCTGACCTTCTAGCAATTTAGTGGAAAAAAAAAAAAAAGCACATGCCACATCTTCTCTTGTCTGGTCCTTCGCACATGCTTTTAAAAGTGTAAAGAAACTGTAGAAAAACACAATAAACGTATAACAGCTGTTTGTTTTGAAGTGTAAATTTCCTTGCGTTTGTAATCCTAAATGCTACTCAAGCCATGGATTTTAATTACGTGCGTTCGAGGAAACCCATGTTGACCTGAAACACACTGCCTGCCAGATATTTCCCCAGCAAAGAAGAGCTCATATGATTAGCAGAGAATTGCAGCTCACAGTCCACTACCATAGCGAGCCACCAGCCACCTGCAAAGTCCCCGACTGGGGAAATAAAATGCTCTTATAGAGGGAAAGACAGTTGGGAGGGCTGTAATAAAGAGAGCCCATGGCTTTTATTGGCTTAGTCCTTGCCTGGAAAGAAGAGCAGCTTTCTCCTTCCTGCCGGGCTCTGCCGTCTTCACAGGCTGTGATTCACTGTGCTCACAGCAAAGGCAGGCACTTAGCTTTTAACAGTAGGAGTACCTGTAACATAATTTAAATTATGTTATTGTGTCAAACATTTCGTAAGCTGTAGATAATAAAGTTGTTAATCCCGGAGAATTATCAATAAGTATAAAATCTCTGAAGACATAGCCACTGTTTTAAAAAATGGGTTATTGTACCTCCTACACTGTTTGTGGGGATGTAAACTGATGCAGCCACTATGGAAAACAGTCTGAAAGTCCCCCCAAAACTAAAGGTAGAGGTGCCTTCTGGTCTAGAAGTACTCTTAATTCAAAAAGATTCATGCACCCTGTGTTCACAGCAGCACGGTTCACAACAGCCAGGACGCGAGGCAACCGAAATGTCCACTGACAGGAATGGATAAAGAAGATGTGGGTGTGTGTACATATACACGTGGGTGTGCACGTATATACACGTGTGTGTGTACATATACACATGTGCGTGCGTATATACACGTGTGTGTACATATACACGTGTGTGTGCACATATATACACGTGTGTGTACATATACACACGTGCGCGCGTATATACGTGTGTGTACATATACACGTGGGTGCGCACGTATATACACGTGTGTGCACATATACACGTGCACGCGCGTATATACCCGTGTATGTGTGTGTACATATACATGTGTGTGTGCGTATATGCGCACACATACACACAGTGAAATACTACTCAGCCATGAAAAGAATGAAATCATGCTCTTCGCAGCGACATGTGTGGACCTAGAGATGATCCTACTGGGTGAAGTAGGACAGAAAGACACGGAACATGATACCATTTATATGCGGAGTCTGAAATGACACAGATGAAGCTGTCTATAAATAGAGACAGACTCACAGAGAGAGCAGACTTTGGTTGCCAGAGGCCGTGGGGGTGGGGGATGGAGCGGAAGCCCTGGATTAGCAGATGCCGACTGTTACCCAGAGAAAGGACGGAAGTGAGGCCCTGCCGAGTTACGCCCGGGGTGGGAGTGAGGAGGAGGACCGTGGAGACTGGCCCGCTGGCCGTGCGGGACCCTGTGGCTGGCAGCCGCCTGCCACCCTCCCGCTCAGCCTGCGTCTTCCCTCAGCCTCCAGGTCACAGTGGCCTGAGACACTGGGAGACTGGTGTCTAACATTGTTAATACAACAGGGCACCGAAGAAAGCGCCTTTATTTCCATCTAAAAGTCAGTCACTTACCTGAAACAGGACTTGATGAATCGAGCTCCCAAAAAGAATAAATTGGCTTTGTACTGAATTCTCATTGGAAGAAAAAAGTACCAGCAGGCGTTTCTAAGTGATACTTGTAAGGTGTTGTGTTTTATAAGTCATCTGTCCCTTCCTGAACTGATCCTCCGTAATTCAGAACGGCAAGAGCTGCTTTGCTACCTACCTTTCAGCCACAGGATCCTGGCAGGACAGTCCTGAGGAGCCGTGCCGAGTGTGGAAGGAGTGACTAACACAGACACATGCCCACATCCACCACCAGCGTCACCACCTTTCAGATTTTTTTAAAAATAAGCTCAATCCTGGGCTTGCAAAAGTCCCCTTAACCTGTTTTCTCTGAGACACTGGGTGTAAACTGATGGCTTATGATCATTTGCCATTTTGTGTTCGTGGACAGGAGGGTTTATAGATTTACTGAGGTATTGGATAGCTTTTCTCATTTCGCTAATGGAACATTTCTTTTCACGTTTACCTAGAAAGAAACGATATCTGATCATCTGATTTGAGCCCCGTGCTAGTCTGCATTGTAACCTAACCATGAACCTCTGAAACTAACACTGCTAATACCATCTTCAGACTGCTTTAAATGTGGGAAAATAAGAGAGATCAACAGGGAGATTATCTAAGTCTTCCTTAGAAAAGAAGAATGAAATAAAGTTCGCTTGCAGTGAAGAGGGCAGGGAGCACAGGCGCCTTCACAGACGCGGTCAGAGCGGCACAGTGCTGTGTGGGCCTTCAGATGGCTCACAGGGCCGGCTTACTGAGGATGGAGACGCAGTTGAGTTCAAGCAGGTCCCAACTGCTACGCTAGTTATGTATCACAGTTTGCTCTGTCCAGCTAATTATTTAGAGCCTGGAATTCACTTAGCCATTTATTTTGTATACTGTTCTTAAAGTCCTATGATTGTTCATTAAAAAAAAACAAAAACAAAAAGTAAGCTGCAGTATTCCTGAAATATGGAACATCGTTAGCAATCCAACTCTGAATCAAGGGAAGGAGTACTCACAGGTGTAATTAAAACAAAGCAAGCAAACACCCGTATGTCCACGTCGGTATACTGAGGTCCCCTTAGATCCCCGTTACTGGCGGCGGACGTCTAAGCACTTCAGTGCAAGTGTGCACACGCGCCTGGAGGCCGAGGCCCGGGCCGGTGCTCAGCAGGACTCCCGACATGAAGGCACAGGGTGGGGGGTCCTCACCGAGCCCCCTGCTGTTCCGCCATCAGCAGGGTCCCGGCTCCGGGTCTCCCTCCGGGGTTCCCGGGACGCGGGCGCTGTGTCCGCAGCGGGCACACAGGGCAGAAAGGGGGGTTCAGGAGCCCCGATGGGCCCCGAAGGGAGCCCCGCGGCCCTCTGCCTGCAGCGACCACGGTGACTCGGCCAGCAGAGCCTGCTCACAGAAATCTTAACAAGAGGACGTTTTGGTGGGATTTTTTATTCCCGGTAGAGAAGTTTCGTAGTGTTAACAGTTTCTTTTTTTTCATGGTACACCGGTGCTCTTAATATTTCTCCCCTTGCATTCAAGGTAGAGTAGCAGCTTTAGCCCTGCTCTGGTCTCGCTCTCCCCTCGCCCCGCAGACCCCTGCCGCGCTGGCCGGCTCGGAGCTTGTCTGGCAGACCATAGCCCCTTCTGCCCCTGGGCGCCGCACGCTTTCCTTGTGGTCCCAGCTTCCTTGCCCTCACCCCTTGCGGATTTTCAGCTGAGATGCCGCCGCCTCAGCAGGCGTATTTAACTGTCTGCTGGCTGTCTCTCCCGTTAGCTGAGTCGCTCAGGAGGGTAGGAACCGTGCCAATGAGTTTCTTCTCTGTACCCAGAGTTTAGCACTGTGCCTGAGATAGTGAGAACTCCATGAGCACCCAGTCCTGGAGGATCAAGTGGGAATCTCTGTGGAACATTTCTTCAGGGGTGACGAGCTGCTTTATAACTGACACTTTAAAATCACCGATGCTTTACTAACTCCCCAGGCAGACGCCCCGTCTCATGACAAAACAGTATCAAAATACTTTCGAAAGGAGCCTCTCTCCCAAAGATACAAATACTTACATAGCAGCACTGTTACTGAAGAAGCACTTCTGTGTGTGAGAGGCACGGAGACCACAACAGAGTTTGCACAGACGTTAGCACACCACTGCTCCTGAAGGTGTAGGAGGGGGAGTCAGAGATTTGTCAAGCAGGATTAGCGTTAATACTCTTCTGTTAAGTAAATTTTAGGTCCGTCAAACAAATAATATTTTAAGTTGCAATATCAGTTATCCACTTTTGTTTATTAGTTCAGTTTCCAGAGCTTCAGCCAAGTTGTGTAACTTCTGTACTTTTTCTCCTAGCCCTATACTAATTCTCTTGCAGGCTTTTAAAATCAACACACTTTTTAAATTTAAGTAAATACACTTATTACCCATTAGTAAAAAATTTGAGAGCTACCTGCAAGCATTTTGCTGCCGACAGCTGACCTAGTCTGAAAGACATGAGCTTGATCTGCTGGTCACTGCAGAGAAGGGGTTTGGTTACATAGCACACGTGCTATTAAGGTTGTGAAGGACGGACACCTCATATTCAGCTCTAGTGTTCACGTGTATATTGTAGGAGTAATCAGTACCACAGTGGCATTTTTCAGGTGCAGCACACGTAGCTTTGAAACCTTAAAAATAATTCAAAAGCGTTTTCAGTGAAACTTCTATATAGAGTGGTGAAAGTAAAGTGTGTATGATCTTAAGGTAAACTGTGGGATTCTTTTACTCCTCGTTTGCGGTTAGCTTTGAGTATATGCTGCTTACTGGCTGACTTTCCTTTTTAGACAGGTGAATAAACATCATGGGTTTGAGCTCACTTTGTGTTCTTATTTTAAGAAACTTGTGTGGTTTCCTGTTCTGCTTTTAAATACCTCTCAGCTGTAGCCATAAATCTCACATTATAGCAGATTAAGAAAATACCATTGGAGGAATGGCCAACTTTAAGACGCCAGGCGTGGCTGTCGGGCATTGGCAAGGGCCGTGCGTGTCCTCCCCAGCAGAGTGCAGCCATACGTCCAGTTGCTTCTAGGGATAAAAATGAGATTAATTACAGGTCTTCATTTGCTACAGGCATACATATAAGTGGTGTGTAAAAGCTGTTGAAAACTTGATATTTCAAATATTATTAAGATTTTTAAAATAACGTAATTAAGTTAGTGGCTAAGTGGGTGAAGAATCCACCTGCAATGCAGAAGATGCGGGTTCAGTCCCTGGGTCAGGAAGTTACCCGAGAAGGAAATGGCAACCCACTCCGGCATTCTTGCCTGGAAAATCCCATGGACGGAGGAGCCTCGCAGGCTACAGTCCAGGGGGTCGCAGAGTCAGGCATGACTTAGCTGCAGAGTCAGGCATGACTTAGCTACTAACCAACAAACATACCAGGTGCTACACTAAGCACTTTATCTGTTATTTCATTTAATTGTCTCAAAACCCGAAGGGAGATAAGGAACTGAGGCTTGAAAAGTGTAAAGTAGCTTGCTAGAGGCCACCTGGCTAGTGAGGTGCACAGGTGAAATTTCACACACAACTGTTGGATCCCAGAGCCTGAGCTCCATACGCTTTCCATTTCAGATTCTAAGACCGTCTTTCAAACAGGCCCTCCCAGTATTCTGTGCAGTATCGTAGAATAGGATCCAGCAGATAAACAGGCCACAGACTGATCTAGCAGATGTGGAAATCATCCTCCTGGTTTCTCTCACATCCAGGCTTTTGCACATCTTCAAACTCTGGTCTCCTAAAGGTGGAAATAATATTGATCTCACTGTGAAAATAATCAGGCAGCAGTACCATAAACTGCCATTAATGATTGCCTAGATTTATTACAGCAAGCAAAACCACAGGGTAGATTGTTTAGACGCAGACTGAAGTGTACATACTCGGCTGCTTCTGCTTCAGTGTGCTTGCTGAAGGAAGCGATCTCATCATTCCAGGTGTGTGGGTCCCCAGGTTCGCCGATGGAGAACAGCGCAGATTCCATCACGGTCAGGGGTTTGGTTCCCTGGTAGCTTGTCAGCTGTCCACCCTCAGAGACAGAAGGTGGGCTCAGTGCCAGCCAGCTACATGGTATGTTTGGGTGAATCTAGTGATCGGAGAGAAGCATGGCTAACACCCAGGTCTCGAGGAGATGCTTGAGACTGAAGCTAGTAAGAATACACATCAAACGTAAATTACATACAGGAAATGCCTGCAAAAGCAGCACATCTGGCTTGTGATTTGAAAGACAAGTATCTCAGTGCACATTGTTAGGTAGCGGCCCACCTGAAATCTATTCAGTGGAAGAAATATACAGATGTGCGTGTTATAGCCGAGGGCATGCACCATGCACACAGTTATTAATAGTTTACATACATTCCTTTATATGTTTTAATTACAGTACTTTTGGATTATGTACTCCTTATTATATGATGTTCTACTAAACAGTGTATTACTGATATTGTTTTATGAAACCCGCATGTTTCATATGGGCTGTTTGTGGAACCCTTAGTGAGAGTACTTTGACTCTGTGCAATCTTTGCCTTTTACACTAACTCTAGAATCAGCCTACACGTTAGCTTTGACTCTAGAGTACAGAAATAAGGAGATTGATATGGTAGTAACAACTATAATAAGAAGTGGCGTTTCATGGATCTGGACATGGACAGTTTAAAAAAATTTGAAGTGTGTTTGCAAATACCCAAGAGCAAAGGTGTCCTAATTATACGTAGCTGGTCACGGTTCTTCGTACAGAAACATGCGGAGAAAAGGGAAAGATACTTAATATTACTAATAATGGCATGAGAAACGTTCACTAAACACCCATCTGAAGTGCAGTTTGCCCACTAGAGTCTCTGCAGCAGAGAGGAGGCCTCCTGTCTACATATACGATCACTCCCTATTGCTCACGCAGTCGTCGTTATCTGACGTGTGTGTGCTGCGGCCCACACCCTCTTACCAGGTTATGAATGAATTACAGACCAGGTGTTTTTCACCTTGTAGCCACTGTAGTGCCTGAACTGAGGGTGCCAGCATCTCAAAGCCATCAGGTGAATGTTTCTGTTTCTTGGATTAGGTAGCATTCTTGCGGCAAATTAAAAAGTGATTTACTAGTTTGTAAATCAGTCTCTTGTGAGTTTGGAAAACACAGATTAAGTTCTCAGAGTTGATTGCCTTGGGTGAACTGACAAAATCAGACTTCAGTGGAATGCACATGTGTCAGAAAGGGACGGGGCAGAGCGCTCACGCGTTCCTGCGCGTGAAGGCCTGGTTGCTTCTCCAGTGTGTATCCCTGGGGTTTCACGGTCAGCCGGCCTCTTCCTGTGCCGCGCTCTCGGATGCCGCATCACATCTTGTGATGTCCAAGTAGGAGTAAGAGTGTAGATTTCTTTTTATTCTTTTTCTTTTTGTCTTCTATTATTATAGAAAAACATAACTCTCCACTTCTTGAATGGATTTTAATGTATATAAGCATAGTAAAGGAAGAAAATCTCTTTATATAATCTAGAGATTTAAACAGTCAGACTGACAAATGAACAAAAGTGGTAATTTTATTAGCAATCCATACAGGCAAGAGGCAGCAGTTCTGTCTTGAAAGTCCCAGCAAATCTGATCTGTATACTGTGAGTGCAGTTCACAGGATGGTTCTTTAAGTCGCAAGACAATGGGTTTTACTCTGAAGCTACATCCTGAAAGGAGAAAAATGAACTTAAAGCCAATATTAACAGGTGATAATTAAATTACGGGTTATGCATGCTTAATGTCATAGACTAAGGCAAGATGGGACACCTGGAGGCCTTTAACTGTAATAACTGGAGTCAGTGTCTGAAGTGGGGTTTTACAGGGGCTTCCCAGGAGGCGCTAGTGGTAACGAGCACACCTGCCAACGCGGGAGACGTAAGATACACGGGTTCCATCCCGGGGTCGATAAGATCCCCCGGAGGAGGGCATGACAGCCTGTTCCAGTATGCTTGCCTGGGAAATCACATGGACAGAGGAGCCCAGTGGGCTGCCGTTCATGGGGTCGCAAAGGCTCAGACACGACCGAAGCGCACCGTAGCACGTTAACGATGGTCGGTTAGTAGCAACTCAGAAAGCAAACTGTTTTCTTACTAAAGCATGTTTTGCTAATTCAGATTCATACCTATACCTTTAAATGTATAGAATAATTTATAGGCAGTAATCTATCTTTTTAAAAAGATAAATAAAAAGAATATAAAACATTTGTCAGATTTTAAACTCAATAAGTTTGAAAGACCCATGATTGGTTACCTTCGTATTCTAAAGAACTGGGTACAAGAAAAATTAAACCATTTAATTTTATTATTAAAGATGAAAAATCCCCAGTTGAAATGTTCATTCTATTACAAAGATTTTATGCCATGTAAGTTTGACTTAATGCTTGAAGTACTAGATGGTTATTCCACATTAATTATATAGCAATGCTATAGGCTTCATGTAGGAATTGTATCACAGTAATAACAGTCCTCTTTGCAAAAAGTTTTTTGTTTTGTTTTATAGAACATTTAGTGAACATCTGCATTTACAGTGCTCTAAAACATAGTTATCACATTAACTTTGAAATACTTAATGTTACTTACTTGTATTTTGGGCTTTTGTTAAATAATCCCAGCCTCTCCTAAGAGGTTCATACTGTTATGACTAGAGTGAGCATATTATTTATCAGCCAAACTCTTGGGGAGTGAGAGGAAACACTTACTCAAAATAAATCTGCCGGGACAGCCTGTAAACCAGGAGGTATGTCGCCCAGTGTGATAGTAGACTGTTAAACATTATAGTCCAGTACCTGCACCGTCAGACACCCTGACCATCAAAGCAGTGCATCTGTGGCGAAAGGCTTTCAGAGTCCCTGTTTGGGAAAACTGGGCTGGGCTGCTGTGAGGTCTGGGTCTTCCTCGCCTCCAGGTCTCTCCAGGACTTGTTCTTGTTGTCATTTTCACCAGGACGCGTCCAGCATCTCGTCCCGGCACGTGAGGATGAACTGGGTGGAACCTCGGGTCCCAGACTAGGAGAGCCGTGTGCTGGAGTTGTGTAAAGCCGTGGTGGGAATGAAGGGGCTTGGGGACCATACAGGGAGGCCGGGCTCTCCTTCCTGGTTAAACTCCGCGGGAGCGTCTCTCACGGGATGGCCAGAATTTGAAACACCAGTTTGGTGTTTTACTCAGTATCCCTGGAGAGAAAGACAGTGACCATTAATGAGATACGACTGATAAGGGATTCATAATCCAACACGTATAGACAGCTCATACAACTCAAATCAGGAGAACAAACTACCCGTTTAAAAAATGGGCAGAAGAACTCAATAGACATCTTTCCGAAGAAGAAATGCAGATGGTCAGCAGCACAACACCCTTAATCGTGTGGGAAATGCAAGTCAGAGCCACAGTGAGATACCACTTCACAGCTGCCAGACAACTATTCTCACAAATTACACAAATGTTGATAAGATTGTGTCGAAAAAGAAATTCTTGTGCACTGTTGATGGGGATATAAATTGGTGCAGCCTCCGTGAGAAATGGGATTGCAGATTTCTCAAAACACTAAAAATAGAAGTACCATGGCAGTGCCGAGTTGCTTCAGCAGCTCTGACTCTGTGGCCCCGAGCCTGGCAGGCCCCTCAGGCATGGGATTCTCCAGGCAAGGGTACTGCAAGGGGCTGCTGCTCCCTCCTCCAGGGATCTTCCCGACCCAAAGATCACACTCGGGTCTCTCATGCCTCCTGCACCGGCGGGCAAGCTCTGTACTGCTGGCACCACCTGGGAAGCCCGGGTACCAGGGAACTCACTGGGTACTGGGCATCCTGGACCCAGTAATCCCACTCCTGGGTACATGTCCCCCAAACGCAAAGACACTAATTTAAAAAGATACATGCATTCCCAGTGTTCATAGCAGCACTGTTTATAGTAACCAAGATACAGAAAGAAACTCCACCGATAGAGGAATGGATAAGAATGTGGCACGTGTGTATAATGGAGTATTACTCATCCATAGGAAAGAACGAAGCAATGTTGTTTGCAGCAACAAGGACGAACTTAAGGGCGTTGTGTTAGTGAAATCAATCAGAAATAAAAACACTGTGATATCAGTTACACGTGAAATCTAAAATTACCACAAAGCAGTCAATACAGCAAAAGAAGCAGATGTGGCAGATAGAACAAACTAGTGGTTACCCACGGGGAGAAGGATGTGGGGAGGGGCAGTATAGGGCCGGGGCCAAGAGGGACAAACTGCTGCTGCTGCTGCTGCTGCTGCTGCTAAGTCGCATCAGTCGTGTCCGACTCTGTGCGGCCCCATAGATGGCAGCCCACCAGGCTCTCCCATCCCTGGGATTCTCCAGGCAAGAACACTGGAGTGCATTGCCATTTCGTTCTCCAATGCATGAATGTAAAAGTGAAAGTGAAGTCACTCAGCTGTGTCCGACTCTTAGTGACCCCACGGACTGTAGCCCACCAGGCTCCTCCGTCCATGGGATTTTCCAGACGAGAGTACTGGAGTGGGGTCCCATTGCCTTCTCCAGAGGGACAAACTACTGGGTATCTAATAAACTGTAAGCCTACATACCACACAGGGGATATATCCAGCATTTTGTTGCTGTTGTTTAGTCGCTCAGTCGTGTCCAACTCTGTGCGACCCCATGGACCGCAGCACGCCAGGCCTCCCTATCCATCACCAACTCCCGGAGTTCACTCAGACTCATGTCCATTGAGTCAGTGATGCCATCCAACCATCTCATCCTCTGTCGTCCCCTTCTCCTCCCGCCTTCAATCTTTCCCAGCATCAAGGTCTTTTCCAATGAGTCTTCAAATCAGGTGGCCAAAGTGTTGGAGTTTCAGCTTCAACATCAGTCCTTCCAATGAACACCCAGGACTGATCTCCTTTAGGAGGGACTGGTTGGATCTCAAGGAGATCATTCCAATGATCTAGTGATCACCTAGAGGACTCTCAAGAGTCTTCTCCAACACCACAGTTCAAAAGCATCAATTCTGCAGTGCTCAGCTTTTTTTATAGTCCAACTCTCACATCCATATATGACTACTGGAAAAACCATAGCTTTGACTAGACATACCTTTGTTGGGAAAGTAATGTCTCGGCTTTTTAATATGCTGTCTAGATTGGTCATAACATTTCTTCCAAGGAGCAAGCGTCTTTTTATTTCATGGCTGCAGTCACCGTCTGCAGCGATTTTGGAGCCCAGAAAAATAGTCTGTCACTATTTCCACTGTTTGCCTATTTCCCATGAAGTGATGGGACCAGATGCCATGATCTTAGATTTCTGAATGTTGAGTTTTAAGCCAACTTTTTCACTCTCCTCTTTCACTTTCACCAAGAGGCTCTTTAGTTCTTTTTTGCTTTCTGCCCTAAGGGTGGTGTCATCTGCATATCTGAGGTTATTGACATTTCTCCCGGCAGTCTCTATTCCAGCTTGTGCTTCATCCAGCCCTCGGTTTCTCCTGATGTACTCTGCGTATAGATTAAATAAGCAGGGTGACAATATACAGCCTTTACGAATTCTGTTCTGATTTGGAACCAGTCTGTTGTTCCATGTCCAGTTCTAACTGTTGCTTCCTGACTTACATACAGATTTCTCAAGAGGCAGGTCAGGTGGTCTGGTATTCTCATCTGTTTAAGAACTTTCCAGAGTTTGTTGTGGTCCACACAGTCAAAGGCTTTGGCATAGTCAACAAAGCAGAAATAGATGTTTTTCTGGAACTCTCTTGCTTTTTCGTTGATCCAGCAGATGTTGGCAATTTGATCTCTAGTTCCTCTGACTTTTCTAAAACCAGCTTGAACATCTAGAAGTTCACAGTTTATGTATTGCTGAAGCCTGGCTTGGAGAACTTTGAGCATTACTTTGCTAGCGTGTGAGATGAGTGCAATTGTGCGGTAATTTGAGCATTCTTTGGCATTGCCTTTCTTTGGGATTGGAATGAAAACTGACCCTTTCCAGTCCTGTGGCCACTGCTGAGTTTTCCAAATTTGCTGGCATATTGAGTGCAGCACTTTCACAGCATCATCTTTCAGGATTTGAAATAGCTCCACTGGAATTCCATCACCTCCACTAGCTTTGTTCGTAGTGATGCTTGCTAAGGCCCACTTGACTTCACACTCCAGGAGGTCTGGCTCTAGGTGAGTGATCACACCATCGTGGTTATCTGGGTCATGAAGATCTTTTTTGTACAGTTCTTCTGTGTGTTCTTGTCACCTTTTCTTAATGTCTGCTTCCATGAGGTGCATCCATCTCTGCCCTTTATTGTGCTCGTCTTGGCATGAAATGCTCCCTTGGTCCCTGATTTTCTCAAAGTGATCTCTAGTTTTTCCTACTCTGTTGTTTTCCTCTATTTCTGAGGAAGGCTTTCTTATCTCTCCTTGCTATTCTTTGGAACTCTGCATTCAGATGGGAATATCTTTTCTTTTCTCCTTTGCCTTTCGCTTCTCTTCTCAGCTATGTGTATGGCCTCATCAGACTACCATTTTGCTTTTTTGCATTTCTTTTTTTGGGGATGATTTTGATCACTACCTCCTGTACAGTGTTAGGAACCTCCGTCCATAGTTCTTCAGACACTCTTTCAGATAGAATCCCTTGAATCTATTTGTCACTTCCACTGTATAATAGTAAGGGATTTGGTTTAGGTCATACCTGAATAGCCTAGTGGTTTTCCCTCTTTTCTTCAATTTAAGTCTGAATTTTGCAATAAGAGAAAAAAAGATTAAAAAAAAAACTCCAATATTTTATAATAATTATCAATGGAGTAAAACCTTTAAAAATTGTGAATCATTATTGTATACTTGTAACTCATGTAGTATTATACAATAACTACATTTCAATAACAAGTACATAAAAGAGAAAAAAAAAAGACCATTAGAGTGGTGATTAAGTTCTCCAGGATTCTGGAGACGGGAGAATGGGACGTGTCTAGCATCCCTCTTCAGTTCATGCATTTTTCCTGCTGCTGGAGATGATGTTTTGAACAGGGAGGGCTCAACATTTACACGAATAAGGGGCCACAAAAGGGGGGCAGGTCAGGCAAGAGGGGAAGGGCCTTGGGAGCACATAGTGGGGTGGCCTCAGCCAGAGTAGGTATGAGAACGTGGCGTGTGGGAGAGAGGGCGTGCTTCCGGGGAGCAGCCCGTGGGCACGGCCAGCTGCGGGCGGACAGTGAGAGAAGCACGTCTGTGTGGACACACGGCCTGGTACTAACCCACGCCTGGCCAGTCCTCTCACATGTTAAACAGGTCTGTCATCTTCTCAGAAAAAGAGCAGCTGAGTAGACTTGCTCTGTTTTTCCCTTGTTCCAGTGATTTTCACAGCCATGCCTCTGCGCTCCCAGGAAAAAAGAACGGTCTCGTAGCTTCACATTATCTTTAAATGTGCTTTTGTTGCGTGCTTATCTGCACTGGCGGACGTTCAGTGTACAGACCCCACGGTGCATGCTCCATTTTTAAAATGGGGAAACCACGTAAGGAAGTTAAATGAGGAAAGACAGAAAAACATCAAAACAGAGTGCACATAGCAAGGTTAAATTGAGTCCCGTTAACCCCCTGCTGACAGCAACTGATAGTGTAGAAGCGGCAGCAGGAATCTGAAACACAGGTTACTGTTGGGCAATTTCAGCTCATGACAGTTATAAATGAAATATATCGGCCAGTTTTTCTTCCTAGGGTATCCCTTTAAAGAACATTTAAAAGGTAACATCACAGATGCTACTTGGTATATATGCAGTAGAAATAACACAAGCTAAAATAACATCTTAGTCTGAAGTTAGAATTCAAGTGAGTTTTCTGCATGCCTGTAAAAAAGTAAGGTATAATTTATGTACCACAAAGTATATAAACATGAAGTTTTATTTATCCATCATATAACTCAGTGACTTTTCAGATAGGAACAAACCCCTGTAAACAGCAATCCGATCAAAGTTCTGAACCTTGTCACCGCCCCAGGAAGTTCCATCATGCCTCTCAAAACCATGTCAGTAGTTATTCAGAGGTTTGGTTCACTAGTTATTCTCAATTTACCTCCATTTCTATATAAACGACCGTTATCAGTTTCAAAATTACAGGCTTGTAGCATGTAGCCTTCTCCTCTCCCCAGTGTGTTTCCAGAACAGTTCTCTTCCACTTTTGGCCTTATTCTCTCATATTCAGCTAAATGGAAAACAGCTCTTATTTCACGGGTAAGTAGATAATTAAATAACAATGACATAGTCACCTTGGTTGAAAACTTGCTCTTTGAGAATATACGTAATTGAGAAAATCTGAGAACCAATCGACAACATTGAATGGAAAGTATAAAATATTCATAACACTGTACATAGGGTATACATATTTAACAGCTTAAAACCCATCCCTTAGAAATACGTCCACAGCTGGTTGTGGATTTTATTGCACAGGAGAAGTTCTAGTTGTGTCTTTGAAACTTCTCAAGGCCCGTAAGTGATGGCGTTGGTTCTTCTCTGCTCTGCCCGCTTTTCTGAGGAAGCCGCCCTCAGGAAGGCTTGTTTGCCTGTTCGTCTTCCTCCTGGTGTCTTCTGCTGGAGTTACTCTCTGCTTGCCTCCATCTCTTTTTCTTCCCATCTTCAGAGCTCACCACCGACTTTTCTCTCTGTTTTCCTGTGAGTCCAGTGGTGCTGTGGCCACCCCTGCTGGAGCATGAACTTCCTCCCTCCACGCCCAGGTCCCTAAAAACTGAAGGCTGCTCACAGCGCCGTGGCTCCTCAGCGTTTCACAGAACACGCCTATCCATTCTTCGTTTGCACCGTTCCTAGGAAAGGACAGCAGACACTCACTGAGAAAGCTTTTTAACTGTCGGGCATTTTATCCTATCCTGTTTCTCTTAGAATACTTATATAGAAAGGCTATATACAAAATACCAGGGCAGTCTTTTCCTGGATTCCCGTTACTGTATGAGGTTTACTCCATTTTAAATTCAGAAATTGAATGTTTCTTTAATTATCTCAGAGACCACTTGTTGCCAGTAGTCCGTGCATCTCCAGGTTTTGTGTGGCGCCGGAAGCTGCTGGGAGGCAGGGACAGGCGCCCCCTGCCGGCAGGGTGACGCGCTGCGGGGCGTGCGCAGTGAAGGCCTGGACTGCGGGGACGGGCAGACTTAGGACAGGGTCAGGAAGGCGATCTGGTGGAGCAGTGACAGGACGAGAAAAGAGAGCTTTACAAGGAGTGCAGACAGGGTAAGAGAGAGCAGTAAAGCTGCGGCATCGTTAGCGCCACTGAATCAAAGCAAAGCCAAACAAAGAAAACCCTAGCTTTTGAAAACTAAATATAGACTGGCCCTGTGATCCCGCCGTCCCTGGGCATACATCCAGACAGAACTCGAACCCGAGGGATTCATGTTCCCCTGTGTTCACAGCAGCACTGTTCACAAGCTCCAAGACAGCCTCCACGTGGAGACAGCCTCCACGTGAACGACAGAGGAAGGGATAAAGACGACTTGGTGGGGGGGGCGGTGTGTGTACAGTAGAATACTACTCAGCCATCAGAAAGAATGAAATGCTGCCATTTGCAGCAACATGGATGAAGCTAGAGATTATCGTCCTAAATGAAGTCAGTCAGAGAAAACAAATACAATATGATATCATTTATATGTGGAACCTGAAATATGACATAAATGAGCCTATCCATGAAGCGGAAACAGAATCATGGGCCTAGAGAACATGCTGGTGCTTGCCAAGGGGGCTGGGGGTGGAGGAGGGAAAGATTGGGACTTTGGGATAAACAGATGCAAACTAGTGTGCATAGAATGCATGAAAATGAACAGGGTCGTGCCGTACAGCATAGGGGGAACTATATTCAGTATCCTGTGAAAAGCCATTTGTTGTTGTTGAGTCAGCAAGTCAGGTCCAACTCTTTGCCACCCCATGGACTGTAACCTGCAAGGCTCCTCTGTCCCTAAGATTTTCCAGGCAAGGATACTGGTTGGGATTGACATTTCTTTCTCCAGGGGATCTTCCTGACCTAGGAGTCAAACCGGCATCTCCTGTTTTGCAGGCAGATTCTTTACCACTGAGTCACCAGGGAAGCCCATAATAAGTCATAATGGAAAAGAATGTATGTGTGTAGATAGATAACTAAATCACTTTGTTGTATGGCAGAAATTAGCACAACATTGTAAATCAACTGTACTTCATTTAAAAAAAATAAAATTTAGGAAGTATCCTGCTTTTGGCTAAAAAAAGGGGGGAACAAAACATGGAATAGAGCAGAAGTGTGTTCTGACGACTGAGTTGATCGAGCTTTGGAGAAATTTTCACAGCTGTAAAATAGTAATTAACAATGGAAAGAGCTTATATTTTACACTTCCTAATAGGGCTATTAGTGTCTAGAAAGGCAACAGATATGAAATACCTAAGAGATTTGAGGGGGTTTTTCCCCCATTAAACTTTGTTTTAATGGGTCTCAGAATCCTCTGACAGGGTTTGGTCAGGTTGTTTCCATCAGAAAGTACTGATTTAAAAAACTAAGAAAGCCGCCCCATGCGTGAACAAATGACCCACAAAGCCTCTGCGCTCCTCTGAAGGCTTAGTGAGGCACTGTAATCATTAACTACTCTTTCTCTATAACTTAAACAGCCAGTTGGGAGAAACAGCTCTGAGACCACTCTTCTATCACTGGTGAAGCCTGGGGGCAAGTATTAGGGGCAATACTCATTTAGCCTTCCAAGTGTGGGGGCAGACTTGGTGACCTTGACAGCTCCTGCTGCCGTCTTGTCCACTGCCTTGATGACACCCGCAGGAACTGTTTGCCACGTGTCACGAACAGCAAAATGGCCCAGAGGAAGATATTTAGAGAAGCTGTCAGCACACGTAGGCTTGCCAGGAACCGTATCAACCAGAGCAGCATTACCAGATTTCCAGAGTTTGGGGCTGTCCTCCAGCTTCTTCCCCGAATGGCAGTCAAGCTTCTCTTTGAGCTCAGCAAACGTACAAGCAGAGTGAGCTGTGTGACAGTCAGCACAGATGCCTGGCCATGGCTGATTGTCCCTGGGTGGCTCAGGATAACTCCCTGAGCCGTGAAGCCAGCTGCTCCATCGGTGGCTCCCTTTGCTGTTAACAGCCATGTTGCCTTTGCTGTGATGAACATCTTTGACAGACAAGTTCTTGACATTGAAGCCCACGTTGTCCCCAGAAAAGAGCTTCACTCCAAGTTTCACGGTGCATTTTAACAGACTTTTTACTTACTAAATAAGACTTTAAGTAAGTAAGACTTTTTACTTACAAATGTCTTTAACAGACATTTTACTTACAAGGTTGATGGCAACACCATGCTGGATTTGAAAACACAGGTCTCCATGGGGACAGCACCAGCCTGGCCACTAGTTTTGTGGCCGTCCCGGAGGGGCAGATGCAGGGGTTTGTCGGTGGGATGTGTTGGTGGTGGGATGCAGACCAGAGCTTCCGGCAGGGTAGCCCCACCAGCGTTCCTGTCTTCACTGGTGGGGCTTTCCATCTCCCGAACCACGGTTCGTCCTTGACTCCAGCATGTCGTCACCGTTCCAACCGGAAGGTGACACACATGCTGTGTCAGGGTTGAAGCCAGTTTTCTTAACATGGGTGCTCACTTCCTTTGATTTCCTTGTTTTCTTCTGGCTGCAGGGTGGCTGCTGGAATCCACTTTGGTAGCACTAACACTGAGTTGTTTGACACCCAGTGTGTGAGTGTGAAGAGCGCGCTCACGGGGTCTGTCCGCTCTCCTGATTTGCGTTCTGCAGGACCAGCACCAGCAGTAAGAGCAGCTCAGTCAAAACCTGCGATGCGCCTGCCGTCCTGTGTGTGAGAGTCTCTGTGTCTGGTGGCATCGGTGATGGTCACATAACCCCTGCTGGTCTTGAATTGTCGCAGGGAGATGCCAGTGGTGATGCCACACTTGGATTCAGCTCTCAGTGTGTCTGAAGCTGAAATGGACTCGAAGGAGCCCTTTCCCGTCTCCGGCAGCCTGGTTCTCTTCTCAGTGGCTCTCTTGTCGATCCCATCACATTTATAGATCCGATGGCCCGTAGTGGGAGATTTGCCCAAGTCGACGTGTCCAGGGATTCCCTGGTGGCTGAGACGATAAAGAGTCCACCTGCAACACAGGAGACCTGTGTTCAGTTCCTGGGTGGGGAAGAGCCTCTGGAGAAAGAAATGGCAGCCCACTCCAGTGCTCTTGCCTGGAGAATCCCATGGACGGAGGAGCCTGGTGGGCTACAGGCCGCGGGGTTGGTCGCAGAGAGTCGGACACGACTGAGCGACTTCACTTTCACATTTGTCCAGTGAAGACGTTTATAGTTTTTTCTTTCCCACTTTGGCTTAGATTTAGGAGTGGTTTTTTATGACACCTGTTGTGGCACTAAACCTGTTGCAAAAAAGTGAGAGGACTTTTCACTTTTTCTTTTTGAGAGAATTTTTTAAAGGTGATATAAAACGAATCTAAAATTGACCTGAAATTCTCAGTGTAAATGCTTGGTGTAGGGATTAGACCTAGATAAGTATGACCACTGCTGCAGTTACACTAACTAGGCTCAAATGGGGAAAGATCAGTCCTCAGGCTTCTAAAACGATCCCTGGATGCAGTGAAGTGAAATGTCTCCCTTCTGCATCTTACTTCCCAAGTAGGCAACTCAAGGGACCTTGATGCCTGCCTCTAACACAAGACAGAACTTTGTTCAGAGCAGAAAACCAGGCATGGTGGCTGGCTGATTTCAGTGTGGCAACTGTCATATTTCTAAGGACCTATCCCTAAAGTGTGCCTAATGCCTCAGCAGGCTTGGTGATTCATGCAGAGGGGGAAACAGCC
This sequence comes from Bos indicus x Bos taurus, assembly GCF_003369695.1. Lineage (NCBI taxonomy): Eukaryota > Metazoa > Chordata > Mammalia > Artiodactyla > Bovidae > Bos > Bos indicus x Bos taurus. Next base: position 42,034,088 of record NC_040102.1, on the reverse strand, counting down.
ACAGAGCTAGTCTCGGGGGATATATTATACCAACAATATGATGGTGTGTATGTGAACCAGTAACTTGCAAGATTCCGACAGCTTTAAAGAGTGTAATCCCATGGTTTCTGTTAGGAGAGAATGTAAGAAACCAGTTCAGTGATGCATTGTGGCTGTATGTACGAAGTACATCCTTATTTGGTTATTCATGCTAGAGGACAACAGTTTTTTAAAAAATACAACCAACCAATGCAATAAAGCAGTAACTTCTGAAGTTTTGCTCATCTGAAGAGGCGTTTTTCTAGGAAGGCCATTATTGCTGGGACCCACACAGTTCTGTGTACGTGGCCTACCAGGCTAATTTAGACTCCTTCCTCATGCACTGTTTGATGTTGAAGAGATTATTTTTTTAACAATAAAAACAGAATCTTTGACCAAAGGCCACGATCAAAGCTGCTCTTTGAAAGAGAAGTAAAATATTCAAACAATAAAATACCAGATTCTGTTGTTATAAAAGACTATAAAATATCTGTATCTCCTCCTTCAGCTCATGACTATATCAAAACCAAATCCTAGTATTGTAGAGTAATGGGTTATAAAAAAATACACATTGTAAAATCATGGCAGATCAATGGCAATCACAGATTCCACTAAATAGACACTTTGAAAATACTAATAAGCTATTAGTAGTAGTAGATTTACTTCATGAGGTCAGGTAGTCTTTTTTCTTTTTGAAAAGTGAAAGTGAAGTTGCTCAGTCGTGTCCGACTCTTTGCGACCCCATGGACTGTAGCCTATCAGGCTCCTCCATCCATGGGATTCTCCAGGCAAGAGTACTGGAGGGGGTTGTCATTTCCCTCTCCAGGGGATCTTCCCAACCCAGGAATCGAACCCGGGTCTCCCACATTGCAGGCAGTCACTTTACCATCTGAGCCATGAGGTTTGTTTTAGGAATCTAATTTCGCTAACTCCATAGCTTTCCTTCTATTTTGACTCATGAGTCTGCTGAGATGAGAATGTATTTGTGGAATCTCTCTCAATAACAAACATTGAGAGAGTGCTTGAGCAGGAAACATTTTTACTAGACTCTGAATAGCCAACGTACAGAAAGATATAGAAGTGTATTTTTACAGCATGGCCTGATGAAGTTTTTATGAATTTCATTTAATATGCACCAAGACCATATTTAAACTCTGAAGTGAATGCTTCTTTATACCAAGGGAAAACATTGTCGTGCAGAGCACAAACTTGAGAGCTGGAATCGCTTGTCTTTAACTTTGAAGACCCTCACCAGCTGCCTGACTTTTCTGTCTCCTTCTCTGAGAAGTCGGGATGACTGACCCTGACCTTGGGAGGACAGCTTCACACACTGTCCAGTGGAGCACGTGCAGAGCAGGAGCTTCAGGGATGGCCACCACCACCACCACTCATCTTCTGTCATAATCTAGGCGGTTTCTGTTAGGATTATAATTCTTACAGAGTTCTATATATAGTAATAAAGATAATTAAAAGAGATTAAGTGAAATGTTCTATTTATTAAGTATTAAGAAATACACTATACCGGTTCCTACAGTTAAAAAAACATCTCCCCCCTCCAAAAAAACTGCATAGGCAAACAAAAGCCTTCACAGAATGAAGTGATCATTTACAAAATTCAGTTCATTTCAGTTGCTTGGTCACGTCCAGCTCTTTGCGACCCCATGGACTGCAGCACGCCAGGCCTCCCTGTCCATCACCAACTCCTGGAGCTTACTCAAACTCATGTTCATCGAGTCGGTGATGCCATCTAACCGTCTCATCCTCTGTCATCCCTTCTCCTCCTGCCTTCAATCTTTCCCAGCATTAGGGGCTTTTCCAGTGAGTCAGTTCTTCGCATCAGGCGGCCAAAATATTGGAGTTTCAGCTTCAGCATCAGTCCTTCCAGTGAATATTCAAGACTGATTTCCTTTAGGATTGGCTGATTTGGTCTCCTTTGCAGTCCATGGGACTCTCAAGAAACACCACAGTTAAAAAAAAAAAAATAACATGAAAAAACTGCTTAGGCAAACAAGCCATCACAAAATGAAGTGACCACTTAGAAAAATTAGTCCTAACACAAACATTACTTCTGTTTAACACCAATGCCTGTCTATATAGACACTCATCCTATCAGAGACTAGTTTCTCAGCAAATACATGGCAAGTTTAATTCAACTATAAAGTGAAACTGGAAGTTTTTCAGAAGATTTCCTGAACTGAATTAAAGCGATGAAGAACTGCTGAGATCACGTTCCCAGCCACCAGGAAGCAGGAGAGCCAACAAGGACGACCGCAGAACAGCACTGCAGAGCGACTGCCTGTCAGGGGACCGAGAGAAGCCCTGAAAAACGGCGAAGCGGTTTACTATTTCCTGTAAAAAATTGTGTGTTTATCATCCTGTAGAAACCAAATACGCAGTAAAAAGCCTCATAATGTGTTACCAAACATATGAAAAATCATGACAATAAAACAATCAGTTTTCACTGTTCTGCTAATTAGAACACTGTTTCAGTTTGGTAGAAGTTTTCTTAACTGAGTGAAAATCGACTTATTTTTCTATTCGTTTTTAGTGTATAATTCTCACGGTTTACTCTGTTTTATCCTAGCTTTCATTGATTTCACGTTAAGGAGCCTTTTCATGGACTTACCCTCAGAAAACAAGTACCTACTCTATATGAAATAAAAGTTTGTATAAGAACTATTAAAAATTTTAGATTACATAAAGTGATACAGATGTTTCTCTGTATTACCTTTGCTTCACACTCAAATAGGTGATTTTATGTAAAGTGGCCATGGTTATATAAAGAATATCCAGCAATATCTTCAACTTATAAAAAGGAATTTCTTCTGAGGAGTTCATATTACTTCCTATAAAATTTATAAATCGGTCCATCTTCAGCCTGAAATAGCTTTTTTTTCCCTCTGGTGAAGAACAGGCTAGAATGCCATAGGAATGACCGTGGTAAACCCCAAGCTAGTGATCTTCCCGGATACAGTCACACCTCCTTCATCTGAGCTCACTGGAGTTGACGTGTTAACCGGAAAGCCTGCTGTGATGGCTGTCAGAGGTCTTCCCGGCTTCCTCGGGATGATTTCATTATTCTTGCTTCTGTGCTCCTCAGTAGTACCTGGAGCACAACCAGTCACGTCCTCGGTGGGGTCTGTGTTCTTGGCCTGTGTGTGTCTTTGAACCACTCCCCAGCAGACTCAGGACACAGACCACAGCTCACGGCTCTTTGTCTCCATAGCATCCAGTCCACGTCTGGCACGGTAGAAACGCGATTCTTCTTTGTCACAGAGAGGAAGGAGGTGGGAGGGAGGAGGAAACACTCAGACTCCTTTTCTAACAATTTCTTCTTAACAGAAATCTTTCTAGTCTACAGCACTCTCTCCTTTTTCTTACCATACAAAGTAAGTTAAACATGCTTGTGAAACTTTTTTGGATGGCTAAGGGCCAGAGTTTGGAACACTTGAATTACACTCTGCTATATAATAAGGATGCTTTTCAGTACTATTTGGATTCCTAGGTTGATCTTTCCAGGAATTCATTACTGTGGGGCCTTTCCAGCAGGGTATGCCTCTTGTAATTTGCATGAGGAGCTGAAGACTGACAGGGAGAACCGGTTACAGGAGCCGGTAAGCCGGCAGCCTTCAGGAGCATGGTAGGCTGGCCGCCTTCCTGGAGAACCGGTTACAGGAGCCGGTAAGCCGGCAGCCTTGGTGCTCAAGGCCGCCCTGGATCCAGGGCTGGCTCCGTGGCCGCTCACACTGTCCTCTGTGCTCCTAAGGACTCGGGGGTTTGTTCCCACCTTCATAGTTTAGAAAGTTAGTTCATATTTGGTTCCATTATCTCTGTTTTACAAAATTTCGCCTTCTAAATACATTAGAATTCTGAATTTTCAAAGTGCCCTCAGGATGCAAGTATAATATTTTAAGTAATTAAAAGGCTTAATTTTATAAAAACCAAAAACCTCTTACTGCTCAACTAAGCATTCCACAAAGATAAAAATGTGTCATTTTGCAATGTCCAGAGAAAGACAAGAACGAAAAGTTCCGTGTCTTAAGTCTTGGTTTTTAACAGCTGCAAGTGTTTATTTGTAGATCAGGGTCCATTTCAAATAATGCTGCCATCAGAGCAGTTTCCAGAGTCCACACATCCCAGTAATAGATGTCTAGAGAAGTTGTTCAGAAATTGCTCTTCAAGTGATTCCAGCAGGAGGAATGGCTGGATGGCACTTTGTTTCCTTAGAGGCGGGGCTTGCACAGAAATCCTCCCGGGTCGGTTCATCTCTGACCCGGCCTGAGGGGCGGAGGCCGTCTCTTGGGGCGCGGCCAGATCCATGCCTGCCTGTGTCTCTGCGTCCCCACCCGAGCAGGAATGCACACGAGCCTGCAGGGCCAGCTGCCGCTCCCCGGAGCAGCACCACGATCCTGTAAGGGTGTAGGAAACGTGAGCAGAGACACAGAAGTAGTCACTTGTCCGGAGTCTGGGAGACGCAGCAGAGCGCGAGCTCCGACAGAAGTGTGAGGCTGACGGTGCAGATGCTGACATGTGAGCTGCTGACCTGGTGACGGGGGCTGACGGCGGGGGGCACGTCTGGCTCCTTCACCCGTCACTCCATCCCTGGCACACACCCCCGCATAGCGCGTGAACAGCAGAGCGTGAGGAGAGCGCACACACGAGGGGCACGTCTGCTTCTGAGATGTGTGTTACTGCCCAGGTTACTGACTGACTGAGTCTCGGTTTGCAGAGTTACAGGAGGATTAGCTGAGATGCCCTGTACAATCAACAGGTTACTGACACAGGCGAGCACTCAGGCCCGGGTGGTTTGTGACACATTCATTTAAAGCTCAGAATGTGTTTTCCTGCTTTCCTTAGAGACAAATATTTAGGTATTTAAAGACCTCTTTTCAGTTCCCTTGTGATATTCTGACAGGTACTTTGAAGTAAAAGGAATAGATACGAGCAGAGCAAAAGCGATAGTTATAAGCAAGACGTGATTGTCTTTAACCATATAATTTAATAGATTGCTTTGTAATTTATAGTTGTAGAACAAGTCTATCAGTTTGGTTCTGACATACTCAGATTCTCAAAAGAAATCCTAAAATGCAGGTCTCATCTATTAAGTTTTTTACAAAGGTACTTATTGACATCTTTGATTGAACTATTCAAAACTCATTTCCGCATTTCATTTAAAGATGTTTGTTATATAGAATATTTTATTGCAAGAAGCATGTTAGATGTTTCTACACTAATTTTATTGGCAGAGCTTAATGAATTTTATGAACCATTGTAGACAAAATGTTTTTTAAAAACTGTGTTAATTTGGCCCTGATATTTTGATTCAACAGGGAGAGTAACTACACTGTTGTATACCATATGGGCATTTTAACAGACCTTTCTATAAAAAGCAATTAGTAGCTAATTGAGAACTCTGACAAAACAACAAAAGCCTATGTGGAGTATATAGATACTTTTCCAAGTGGTTCTGCCATCAGTTTTCTCCTTCCTAAAGTAGATTTCCTTTGTCTTTGAAATGTAGCAGTTTCAGAGGAGGAATTTCTACGTAAATATAGATGATACATGTTTAGGAATCAAGAGCATCAGGCAGTGTCTAGAGTCAGATTTGGAGAGAAGGAAATGGCATCCCACTCCAGTATTCTTGCCTGGAGAATCCCGTGGACAGAGGAGCCTGGTGGGCTGCCGTCTGTGGGGTCACACAGAATCAGACACAACTGAAGCGACTTAGCAGCAGCAGCAGCAGAGTCAGAACATCCCCAGAGATATAATCCTTTGGTTCCTCCAGTTCTTTTTAGTTATCTCTCCATTAAGTATATTTATTTTCTGAAAATCGTCTGTAGTGATTGAGAGCTCTCATGTAGAATTAATGGCTTTAATGGAAAGGCTATGCTCCCAGGGTCCTGAAATCCTGTTTGGAATGAAACTCCACATATAAAATTAAAAGATAAAAAAAAATCCTAAAGCTGCCTGTTATAATGGCTACTGTTGGACATTGAAAAGGAATCAGATACTTAAATATTTTCAGTGGATATGCTTACAGTCATGTGTGTGTGTGTGTGTGTTTGCACGTGAACACACTTCTCCAGGCACTGCATTTTCAGGACTCGGTAGATGAAAGCTGGCCCTTTAGAAGAAGGAATAAAGTAAGTGATGAGACAGCAGGTAGGAAAAAGCACCTTGGGTGACAAACACCGTCACCGCTTCTCGCTTCTCAGACGTCAGTCCCCACACATCCACTCTCCATTGCTTCTCAGACGTCAGTCCCCACACACCCACTCTCCATGCCCGAGCCAAGTGTGCTGCTGACTGAGTAGTTCTCTGTTCTTGTTCCTTGTTCCCTGTCCCTTCTGGTCCATGGAAGCATTATACTGCCCCACTCCTTGCAGTCGAGCAAGACCAAGAGACAGTTCTGGGCCAGGCGAAAGCGTTTAATGGCCCATTTGAGACGGACCACTCTCTCCGTTTCTGCTGCTGGCAGGAGGCTCTGAGCAGCCTGGGTGACTACGCTGCTGACGTTGGAGTCAGAACCCAGGGGAGTCACTCAGGTGCACCGTTGCTGTGTGGAGGGAGAAGTAAACCTTTGCTGTTTAAACACTGAAGTTGGGATATCATTTGTTACACAGCATAACTTAGCCTGTCCTGATTGATGACAGAGATTTAATGTTTGTTTTTCTTCCGAGGGCTAGTTCCCAGAGCTGCTTGGAGTTTGTGTGAGGTTTACTGAAAGGGGAGGATTGTGTCCCGCACACATTCCAGAGTAAAGCGTCCTGATGCTGAGCAGAGGAAATCTTTGGGGGGAGTATTCCAAATAGAGATGAGAAGGTGAAGTCAAGGAGTATACTTGGGGTCTAGGAAGAGATGCAGTTATCAACAAAAGGGAATTCTGAAAAAGTGTTCAGAGAACGTATGAAAGGGAAGAATTTGTCTGCAGTGTCAGTCTGGTGAGGATGAAGCCTTAGTCCTAACCTCCCCTCTTTTGCGTACCTAACAGCACTGAACTGCAGGCTGAGTCCGTGCAGTCCTTGGGATTCGATTTTGAATGAGCAAGAATTATTTGTCCACTTCACGACCAGTATTTCTTCGTTATCAGTGACTGTTGTTCTGTAGGTGCCTGTCGGGCTCAAGCCGTTTGATCACCTGACCACACTGGATATGTTCCGTCCTGTTTCCTGACCGTCCTCCTAGGTTCTGACTCACTTTTCCCCTGGTTCCAAGGACAGTCCAGAGATTGTCTGAAAAACCTTTAAGAGATGGCAGAGTAACAATAAAATTCAGAAAATATTAAATCATTCACATGAGAGCTAAAATTTTTAAAATACAGTTGTCAAGGGTATGTACATATTGCATATATACTGCTTTACATGGCCAGTGAGTGGTAGCATGGTGTTTTTTTAATCCTTTAAGAATCGTGCGGGGCTTCCCAGGTGGCTCAGTGGGTGAAGAATCCGCCTGCTATGCAGGCGATGAAGGCAGATGTGGGTTCGATCCCCGGGAAGAGGGCATGGCAACCCACTCCAGTATTCTCTCCTGGAGAGTCCCATGGACAGAGGAGCCTGATGGGCCACAGTCCATGGGGTCGCATGGAGTCGGACACGAGTGAAATATCTGTGCACGCGTGCAAGGATGGTGCTGTAGAAAAAGGAAGTCACATTAATGATTCAGTGCAGGTCTTGCAGATCAGGGATTTTAGTTTCTATGGAGGTCATGACAGTACTATTATAGTTTCAGCTTTTCTAGTGTAAGCGTTATACATTGGCCAGTCCCAATCTACGGTGCGTAAGAAAAGCAGCTTTGTTTTCTAAAGTGATCTTTTTCTAGTTCTTAGCTGCCTTTCCAAATCATGGTATAAAATAGTCAACCTTGCCTTTGAAAAAGGTATCTCAGCGTTTTCTCACTTGAAATACTTTGTCTTGTCTGATAAATCAGTCCATCAAAATCTCTGCTCCTCTCAGGGGTCCCCCTCCCTCCTAATCGAGAGGGCATTGGGGGATGGAGGATCACGGCTCCTCCTGCTCTGCTTCCGGTGAGAGCAATGACGGGGTCACGGCTCCTCCTGCTCTGCTTCCGGTGAGAGCGCCTGTGGGGTGGGCCCTAGGCCTCAGGCCGGTTCTCACCACCTCCGCCCGGGCTGTGGGAGCCGTGCAGGAGGGACAGAGGCGTGCGGTTCTGGCCACGCACAGGCAGTCTGCCCTGCTGCGGTCCCCTGGCTCTGGATACTAAGTCAGCTTTAGTCCTGTGATCCCCGCAGCACTTCAGATTCCTTATTGGAATCTAGAAACTCCCAGCTGCTCTCACTGCACTCCCTGGGAACGTGTGGAACCCTGTAAAACCTGCCCTCTATCCACCAGCTTGGGAAATCCTGCTGGGACTTCAATCCTCTGTCCATTACCACTGTGTCACGGAGAACACAACACTCTGTCCCGAACAGGGCTGTCTCAAAGGCTTGCAGTTTCCGCAGGCTCTTGGCTCAGAGAAGCAAGCATCAGCCTACAAGTTCGGGGAGTAGCCTCTAGCTTTCCTCAGAGTCTTGTCTTGTCCCCGCTCTTAGTGTGGAAGCTGCGGAGGATGAAGGGAAATTGGTCCCTCCTCAGGACCATCACAACCCTAGGCTCATCCACTCAGAATTCTGTATATCCACCAACATTTCTAGACATTCTAGAAAAGAATGGTATTTTCTTTACAAGGTATTTGGAATTATGACTCTATGATTATAATATAGTTAATCCTCCAAATGCGCTTTTTCTTATGTAAATAAGAAATTTGGAAGTTCTCTAAAAACCTTTTTACCACATGAAAGTCTGGCTTACAAGCTTTGGACTTAGAAAAAAAAATCTATGTTCAAACTCAAAGTTAAGCTTCCCGGTTGTAGGCAGCAATCCTGAGCAGTAAGTTTCAGCTTCATGGGTGAATTGAGGGTAGTCTTAATGGCAGGTGTGGGGGTGGAGTAAGGAGAGGGGAGTGGCATGACTGAAAAAAGAAAGGGCACTGGATAACATTTAGCATGCAGCTGTATTATCCTCAGTACTAACTGGCCATCAGAAGATGGCGTCACTTCGCTGGAGTGGGGCCGCTGATTGCAATCCCTTAGTACCTATGGTACCCACTGTGGGCTCCTGTGTAACTTCGTTTTCTCCTTCAGAAAGCAGGTTGAGCCAGAAGTTTTCAGGAATGAACCAAGTTTTCCAGAATATAATAAGGAAATAATTGTGTTTTCTCCAAAACTGTCCATAAGCCAGGTGGCACTACTGGTAAAGAACCCGCCTGCCAATGCTGGAGACGTAAGAGACTCTGGATTCGACCCCTGGATCGGGACCATCCACTGGAAGAAGACATGGCAACCCACTCCAGTATTCTTGCCTGGAGAATTCCATGGACAGAGGAGCCTGGTGGGCTGCTGTCCATAGGGTCCCAGAGAGTCAGATACGACCTGAAACGACTTAGCAAGCATGCACATCCATGACCCAGTGATAAGTAAAAAGTAAAAGAAACTTGCAGAAAACAGGGATGAATTTTGTATTTGTCTAGTGTTGAGAATCGGAGAAGGCAGTGGCACCCCACTCCAGTACTCTTGCCTGGAAAATCCCATGGATGGAGGAGCCTGGAAGGCTGCAGTCCATGGGGTCGCTGAGGGTTGGACACAACTGAGCGACTTCATTTTCACTTTTCACTTTCATTCATTGGAGAAGGAAACGGCAACCCACTCCAGTGTTCTTACCTGGAGAATCCCAGGGACGGGGAAGCCTGTTGGGCTGCCGTCTATGGGGTCGCACAGAGTTGGACACGACTGAAGTGACTTAGCAGCAGCAGCAGTGTTGAGAATAAAATTTTATTGATGGTAAAAAAAACACACTATACACAGTTTAGGGGTATTATTTATGCAAGAGAACATTTTATGAATGTGAAATACAGTGTAGTCTTTAGTGAAACAGTGAATGCCTTTGTGAGTGTATGCACTTTTGTAGTCGAAACTGCACTTGCAGTCAGTAAAAATAGTATCTTGTCTCTGCCAGTGGGCTGCTTGCAGGTCTTTAATAGCTAAATACATTTCACTGAAAGTTATGCCTTGAGAGTTGGGAAAATGTCACTTTCAGCCTACGTGTAATGATAGTATCTGAAAGCAAAATCTGGACTCAGTAGATTAATTATAAGGGAAAGGTACTAATCTTTTATTATTCTAGGATTTTAGCACCTCAACTGAAGGCATTTGGCAAATGTGGGACAAATTTTCACATAGCTGAGTGTTTTATTTTGGTCAAATAAAGAACTTTTTGTCTAACAAAAGACAACTTTTCTTGAAACTCAACAGGCTGCCAGTTTTATTTCACTATTAATTATTAGCTTTAAAATAAACACATAGTTAGAAAGTACCTTTTACGGAAAGGGAAACCCGGAGTTACCTAGGCGTAAAAATTACCGGGGAGTAGAATGCGCTCCCACAGAACGACATATGAATCGCATAGAACAGCCTTCTGTCACAGCACCGTGATCAACGCAGTCAGCAATAGCTGAAAACCCTTAGTTGATGCTAGCTGCCTTGGGTGAGATGGTTTTTTTTCCTCCTCAGTATCCTAACGTCAGTTTATTGCGCTCCTACCCAAACAGCACCTGGGGCTATGCTCAGGTTAAATAATTGAAAATAACGAAAGGAAATATTTTAGTAATCAAAATGAGAACATGAGGATCTTGTTTAATCAAATGTGCAGCAGCAGTTGCTCAAAAAAGGATTGCAAAGAAAGTTTTATTAAGGCAATTTAAATGTATAACTTGACAATAAAGAAAGTTTATTTTGTTTTCGTTGATATTCAGTTACTAAGTGACGTCTGACTCTGTGACCCCATGGACTGTAGCCTGCCAGGCTCCTCTGTCTAAGGAATTCTCCAGACAAGAATACTAGTCGGTTGCCATTTCCTTCTCCAAGGGATCTTCCGGACCCAGGGATTGAACCTGTATCTCCTGCATTGGCAAGCAGATTCTTTACTACTGAGCCACCAAGGAAGCCCATTTATCAGTTTAGCAGACTCTAGTTTTTGATGCCTATAGCTTTCATTTTTATTTTAATTTTATCTTATTTCATTTTATTTTCCATGCTGTGCCAGCATCTTAATTCCCTGACCAAGGATTGAACCTGGGGCCACGGCACTGAAAACACTGAATCTTAAGCACTGGACCACCAGGACACTCCATGTAACTTTAGTTTTAAAAATTTCAGTGACTAGTAGTATCCTTCTAACCATTCTCTTGTATGACTATTAGTTTTGTGAGTAGTCAGTGCTATTAAAATGGAATTCAAGTTAATTTTTGAACTTTAATGAACTAGTTACATTAAGTATTGGTTTAGAAATGTGACAGATTTCTGTGTATTATTTTTGTATCCTGTAGCTTTGCTCACTTCATTGATGATCACTAGTAGTTCTCTGGTGACATCTTTAGGATTTTGTATCTATAGTATCATGTCCTCAGCAAACAGTGACAGTTTTATTGTTTCCTTTGCAATATGGATTTCTTTTGTTTTTCTTCTCTGATTGCTGTGGCTAGGAAAACCACAAACATGTTGAATAAAAGAGTGGGCATCCTTGTTTTGTTCCTGATCTTAGAGGAAATGCTTTTAGCTTTTCACTGTTGAGTATATTAGTTATCAGTTCAGTTCAGTTGCTCAGTTGTGTCCGACTCTTTGCGACCCCGTGAATCGCAGCACACCAGGCCTCCCTGTCCATCACCAACTCCTGGAGTTCACTCAGACTCATGTCCATTGAGTCAGTGGTGCCATCCAGCCATCTCATCCTCTGTCGTCCTCTTCTCCTCCTGCCCCTAATCCCTCCCAGCATCAGAGTCTTTGCCAATGAGTCAACTCTTCACATGAGGTAGCCAAAGTACTGGAGCTTCAGCTTTAGCATCATTCCTTCCAAAGAAATCCCAGGGCTGATCTCCTTCAGAATGGACTGGTTGGATCTCCTTGCAGTCCAAGGGACTCTCAAGAGTCTTCTCCAACACCGAAGTTCAAAAGCATCAATTCTTCAGCACTCAGCTTTCTTCACAGTCCAACTCTCACATCCATACATGACCACTGGAAAAACCATATGTCATGTATGGCCTTTATTATGCTGAGTTATGTTCCCTCTATGTTAGGTTTCTGGAGAGTTGTTATTATAAATAGGTGTTGAACTTTATCAAAAACTTTTTAGGCATCTTTTGAGATGATCATGCAGTGTTTAATTCTTTAGTTTGTTAATATGATGTATTTATCATATGGTGTATTAATCAATACAGTCAATCAATCAATAATCACATTGATTGATTTGCAGACCACTGGAAAATCTTTGCATCCCTGGGATAAATCCTACTTGATTTTGATGATGTTATTGTTCTCGTTTAGTCTCTAAGTCTGACTCTTGTGACCAAGTGGACTGTAGCCAGGTTCCTCTGTCCATGGGTTTTCCCAGGAAAAAGTACTGGAGTGGGTTGCCCTTTCCTTCTCTGGGGGATCTTCCCAATCCAGGGATCAAACCCACATTTCCTGCATTCCAGGTGGAATCTTTGCTGCTGGGCCACCAGGGAAGCTCGACATACGGTCTTTTTAATGTATTGCTGGATTTGGTTTCCGAGTATTTTGTTGAGGATTTTTGCGTTTATGCTCATCGGTGATACTGGCCTGTGAAGTATCAGAAAGAGAAATTAACAAACCAATCCCATTTACCACTGCATCAAAAAGAATAAGATACCTAGGAATAAACCTACCTAAGGAGGCAAAAGACTTATACATTAAAAACTATGACACTGATGAAAGAAATCAAAGTTGACTCAAACATCTGGAGAGATACATTGTGTTCTTGGATTGGAAGAATTGATATTGTTAAAATGACCATACTACCCAGGGCAGTCTACAGATACAGCACAATCCCTTTAAAAATACCAATGGCATTTTTTATAGAACTAGAACAAAAAATTTTTTAATTTCTGTGAAAACACAAAAGACCCTGAATAGCCAAAACAATCTTGAGAAAGAAGAACGGAGTGAAAGGAATCACTGCCCTGACTTCACACTGTCCTACAAAACTACAGCAATGAAAACGGTACTAGCACAAAAACATGCACATTTATAGATGAGACAGGATGGAGAGCACAGAAATAAACCCGTGCACTTACAGTCAATCAGTCTGTGATAAAGGAGGCAGGAATATACAATGGGGAAGATACAGTTTTTCACTAAGTGGTGATGGGAAAAGGGGATAGGTACATGTAGAAGAATGAAATCAGAGCATTCTCAAACACTGTATATAGAACGCAACTCCAAATGCATTAAGGACCTAAATGTAAGACTACTGCTGCTGCTAAGTCGCTTCAGTCGTGTCCGACTCTGTGCGACCCCATAGACGGCAGCCCACCAGGCTCCCCCGTCCCTGGGATTCTCCAGGCAAGAACACTGGAGTGGGTTGCCATTTCCTTCTCCAATGCGTGAAAGTGAAAAGTGAAAGTGAAGTCGCTTCAGTCGTGTCCGACTCTTAGCGACCCCATGGACTGCAGCCCACCAGGCTCCTCGGTCCATGGGATTTTCCAGGCAAGAGAACTGGAGTGGGGTGCCATTGCCTTCTCCGAAATGTAAGACTAGATACTGCAAAACTCCCAGGGGAAATATAAATCACACGTATATATTTTTTGGATCTGTCTTCTAAAGGAAAGGAAATAAAAGCAGAAATAAGCAGCTGAGAGCTAATAAACTGAAAAGCTTTTGTGCAGCAAAGGAAACCATCAACAAAATGAATAAAAAACAAAACTACTGAATGGGAGGAAATATTTGCAACTAATAAGGCCAGTAAGGGGTTATTATCCAAAATACAAGAACAGGTCATACAGCTCAACATTAAAAAACAACTTGACTGAAGAATGGGCAGAACTGAATAGACATTTTCCCCAGGGGGAAATGCAGCCAACAGGACATGAGAAGATGCTTGCCACTAATAATCATCAGGGAAATGCCAATCAAAGCCCACTGAGCTCACCCCTCAGAATGGCTGTCAATGGAAAAGAGAAACCCACATGTAGCAAATGCTGATGAGAATGTGGAGAAAAGGGAACCCTTGTACATTGTTGATGGGAATGTAAATTGGTGCATATACTGTGGAAAACAGTATGGAGATTTTTCAAAAAACTAAAAATAGAACTGCTCTATGACCTAGCAGTTCCACTCCTGGATACATAGCCCCCAAAGCACAAAGACACTCTTTGGAAAAGATACGTGTACCCCAGTGTTCATAGCAGCATTATTCACAGTTGCCAAGATATAGAAGCAATCTAAATACCCATCAACCAGTGAATGGATAAAGAAAATGTGTAGTACCTATGTGTGGAATACTACTCAGCCATAAAAAAGAGTGAAATAATGCCATTTACAGCAAGATGGATGGACCTAGGGTTTATCAAACTAAGTGAAATAAATCAGAAGAGAAAGACAAATACGATGTTACTTAAATGTGGAATATAACAAAATGATACAAATGAACTTATTTATGAAACAAAGATAGACTTACAGACTTAGAGAACAAATTTATAATGGTCATCAGCGAGGAAGGGTCGTGGGGAGGGATAGATTGGGAGTCTGGTACTGACGTGTACACACTACTGTATATAAAATAGATAACCATCAGGGCTCACTGTGTAACTCAGAGGACCCTCCTCAATATTGTGTAATAATTTAAATGGGAAAATAAGTTGAAAAAGAACACCTGTTTATGTGTAACTGAGCCACTCTGCTGTGCACCTGAAAGTAGCACATTGTTAAGCAGCTGTACTCCCAAAATATTAAAGGTTTTAAAAATTAAAAATTATTGCTTTTGTAATAGTTATTGTGATGAAAATTCTGAAGTACACTTGACCTTACTATTTCTTAAGCCACATAAAGTAAATGACGCGTAACAAAATGATGAAGACAAAAGAATTGTATTGATCTACTGTGCTGAGAGCCGCTAAACTCAGCATGTTGTCTTCATAAACCTGTTTATATTTTAATAACCAGTAGGAGTTTAATACAGGGCAGGGTATCCAGAAAACGAACAGCTCACAGTTAATCAAGAATTCACTGATGTAACCCTTCCCCGTGTGTAGCTAAGAGAGTCATTCAGTTTTCTATCTGCTGCAGCCACAGTTCTACTCAGTTTGCAAAGGTCAGTTGAAATGTAGTGCACAGTTTGGGAGGGGATCTGCACATGCAAATTAATGGCAGCTGGTAGCTCTAGTCAGAGACAGAACTAGACCTGTGCAGACAAGTGCGTCAGTGTGGCCAAACACCCCTTAAAACTTCTCTGCGTCCAGGATCTTGTGAGAATGTTGTCTGCACCCTCCAGGACTGCAGAGTGGGGGATGGTCTGCAGTTGAAATCCAAGGAAGAAAACCTCACGTACGCAATGTTCTTTTCTCTCCCCACAAACTTTTCTTTTTCAAAAAATTATTTCCTCATTTAATTAATTCATCATCTCATTCATTAACACTTATTAATCACAGAGGTGCTAGGTTCTCTGCTATATGAAATTTAATATTGCACTGTCCACATTCATAGGAGTGCAAGTCTGGAGGAAGACCCAGGCGTGTTAACAAACAATTGTAGAACAGTGTGATAAGACTACACGATTTGTGGATAAAGATCAAAGAGAATGACTTTTTATCTTTAAAGAGATGTCTTTGAGAAATATTTTTAACATGCCTAAATATTTTAATATTTTATGTAAATAACATTTAAATAATTTGCTTAAGATCCTCTGTGAAGATTGTCTCCAATAATGGATGCACAGGCTAACCTCACTCTGCATTTCTTCGCACTTTATCACTTGACTCACCCCATGCTGTCTCATTAACATCCATACTTTCACTCTCCATTTTTCACCCATTCACTTATTTCTTGCAGTGGGATCCTGCAGGAAAGCCACTCAGAGAGACAATGGGAAGTGATGGTAGGAATGGATGTGATTATGCTCACTCGTGTTAAGACAAAAAATGTCCTGAGACATTAGCTTGCTTCTCAGAGTATGCCCAGGTTCACCTTAAAGACTTAAGCACAAAGAGTTTTGTGGCTCTGAGGCTTTTTATGGGCTTTCCTTGGTGGCTCAGAAGGTAAAGAATGTGCCTCCAATGTGGGAGACTGGCGTTCCATTCCTGAGTCCAGAAGATCCAGGTTCTTAATTACAGAGAGCAGGCATTGCCCAATACGTCAATACGTGACCTCAGGAAAATTTTTCTGGAATGTTTTGTGACAAGTTAAGTGTCTCTGAAGTTGAAAAGGGAGAGTAAGCTGGTGCCTCTATTGTGAAATGTCAAGGACCATTAAGAGGGAATAAAAATCTCTGAACCAGATAAATCAAAGCACTTCTGTTTGAAGAAAAACAGATTGAGCGTAACCTATGACATGGTTAGACACCCCCAAATCTGCAGATTCCTGATAAATCAGAACTGGAAACAAAGTATAAGAAAACTTGTGGAGTATTTATTTAGCATAGCAAATTATTTGCCTGTTTTGAAAGCCGGTTTTGGTTGGTATTTTTGGTTTTTAGAGCGACTGTTGTGTAAAAGTAAAACGATGTCATAAGCCTAAATTGAAACCTACTCAAGCACCACGAGACTGAATGGATAACTTACGATAGACTCGCACAATGGCTTCCTACAGCAGTGGATTAAGGATGAATAAACCACAGCTACGCAAACATGGAACCTCACAGAGTGTTGAGCAGCAGAATTTGGGCCCGAGAGCACACGTGCTGTATGATTCCAGCCACGTGGTCCCAGGCGGTCCAGGGTCCTCAGTGCTGTTGGAAGGCCAGATGGTGACCATTTGGAAGAGGCAGGACTCGGTAACTGAAAGGGAGCCTAAGATGTTGGCGATGTTCTATTCGTGATCTGGGGACACTCCTGACCTGGGACAGGTTCCGCAGGTGTGCCCCCTGTAGGAGAGTTCTTCACATGGTATGCTTACAGTCAGGCCCTTTCCTGTGTGCAGGCTGTACTTGACAGAAGTACACCTACAAAGTAACGGACTTGTTCACTTCAGAAGACTTCTGGAAAAACGGAATACATTGCCTATTTAATCGCACATCTTGCTTTTATCTTCATTTGATACTGGTCATAAGCTAGTCCCATGTCATGCAATATGTTTCATTGAAGGAATTTTAATACCTTCATTACCTTAAGATATTTTTGAAAATAAGGGAATATTCATTATGTAGGTATTCATTCACACATATACAGTAGAAAGTAATGATGGGAGAAAAGTTCTCCAAAGGAAATGCTTCTTTCTATAATTTGTCCAGAAGCACCAGTTCTTTCAACTGTAAGGCTAGAGTTGCTTTAGCTTTACACAATTATGAAGTAGGGCAAATAACATAAAATGTATTCTTGGCCCTAAAGTTTATTAAAGGAAGTTTCCCCTTTCTTTTCTGTCAAATTCACCTCATCAACACAGGCTGACGCTAAATATTAATTCACTTTCCATAGTATTTGCAATGGAAAAATATAAACATGTATTTTTTGCATCAGGAACAAGTCAGAAATTAAAAATTAACATGTATGAATAAATATCAAAGTTTAATATAAATAAATACATTGGTACACTACAGAATGCTCTGCGTTCTGCATCCAGAGGCATGATTTACATAATGTTAAAATTCAGTTTATGACCATGGGCTAGTTCACAAAATCTCACAGAGATTAAAATAAATGTTTATAAAGCAACAGAGAATATTCTATGTAATCTAATCAGCTAAGACAAATACTTCATAATGCCTTGATTCCCCTTTCAGTCTAGAGAAATGTAAATAGTGTTACATCAACACTTTTCCTCCCTTACCGATCTAGCCATATTTGACATTTCAAAGTCTCTCTTGTGAACAATAAATTTTAAAAAATCTAGGCAGGAAGTCAACAAATGTTTTTCCCTTTTCACTTCCCTGCTGTCAGTCATTAGGTCTGTTTTATGGGACTGTATACACATAATTTTTTAGTCTTTAATCTTTGGGGGTTTTTTTTCCTCATACTTTTACCGCATCTCATTGCTTCTTTTTGAGAATTAGGATAAAGTGATATACAGCGGAATGCTGTTTACTTTTTGTAGGGAGGAAATGTGGCCAGATGTGTTTCCAAATAGTTTGATCAATGATTATACTACTAAAATTATTGAGACATTTTTAGGAAAGAAGAAAGGGACGGAAGGAAAGGGGAAAAGTCATGATCTATTTATTTTTTTATCATCACATCTTACTTGTTCACTCGCATTTTATTTACCCACTTTTGGCCGTGCTGGGTCTGTGGCTTCCTCTGCGGTGCGTGGGGCTGCTCCCTGTTAGGGAGCGCAGGCTTCCCGTCGCCGTTAGGGAGCGCAGGTTTCCCATCGCAGTGGCTCTGCTTGTTGAGGAGCACGGGCTCTGGGTGCAGGCGCTTCCGTAGTTAAGGTGCACAGGCCTGGTGTTCCATGGTGTGTGGGGTCATCCCGGACCAGGGACTGAACGTGGGTCCCCTGCGTTGGCAGGTGGGTTTTTATCCGGTGGACCACCAGGGAAGCCCCAAAGGTCATGATGTAGAATGTAGTGTATGCAAGTAAGTGTCGTTGTGGGGGTATAGTTTTAGCTGTTGGCAGCTGCCCGCTGATTTAGATGCTAATAAAATGTAGGCTTACACCTAAACTTTTGTTGTTTTCTTGCCAAGTCATGTCCAACACAGGGATTGAACCTGCGCTTCCTGCGTTGGCAGGCGGATTCTTTACCACTGAGCCACCAGAGAAGCCCCATACCTAAACTTAGGTATGCTTAAATGTTTAGCTTGTGGTCTTTTACATTGAAGGTAAAGGGCACAAGTAGAAAAATGTGTGTATTACAAGTAAAGGGCCAGGGTTCCTAAGTGAAATAAGACCTACACTGCTGTGCATTAGAATCTCAGTAGTATAGCTCTGAATAATTACATCTCAGTTTCCTTATCCAGAAAATGGGTATAGGGTTTTTTACCTAAAATTATAAAGATCAAATGAGTTTATACATATCAATAGCTTAAAATAGTGTCTGTCACCCAGGAAGTCCTTTATAGACGTTCACCATTATTTCTACAATTAACATCAAGACCAATAAGATAATCTGTGGCTTCCTAGTATGCATGTGGTCCGAACACCAATATTCAATGTTACCACCTATTGGGGAAGTGGAACCTGGGGTTGCTGGCAAGACTTAGATCCACACATGCCATGCCAGGCCTCTGATGCTGTGAGCGTATTATTCTTGAGATCATGGTCTGTATTTCAGAAGGAGCACTCATCATTTCGTGATAAAGATACATTGACCTCTTCATTTGTTCAGTCAGAGGGGTTTCCAGAGAAGCTACGTGGGGTCTCCCTGGTTGTTCCTGGGGGTGCAGGCCGCAGTGAGAGGTGGGGACGCACAGAAGCGGAGGCGGTGAGGGGAGCAGGGGGAGGACGCAGGGCTGCTTAGACGCGCACGCGGGGTCCGGGCCGCGCGAAGGGCCGTGGACCTGGGCGTGCTTCTCCCCAGCCCGGCTCCCGGGTGCTCACAGGGCCGTGCGTCCAGGGCCCCCCAGCGTGTGTTCCTCCCTGCTTTGATTCATTCGCAGGCTAAGGGAGAAAAGTAATTTCCAATGCAGGCCAACAAGGGTTTTCAGGACTCGAGATTTTGTGTTGTTTTTTCTTGAAAATTCTCACCGTGCACCCACCTAGGATCATTCCTCAGAAAAACAGTATTTTCCATGTGTCGGTTTTTTCCTAACATTTTGAAACATATATTTTAGTTTGTTTTAAGGAGGATTTATTTTAAGGAGGATTAGGTGTGATTATGTACTTAATGATGACAACCTGTAATTATTTTTATGATCATCAGTTATTAAGATTTCCTGTTTGTCTTTGAAGAGCATGACAGGTGTTTGTAGTTACCTTCCAAGAAGAAAAGATTACAGTTACGTAGTAGATGCAGATTATTTTTGCTCACTCGTCAAAAACCAGCTTATACTCTATATTTTAGCTAACAACTCAATGTAAGTAAATGTTGACAGTTTTGAACTCTGAAAACCTGATTACTAAATAGACAAAATCTTTTTAAGAGTAATGGCTCTTGAGAAGTTGAGCACGATTCTTTACTCATTGCAGTGCTGTAGAAGAATTGGGGCCCAGCAGAGCTAGGTTCACATGCAGTCTGCTGTATGTTGATTGTACAGCCCTTTGCAAAACAGTTAAGCTTGTGGACCTCAGCTTATCCACCTGTGAAGTGGTAAATGACTGAAACTCACAGTATTATCCAAATACTGAAAGATTTTGAATGCTTCCCTTCGTTTTGTCCTAACCCCTTTTCTGTAAATATTGCTGCTGCTGCTAAGTCGCTTCAGTCGTGTCCGACTCTGTGCCACCCCATAGACGGCAGCCCACCAGGCTTCCCCGTCCCTGGGATTCTCCAGGCAAGAACACTGGAGTGGGTGTAAATATTGCAGTATACCTAATTATCCCGAATAATTAAGAATGACTAAAACAGACACAAAATTAATCACACTGACCTCTTTGATTATTTTAACTCAAGTTGAAAATAATTTGAGAAAGCACAGTTACTATATTTTCTTAAAGTAATTTAAAGATACATGGTGGTAACATAATGAAAGTATACCTGTTTCCAAGATAATATTGAAGAAGAGCTTGGGAAGACTGAAATAATCCTCCAGTCAGGTAAACAGTCAGGGGCAGAGCCAAGAAAAAGCAAGTACGTGTCAAAAGCAAAGAGAGCTTGTCACTAGCAGTGTTTCATGATTAAATCTGAAATGTGCATGTGTGCGTGTGAGCCCAGTCGTATCCGCTTCTTTGTGACACCACGGATTGTAGCCCGTCACGCTCCTGTGTCCTGGCATTTTCCAGGCAATAGAATGAGCTAAATTTAACAAAACCAGCCTCAACTGTATCATCTTTTCTCACCTATTAAATGGAAGAAAACTTTAAATTGGGGGCTCTGTCTTTTAAATTTTTTATTTAATTTTTAAATTTTGAAGTAGGTTTTTTTTAAAGTTGTGAAAATAAAGTTTCTTCACAAAGAATGTTCGTGTGCCCTTATCTCAGCTTCATCAAGTGTTAATGTCCTATATATAACCACAATGCAAGTATCAAAATAAGAAAAAAATTAACATTAATATTACTCTCTTACCCCATCGACAGGCCTTCATTCTCATCTTGTTAATCTTCCTAGTAATGCCCTTCCAGTCTAGGTTCTAATCCAGGACCCCCCGTTGCACTGACTCATCAAGTCGCCTTAGGTCCCTTTAATCTGCCTAGTTCCTCTGTTGTTTGGCAGCCTTGACACTTGTGGAGAGCAGTGTTGGTAAACGTGTGCCGTGGCCCCTGGAAAGCGGCGATGTGTCCTCCTCAGCACAGCAGGCCCGGGAGCACACGACTCCATGTGCCCCATTCAGGCGAGTCTGCTTTGGCCATGTGGTGGAGGAGACGTCCGCTTCCTCTGCTGTAGAGTTGCTGCTTTCCTTTGTGATTGGAATCTTGCTTTGTGACTGTAAATACCATGTTTACAATCTCAGTCTTCACTAACGGCTGGGTCTTCCCTGACTGTTTTGTTTCTCAGTGCTGATTTCCCATTTCCACCCTTTCTTCTACATGTTTCATCGGAGTTCTGTGGCAAGGAGGAGTTTTCTTTTCTCCCTTACATGCTTAGTTGTAGCTGGGTATCTGTTTTCACTCTGTGGATTAAAAGTCATTACTATCCTTGTTTAAATTGTTCCCGGTTTGGCCACTGAGAGCTCACTAAAGTCAACTCCTCTGTCCTGTGATATGCTTCCGTCATTTTTTGAACATTTTCTTACTTTCTGGCACTCAAGTCCTTCCTGGCTTATCCCATACTTCCTCCGCCTCCCCTGCCAGTCCTGAAGTCGCCGTTTCTCCAGGGAGCCCTGATTCCTTTGTTCATTGTTCTAGTGCTTAGAAACCAGGACCTGAGCACTAGATGGTGTTCACTGGTGATGTGATAGCACTGCTTCCAGGCCCTCTCATGAACAGAGCTAGGGGAGATGTAATGTATACATATCCTATTTTTATATCAATGTCCAGTCTAAAACTATTGGCTTCTCCAGTTTCAGTTCAACTTTACAAAGTTGATCATAGCTTCCCCTACAAATAAAGAATTATTTGGAGCTCTTTTCTCTGACAAAAGAGACTTGTTTCTTAATATCCACAATGTGTTTATTTGCCCAAGCTTTGATGTACATAGTTGTTTCAGAATTGCTAACTCACACTTTAGATTTTGCTGAGTTTTAATAAGAGCATGGTTGTTGCTGTTCAGTCACTCAGTCGTGTCTGACTCTTTGCGACCCCACGGACTGCAGCACGCCAGGCCTCCCTGTCCATCGCCAACTCCCAAGCTTGCTCAAACTCATGTCCATCCAGTCGGTGATGCCATCCATCCATCTCATCCTCTGTCGTCTCCTTCTCCTCCTGCCCTCAGTCTTGCCCAGCATCAGGTCTTTTCCAGTGAGTCAGCTCTTTGCATCTGGTGGTCAGAGTATTGGAGCTTTAGCTTCAGCATCAGTTCTTCCAATGAACACCCAGGACTGATTTCCTTTAGGATGGACTGGTTGGATCTCCTTGCAGTCCAAGGGACTCTGAAAAGTCTTCTCCAACATCACAGTTCAAAAGCATCAATTCTTTCACACTCAGCTTTCTTCTTTCTTTATGGTCCACCTCTCACATCCATACTTGACTATATAGTTTTCACTATACGGACTTTGGTTGGCAAAGTTATGTCTCTGCTTTTTAATATGATGTCTAGGTTTGTTTTTTAATACGATGTCTAGGTTTGAGCATAGTTAGGAATTTTAAATGAACATAGTTAGACTGGCACATTTTGATTCTAAAATGCACAGAAGACATGTCCAGTTATGTAGTGAACTAGTGGAAGTATACCAAAAAGCATTGCTTCCAGTCTTTTTTTTTTTTTCCTTCAACTTCATTGAAACATAATTGACATTCAGCACTCAATAAGTTTAAGGTTGACTTACATATGGCAGTGAAAATGGTCAATAAGCAGTTTATAATAGGAATAGAAAAGAGTTTCACTTAAGCCAAACTGAGGACTCTAGCCTGGAACAGAGCCTCCTAAATGACCATGGAGAAGAAGAGTTTTCATCAGTTTTCTGTCTTGTCAGAACCAAGAACATCAACACAACAGGGAGACATTCCTTCAGGACTTCCAACTAAGTCAGTATGTACTTGATGAGTCAGCGTGGCTCAGCAGCCGGGAAGGGAGTCCTCTCATCAGAGGAGGGCCACCGTCCGCATCCCAGGTCAAGAGTTGTTCATTCTTTTTTTTAACATAGATGTTCTTTCCTTCTGGTGAATGTTGCCTTTTCCTTTAATAATCAAAGCAGATGTATGGTGTATGTTTGATAGGCCACCAATAGGCTGTTTCATTTAGCATAAAATTCAAGTTAACTCCTGCATAAGACAGAATGATTCCGCATAACTCAGTATGGGAAAGTTTCTCTTATCCCGTATATATGGAAGTGATGAGCACAGTAATTTTAGTGAACATCCATCATCCCATATAGATATGAGATTTACTATAAATTAAAGAAATAGAAAAACAAGTTTTTCCCTTGCAGTGAGAACTCTTTAAGATTTGCCCTCCGCAGCTTTCACGTGTGGCATTCAGCTGTGTTAACTGTGGTCACGGAGTTGTGCGTTACACCCCCAGTACTTGTTTGTCTTACAGCTGAAAGTCTGGTGCCTTTTGCCCACCCTCCACTCCCACATGTGGAAGTCCCAAATCTGATCTCTTTTTCTATGAATTTGTTTCACCTTCAATACTAAGTTAATTCCTGGTACACAGATAGTAATGCAGTGTTTCTGTGCCATTTCAAAAGGATCACTGTGACAATTCTAGTTACAGTAAGTCACCGAACAAAGATGTTACAGTTGCTGACTGTATTCCCCACACTGAGCGTTTCACACCCATGACTCATTTATCATGTAACTGAAAGTTTGCTCCTCCTGGTTGCCCTCGTCTCTCTCCTCCCCCACTGCAGTCCCCTCTGGCAGCTGCCGGTTTGTTCTCGCTATCTGTGACTCTGTTTCTGCTCTGCTGTGTTCATTTGCTTTTGAGATTCTCCACAGAAGCGAAACCATACAGTATTTGTCTTCCCCAGTCTGACTGATTTAGCTTAGCATAATACCCACTAGGTCCATCTGTGTTCTATAAATGGCAAGATTTCATTCTTTTTTGTGACTGAGCACAAAACAACCAAAAAAAGCAGGATTCCACTGTGTGTATCTACCACATCTTCTTTATCTGTTATTTTGTTGATAGGCATTTAGGTTGCGTCCATATCTTGGCTTTTGTAAACATTGCTCTGGTGTGCATAGGGTACATGTGTATTTTTGAATCAATGTTATTGTTTTCTTCTGACAAATACCCAGGCGTGGAATTTCTGCATCTTACAGTAGTTCTATTTTTAATTTTCTGAGGTGCCCCAGGTGGTTTTTCATAGAGATTGCATCAGTTTGGATTCTCACCAACAGTGCATGAGGGTCTGCTTCTCTGCACATCCTTGGCCATGCGTATCATTTGCTGTCTTTTTGATAACAGTCATTCTCATAGATGTGAGCTGACATCCAGTTGTGGTTTTGGATTTTATTTCCCTGATAGTTCGTAACATTGAGCACCTTTTCGTGTGGCTACTGGCCACCCATACGTGTTCTTAGGGGGAAATGTCTATTTGTAATTCTCTGCCCAGTTAAAGGAATATTTATCCATCTGTGGCTGCCCTGGGCCTCTGTTGCTGCACCGACCGCCCTCCAGGTGTGCGTGGGCTGCTCCTCGCGTGGCTCCTCTTGTGGAGCGCCGCCCCAGGGTGCTCACGCTCAGTAGTGGTGGGAACGGGCTTGGTTGCTCCACCTCCTGTGGGGTCTTTCTGAACCAGGAATCAAACCCAGGTCCCTGCATTGGCAGGCAGATTCTTAACCAGGCAGATTCTTAACCAGGGACCACCAGGGACCTCGTCCTCTACCCAGTTTTCATCTGTTTGCTTTTTTGGTTTTGAGTTCAGTTGGGATATACAGATGCACCCTTATGTGCTGTATCATTTGTAAATATATTACTCCATTCAGTCGGGGACCTTTTTGCCTTGTTAATATTTTGTTCACTGTGCACATTCACTTTTACTTTTGTTTCGCTTGCCTGAAGGGATGTATTCAAAAAATATTACTAATAAGACTGATGTCAAATTCCATATTGCCTGTGTTCCTTCCAGGACTTAATAGTTTCGGGCCATACACTGAAGTCTTGAGTCTTTTTCCATCTACTCTGGGGCATGCTGTAAAAGAGCAGTTTGACACTTTTGCAAGGAGCTGTCCAGTTTTCTCAACACCATCTATTGAAGAGGCTGTTTTCCCCTGTTGTATGCTCTTGCCTCCTTTTTCGTGGACTAGCTGCCCTTGTAAGTGTGGGTTATTTCTGGGCTCAATTCTGCCCCTTTGATCTGTGTATCTGTTTTTTTGCCAGTGCCGTACTGTGTGCATTGCTGTAGCTTTGAAGTACAGTCTGAAGTCAGGGAGTGTGATTCCTCAGCTTTGTTTGTTCTTTCTTAAGACTGTTTTGTCTATTCAGGGTCTTTTGTGTTTTCATACAAATCTTAGAATTGTCTGTTCTAGTTTTGTGAAAAATGCCATTGGTATTTTCATAAGGATTGCATTGAATCTGCAGATTGCCTTGGGAAGTATGGCAATATTAATAATACAAATTCCTTCGATCCATTAACATGCTATTAAAAAAATGAAAAGAATCTGTAGTTTGTATTATCTTTTATTTCTTTCATCAGTGTTGTACAGTTTTCCAATTACAGGTCTTTTTATCTCCTTAGATAATTTTATTTCTGGGTATTTTATTCTCTTTGACATGATTATAAATGGAATTGTTTTCTTAATTTTTCTTGCTGATTCTTTGTTGTTAGTGTGTAGATATGCGACAGATTTCTGTAGATTAGTTTTGTATCCTAGAACTTTACAGAATTCATTGACTAGTAGGTTTTTGGAGATGTCAGGAGGATTTTCTATGCATAGGATCATGGCATCTGCAAACATTAACAGTTTTACTTCTTTCTTTCTAATTTGGATCCCTTTTATTTCTTTCTCTGGCCTGATTGCTATGGTTAGGACTTCCAATACTGTGTTGAATAAAAGTGGCCAAAATGGGTACTCTTGTCTTGACTCAGAGGAAATGCTTCAGCTTTTCACACTTGAGTTGTGAGTATGATGTTAACTGTGGACTAATGGTCTTTGTTATGCTGAAGAATTTCCCTGTATACCCATTTTGTGGAGAGTTTTTATCATGAATGAATTTTAAATTTTGTACAAAGATTTTATCTGCATCTATTGAGATGATTACGTGACTTTTGTTTTTCAACTTCAAGTCAATCGTTGATTGATTTGCAGATACTGAACCATTCCTGGCATCCCTGGAAGAAATCCTGCTGATCACCCTTTAAATGTCTTTTCGTAACAAAATAATTTAATCCGTCTTTAGGAATTGGTGAAAGTTTGTGCTTTTTATTCCTATAGATCCTTAAAAAGTCAGAATCTAGTTTTATTTCTCAGGAAGTGACATATGAGAACTACTTTATTGCAACTGTTGTTCTTTTCTC
Source organism: Bos indicus x Bos taurus (assembly GCF_003369695.1). Taxonomy (NCBI): domain Eukaryota; kingdom Metazoa; phylum Chordata; class Mammalia; order Artiodactyla; family Bovidae; genus Bos; species Bos indicus x Bos taurus. Next base: position 42,007,415 of record NC_040102.1, on the reverse strand, counting down.
CCTTTCTTCTCCTTTCTTTTTTCTTTTGGTACAATTATTTCTCTGCAACTTGTGTTACTTAAACATATTAGCAAACTAGTGATTTCAAAACCATAATATAAAAGCTAAACAATCTCAGTTCTTTTAGAAGTAAAAAACCATATTGCTCTCTCATTTTAGAAAACGAGATGGTCTTGCTCAAGAGCAGACCATGTATCATAAAAGGATGAACCAACCTCTTGCGTTAGTGACTGATGGCTGAGGATGGTGAAGTGTTTTATATATTGAGGCATCAGGGAAGTTTACACTACCTCCTGTGTCACCAGACTTTTGAGCAGAGTTCAGTTCAGTTCAGTTGCTCAGTCGTGTCCGACTCCTTGCGACCCCATGAATCGCAGCACGCCAGGCCTCCCTGTCCATCAACAACTCCTGGAGTTCACCCAGACTCACGTCCATCGAGTCAGTGATGCCATCCAGCCATCTCATCCTCTGACGTCCCCTTCTCCTCCTGCCCCCAATCCCTCCCAGCATCAGAGTCTTTTCCAGTGAGTCAGCTCTTCGCATGAGGTGGCCAAAGTATTGGAGTTTCAGCTTTAGCATCAGTCCTTCCAAAGAACACCCAGGACTGATCTCCTTTAGAATGGACTGGTTGGATCTCCTTGCAGTTCAAGGGACTCTCAAGAGTCTTCTCCAACACCACAGCTCAAAAGCATCAGTTCTTCGGCACTCAGCTTTCTTCATAGTCCAACTCTCACATCCATACATGACCACAGGAAAAACCATAGCCTTGACTAGATGGACCTTTGTTGGCAAAGTAATGTCTCTGCTTTTGAATATGCTATCTAGGTTGGTCATAATTTTCCTTCCAAGGAGTTAGCGTCTTTTAATTTCATGGCTGAAATCACCATCTGCAGTGATTTTGGAGCCCCCTAGATATAAAGTCTGACACTGTTTCCACTGTTTCCCCATCTACTTCCCATGAAGTGATAGGACCAGATGCCATGATCTTTGTTTTCTGAATGTTGAGCGTTAAGCCAACTTTTTCACTCTGCTCTTTCACTTTCATCAAGAGGCTTTTTAGTTCCTCTTCACTTTCTGCCATAAGGGTGGTGTCATCTGCATATCTGAGGTTATTGATATTTCTCCCAGCAATCTTGATTCCAGCTTGTGCTTCTTCCAGCCCAGCATTTCTCATGATGTACTCTGCATAGAAGTTAAATAAGCAGGGTGACAATATACAGCCTTGATATACTCCTTTTCCTATTTGGAACCAGTCTGTTCCATGTCCAGTTCTAAATGTTGCTTCCTGACTTGCATGTAGGTTTCTCAAAAGACAGGTCAGGTGGTCTGGTATTCCCATCTCTTGAAGAATTTTCCACAGTTTATTGTGATCCACACAGGAGAGTAGCTAAGTCAAAAACTTTACCTTTTACCCTGTTCATAATAATTATTATGACTTTTGAATAAACCATTGTTTATAACCCTTAATTTTACTACCCTGCATAATGTTTTAAATGAATTAATGTATACTTTGCTTTCTTAGAAATAAACTAAGCATTCACTTTTATTTCGCCCAAATGTAAAACAAGTAAAAGTAATGAGCTTCCAGGGACGGCATTTTACTCTTCTTGACGTTGTTACTCTGCATACTTACAGTGGATTAAAGCTAAGCTTGAAGTATAAGTTGAAAGCAAGCCTATGAGCTCTAAATATTTTTAAAAACCTTGAAAGATTATTTTAAACGTATAAAGCATATGTATAATTACGAAAACAAGTACAATTAAAACTGGAAGTCTGGCCCATCAAATTGTTTACCGTTTGAGTTTTCTACAGTAGCTAGCTTGAGTTTTTCACTATGTTCTAAATCTTCTGTAATAAAAATGTACTTTTATAACCAGATGCTTTTAAATTTAATTTTTAAATTGTGATTATATGTATATACACATGTACAGCATAAATTCGCCATTTAAATAATTTTAAATGTGCACTGCAGAGGCATTAAGTACATTGAATTTTTATACAGCCATCACCACCATCGGTCTCTAGATTCAGATAATTTTTCGAATGAACATTATTTTCTAAGTCATCCGTAATTTTTTTCCTTCAAAACTAACCATGTTTCTTGGGACTTCCTTGGTGGTCCAACAATTAAGACAACTTGCTCCCAACGTGGGGGTCCCTGGTTTGATTCCTGGTCAGGGAACTAGATCCCACATGCCGAAACTAAAGGATCTCTCACACCGCAACGAAGATCTGGAGTGCTGCAACCAAGACTCAGCACAGCCAAATAAATAAATGAATAAAAAGAAATATATATTTAAAAGATCCTGTTTCCTGTATTGCCACAGGATAGTTAAGGCAAAGCTGACTTGCCTTCTTTTAATGAAATCAAATGTAAGTTACAGCAGTGCTGAAGATAAAAATACTTAAAGAGCCTACAAACAAAATCCAGCCTTAGTGTTTTAAGAAGAAGCTTTATTTCAAATACATGTGACTACTACGTATGTGGGCATTTGTTTAAAATAAAACCAAATTTTCATTTCATTTAAAAGAATTCGCCTTCTAAGCCAATGTTTTGAATAAAACTGTTAGCATACCTACCTGGTTTAAATAAAAATACTTCATATAGATTCAAAATAAAAAGATTTGTTAAATTTGTGAAAATTTTCTACTTCCCCCCCACTTAAGGTATTTAATTCACTTACCATCACCCACGCTGCCCCCAGACACACAGTGTATTCTGTGATGTGTTATCCTTTTGTGGGTGCTGGTTAATTTCATAGATTATAAGTCATGGACAAATGAACTAATACATTTTAAAGAAATGCACTGCTTTCCACAAACCATTATATAAAATACATACACACAGTGTTGGCTTTGTGTTTTAAGCTTCATTTGTAAACCTGACATAAAACTTTTTCTTGATGTTTAGGTATATTCTGTCAGTGAGCTGACCTGCAGTTTGGCCTGTACAGACTATTTTTAATATACCCTTCAAATACAAAGTTTATAAATTTGAGATAGTCTCAATCAGTGATTTATATTTCAGACACTTAGTTTAGGGTTTTATAGCATGGTTGGTTTTTAAATTTAATTTAGAATTTAGTGTTTTCCTAATCTGTGAGAAGTTAGTACATACTCCATTAAAAGGATTCCATGGTGAAGTGAATTTCCAACAAATGCTTTCTTCCATATCCCTTTCTTTGAACATTTTTAACAAATATGTTTCTGTGACACCCAGTAGTAAAGATGTCTATTTCAATTTAACTTCCTGTGTCTCAGCTTTTTGAAGATGGACTCATTTGCATATGACATCTGCTAACATTCCCAAGAAATGATGGTCTGTATTAATCTACTGATCCAAGAAATAATATTATTTATATTATTTCAGAAATTTACCCCATTCCCTCCCCAAAATGGCTTCCCCAGTGGCTCAGTGGTAGAGAATCCACCTGCCAATGCAGGAGATGTGGGTTTGATCCCTGGATCAAGAAGATCCCCTAGAGAAGAGAATGGCAACCCACTCCAGTATTCTTGGCTGGAAAATCCCATGGGCAGAGAAGACTGGCAGGCTACAGTCCACAGGGTTGCAAAGAATTGGACACTACTTAGCAACTCCATAGACTTCCCTGGTAGCTCAGCTGGTAAAGAATCCTCCTGCCATGCTGGAGACCCCGGTTCAATTCCTGGGTCAGGAAGATCCGCTGAAGAAGGGATAGGCTACCCACTCCGGTATTCTTGGGCTTCCCTGGTGGCTCAGCTGGTAAAGAATCCTCCTGCCATGCAGGAGACCCTGGTTCGACTCCTGGGTCAGGAAGATCCGCTGAAGAAGGGATAGGCTACCCTCTCTGGTATTTTTGGGCTTCCCTGGTGGCTCAGACGGGAGAGAATCTGCCTGCAATACAGGAGACCTGAGTTTGATCCCTGGATTGGGAGGATCCCCTGGAGAAGGCAAAGGCTACCCACTCCAGCATTCTGGCCTGGGGAATTCCATGGACAGAGGAGCCTGGCAGGCTATAGTCCATGGGGTGGCAAAGAGTCGGACACAACTGAGCGAGCGACTTTCACTGGCAACTAAACAGCCAACGACCCCCTCCCCCCAGTAAAGCCTAACATTTCTATGATTTGGTCAAAATAGACCAATAGAAAGGGTGAAAATAGACTAGACCACTGAAAACCAGACTCAGTCTTGCCCCATTCTTTTTCCCCCTTCATAATCGATAGCCTAATTCTTTTGTCTTTGAACTCCAAGGATTCAGCAAACCGTTAGAGAAATAAATATATTTGAGAGCCACAAAATGACTACTGATTCAAAGCATCACAGAGGGAAAGAAGTGCCTGGATCATTCACACAACCAGAAAACCGGTTTGGAAATTCTGGCTTAGTACTCATTTCTGTGCATATTTGCTAGAACTCAAGCACTAAAGCCTTATTTCTCTCAAATTTGCACACAGTAAAAGTCCTGATTGAATCATAAATGTAAAGATCTTTATAGAAAACCAGTGAGAAATTTGACAAATTAGCTAAATGTTAAGCAAAAGAGACAGCTAATCTGGATTATTCGTGTCTCAATAGCAGTTCTCCTGTCTTAATCGCACAGCCAGTTGCCTCTCTCCAGAGTGTGTGGCCAACTGCATTCTCATCCAGAAAAAAACATTAGAAGGGCTGCTCCTGGAGACTTCAAAACAGCACAGCAGCAGAGAGCAAGAAGTATCCAGCTTTTAGTCAGCACAAAATATGCGAGCATAGTTTACTGACTGACTGTCATGAATTTCTTGTCGTCTTGTCTGAAACATATGCCTGTTGTTCAAATTCCACTCTAGATGATCTGAAAGAAACTCAAGTTATAATTTCTTCAGTTATGTTTTGTTTTGAAATTTTCAGTCATTAAAGCAGGATGAAATGAATATGTTGTCTGTTTTTGTGCGTCCTGTAAGTATGTACCGCTGACACTCAGCTGTAGAGTGTTTACATCACAGCGACTGTTGCCCCCGTCATTCATGACGGAGAAAGGGGTCTTGAGGGCTCAGATCACATAGCAGGATGAAGAGACTTTTGAGAAGCTTTCTATAACCACAGAAACCAAAAACAACAAAAAAAAATCACTGCAAAAATATTAATAAGTTTTACTGGAGTCAAGAAGATGAACTGTTAGTGTATTTTTTAAAAGGAAAATCATATACTTGTTTTTTTTACTGAAATGGCTTGTTAGTAACGTTAGTGTATATTGTAAGCCTTGCGTAAGGCTAATAGTTGTTTCTTTTCTAAATAATAAGAAAAATCAAGTTAATGTTGCTCTTTCTGAGCAGACAAAATGCACCAGCAACTGAAATGTTTAATTTAACAAATGAGGCTTTTGGAAGAACATGAGCTTTGCAAAGTTATAGGAAGTGAACCTAAGTCTTAGATTATAGTACGTATGTTATCAGAGGCTGCTTAACCTCTGTAAGCCTTGATTTATTCATCTGTTAAACTGACTGGTAGAAATATATCTGTATTTCTCAGAATTATTATGAGTATTAAGGGACGCACACAAGGGGTCAAGTGTAAATTCTTGTAAACTGTAAACTCCCTACTTACCAGATGCTACTTGGTTCTACCATTGCTTGCTACTGTTGCTACTAATCATAAGACATGGAGTTATAAATACTTCCAAGTAATTTTAATACTGTTAGTCACCACTCTGACTGCTCTAATCAAGACAAATGAATTTAAAGGCAGCTCTGTGGAGAGTCTTCTTAATTTTTTCTCTCTCAGGTGAAAAAAAAGAAAAGTGAAGTAGGCAGGTGCTTTTGTTTTGTGCCAGAAAACTTATCCTAAGGTTGTTCTGCCTCCTCATCGCCGATCTGGATCATCAGCATCTCTTTTTAGCCCTCGTAACTCTCGCACTTCTCCAAGAAAGGTATTTAATACGTATGCAAGGCTGGTCACTCACATGTCAGTACCTTATTCCCTCAAGGCAGCCTTCCAAGGGACTGGCGTAAACATCATTTCGGATGAGCTTGTTAATAACTGAAAGAGGTTTTAGGTGTGGGAGTTTAAACACATGTAAACTGAAAAAGAGCTTTTCCTTTAAAACCCTGGAAGCTCAGGACCCGCTGCATTTGGTAGCCTTCCAAGACCCCTGGGACCAGTGTGACAGCCACTGATCTCAGAGAGCCTCCCAGGCTGTTACTGCTTCAGATTAACGCTGAAGCTGGAGTCTGTTCGGTGTTCAAGAGCAGCTCCAGCACCGAGGTAAGGGTGGGCCTTGCAGGTGGGGCAGGGAAGCAACAGGCAGGAGTCGCCCATCACACTCTCCCCAGTGTCGTCACAAGTCTCCTCTCCGCTGAGCGCTCGTCACCTGTGTCGGGAAGCGTGCAGCTGGATTTTCCAACACTGGCAGCACGCACCCCTGTCACCACTGCTCTCTGAGTTTCTGCTGAGTGCAGGCGCTTACAGCGTCCTGTGAGTTTCTGCGGTACGGCGGGGCGCAGCAGCTGCGCGTGTACACACATGCCCTCATTTCTGGTCCCTTCCCACTGAGGTCACCGCAGAGCACTGAGCAGAGTCCCCTGTGCGGCAGTGGGTCCCCGCTGGTTACCTCTTCTGTGCATGGAATCTGGTGTGTACTCGTCACTCCTTGTCATCCCTCTTTGAAAGTGCCAGAGGAGTCTTTGTAAAGTGTAAAGTGACTTCAAGCGCTAGTGGAAAACATTTGCTTGGCACCCAGAAGTGGCTTCCTCGGTACCTAAATACTACGCTTTCTGCCAGTGAAAACGCCGCCTGATAAAGTTCCCGGACAGAAATACGCACATCTGCCAACAGCGCTGGCCGCCAGGAAGCGCACGGCTGAGGCGCGCAGAAGCAGCCTTTTCCTTAGCCCAGTGTTTGGGCCTGTTGTTCCTCCTTTGTTACATGGGTCCCATTCCCTTTCCTTCTTTCAGTGGTCTTGTTACTTACAGCTTTTAGATTGTAGTGACCACATGATTTTTAATGGGATTTTCAATGATTTACCTTTAAGGGCTGTCACGTATTGCATTTCCTTTTCAGAAGTAACAAGATACAAATAAATAACAAGATTAATAAATAACACAAAACGGGCATTTGGACAAAAATTACCATTAATTTCCTTTACAATGACTGCTCCTGGGAAGGATAGTTAATAAAGAGGAAAAAGAATGAAAACTTGAAATTGAGCTTCAAATGGATGGAATGTGACATTATATACATGTATTCTGAACTACCTGATAATCTTCAGCTACCTGAGAAAAACTGCCAGCGGTTTTTCAAAGAAATTAAGGCTGTAGGAACCTGCATTTCGTTGCCATTCTTTGCAGTCTTGATTCATGATCATTTGTGGAGTACTGTAAAACTATCGGTAAATAAGGACCAGTCACACTGTCTGAACAGTATCTCTCAGCATTTGCCTGCTTCTGTAATTACACTGTGATTATTTTTTATTGTTGACAGTAAAATATGTAGCATATTTCACAAGTGGAATTCTCACTGCCAGTCTCTTAAAGTACTGTTGTTTGGGGGATATTCTATATGCTAATTAACATTGTTGTCTTATACTTTTGGTCATAGAAAGCCGTTCTCTTTAGGACGTTCAGGGAGAAGAGATCTCACTAAAAGCTTTATGGCATTATGGTGGTCTATTTACAAACGCATTCTTACTGAAATGTAAGTTACTTTTTAAATATCTGAGGAATTTAAAGCTTTTAATAATAATGCTTTAATATACATGTAATATTTCATCATTTAGTGAAGAGCTACATATTAATACTCTGATATTAATAAAATATTTTATATATTAGAAAATGTAATACTTTGACTTTGTCAGCTCCCATCCTACTTAAATACTAAGCTGGCATTTTTGAAAGAAAATGGAAACACACTAAGAAGGCAAATATCTGAGGTGGTAGATTATTTTCATAATTGGTTTTGATGTCTGTCTGTTATTTTATTGTCCCGCATTAAACTGACTCATTGCAAAACTTAGAAAAGTTTTTTTTATAAAGAATTGAGTCATCTCCTTGTACAGTCATTTTGCTGGTTTCTTTATGCCATTTTGTAACACTAAACAAAGCTATCTTTATTAATTCTCTCAAATAAATCACTTCTTTCAGGAAAGCTATTCAAGGGATACTTGCTGAATTTCTCTCCGAGTTGATGGCATTCAGCTTACTTTGAAAGCTCTTTGTATTTTAAACTCTGCTCCAGGATAAACAAAAGCAAATTTCGCTCCTCCTAAGTAGTTCCTATCTGATCTTTGATTAAAAAAAAAAAAACTGAAAACAATACACGAATTTTTATAGCTTACAGAAGTGAAATTTTCATATATACAAATACTGTTTTTGATTGAATTGGATGCCTAATTCATGCTTTTCAGTTTCAAGTCTTCCCAAAACTTTAAGATTATTTCTCCTTTGAAACTTTAAACCAAAACTTGGAAGTTTTAGGTGTGTTCCTTTGCCAGAGTGTGAACTGGAAAATGAATGAACAACTGAAAGAGAAGAACCTGTTCGAGGCTTTTGTATCAGAAACTGTGTCTGCTGTTCCCCACCTTCAGTTAGAGATTCACTTGATTTATCACATACCTATTAAGATTCAGTTATCCCTGGACAGAAGAATGGATCAGAATAGAACAGAATATAAAATCTTAGAGTATACCAAGAACGTGTGGGAATTTGGTATATAAAAAAGTGAGAAATCTTTAGTGAGTTACATTTTAAGGACATGAAACTTCACAGAAATCTTGAACTTTGTTCAGTAATTTCGTTATTACTAATAGCAGTATTGCAACTTTAAAAATTTTTAATGTTTATATATAAAAACAGATAAGCATGTTATTAGAACTCAAGATATTCAGCATAACAGAAAGTTACAAATGAAATAAAAGTTATAAAATGAAAGAAGCTAGGGAAGAATCCTACAATGTCCAGTTTGAATGGTTACCATCAATATGAGCTCATGATATTTCAGTTCCTGTTCCATCCACATAAAAGGCAGTTCCCAGAGCAATGAGTATACCTATGCCCAGATCTTGCTGTTACCTTTCCCCACTGAAAGACAGCAGTTCCCTGGAGAAGAGGCTGATTCCAGGTGTAGGGAGGGAAAGTGTAAAATGAGCCTGAGATCATATTAAAAGATGCTCAGCGTCACTATTCATAATGGAAATGCAAATCAAAACCACAATCACCTTACACCTGTCAAAATGGCTATCATCCAAAAGGGCACATAACAAATGCTGGCAAGAACGTGGAAAAAAGGGAACCCTCTTACCCTGTTGGTGGGAATGTGAGTGGGTGCTGCCACTATGGAGAACAGTACGGAGGCGCCTCAAAAAACTAATAATAGAGCTACCATAGGACACAGCAGGTCCACTCCTATGTGTGTATAAATGTTTAAAAAGCCCACCCCACTAATTTGAAGCGGTACATGCACCCCAGTATTCAGAATATTGGTATTTCCAATAGGCAAGATGTGGAAGCAACCTAAATGTCCATCCACAGATGAATGGATAAAGAAGATGCGGTGTATGTATGCACACGAGGGAATACTACTCAGCCATGAACAGAACAAAAGTTTGCCATTTGCAGCAACATGGATGAACTTGGAGGGTTTTATGCTAAGTGAACTAAGTCAGAGAAAGACGTGTACTATATGATATCATTGATATGTGGAATCTGAAAAACACCACAAACGAGTGAATGAAGCAAAAGAAACAAACTCACAGATACAGAGAACAAGCCAGTGGTTACCAGTGGGAGGGGGAAGGGCAGCATGGGTTTGGGGAGCGGTAGGTGTAACCTGCTGGGTATAAGGTATTCTCAAGGGTATATTGTACAAATGGGGAACATAGCCTGTGTTTTGAAATAACTATAAATGGAAAGTAGCCTTTAAACATTGTATAAAAATGTAAGAAAAGATAGTCTGTGAGTCAGATCTGCCAAAGTTTTACAATTTTTATAAACCAAATTCCTGGCACAGGATCTGAAATACACTGAGACCTTGAAAAGTACTGAAAGAATTCATTGTGTTTCATTGTATTTTTCATCTCTTTACAGTCTTTTTAAAAAGATTAATTCTGATGTTAACTGCCCTTCTTAGTTCTGTGGCATGTGTAAATTTCTCGTTTTTGTTCTTCCGTGAAAATTACCCGAAAAGTGTTAAAAGGGACTGGACAAGGTCCAAAGCGTGTCACACTTTACAAGTTGCAACTTGATCTCAAACTATTAATTAGTACTGTTTGAGTTTGGTCCTTCAATTAACTAAAGATCCACCTACTTCTCTATCTTGAATATCATAGGATAGCTTAGCAAATGTCTTGCAAATCTTGGTATACCACGTTCTTATAATTCTTTCAGTCCTGTTAGACTATTAAGAGAAGAAAATAAAGATCTTTTAGTAAGACTTATTTAATCACTGTTCCTTTTCTCATAGGTGGGCAAAAATACATACTTTTGAAAGCAGAAGCATTTTGCTTAATTTGCTATCTACTGCCACCCTGATTTTTTCTGTAATTCTTTACCTAGTACCTTGGTTCCTATATAAATGTTTTCAGTCTTATGGGAATCATTTTAATTAAAATGCGTTTTTAAACTGCCATGCCAGAGTTGACTAGCTGAGAACTAAAAGCCTCTTATCATGAAAAAGTAGTTGTCAAGCTGGTGGGGTGACTTGCTCAGGCACTGAGAGGTTTTGCTGATTCTGTGAGCTGTGTGGGTGTCAGGGGTCACCGTACGATGAGAGGGAGCTGAATAAGACAGGAAGCACAAAGCTCACCTATTTCTAATTCTGATAGGCCAGCGTGGGGTATGTGCAGGTGTCTTGCTGGTTTCAGCGTTAGGCATATAGACTCCCTACCGTCCCTTCACGTAGAGTCGGCCTAGGTGGAAAGGAAGGGAAGGCACGAGCTGGCAAAGGGGAGCAGTTTATCAAAAGCATCACGGAGTGTGTGTCATGCCTCAGAAATTATCCTGTCTTGAATCATTCCAAATACTGTATGTCTGTCATAACAGTTTATCAAAGCCTGCTAGGTTTTTGGCTGAGGCTGAATGGGTGTCATGGCTGAAATAATCTAATAGTTATCCATCTGTGAAAATAGTGAAAGTGTTAGCTGCTCAGTCGTGTCTGACTCTTTGTGACCTCGTGGACTGTAGCCCGCCAGGCTCCTCTGTCCATGGGATTCTCCAGGCCAGAATACTGGAGTGGGTTGCCATTCCCTTCTCCAGGGGATCTTCCCAACCCAGGGATCAAACCTGGGTCTCCTGCATTGCAGGCAGATGATTTACCAACTGAGGTCCACAGGTGTGGACCCTTATACGTTTGCAATGTTTGTTGACCCATTAAACTATATTTTTCTAAAACTTAAATTTATTTCAAAGCCATCCTAAGCATAGCATTTTTCTTCTGTGAAATTGGTGAAGCCATTTCAGTTGCTTCCCTCCTGCTTTTCAGTTTTTCTCTTGGTATTTCCAGTTGTCAGCAGCTCCAGACACTCTAGAGGGCTCTGCAAAACACTCCTTGTGGGAATGGTTTCCTCACACTCTTCGAATTCATTTTTGGAGAAATTGTTCACATAAAACTGATTGAGTATTACTTACTTTGTACAGGATAGTATTTACTAAGAATATGGAGGTTATATTCACATGGATATATTTTTCTTTAGTTTGTTGGGGTTGCTTTTTTTTTTTGGAGTATATGATTTAGCAGAGTCCCAGCAAGGTTATTTATTTTAATCCTGTCTTTTAAAAATCTCTTTCTGGTTTATCTTTGTAGATGCTTTCCACTTTGAGCAACCTTGCATTGAAAGGGTATGTAAAACTCAGATTTACTGTTACTGTGGTTTTTCATATGTTCTATATTAATAAAAACATCATTATATCTTTGCTTTTGGCATTCATACTTATTTATATCGGAATCACAAGTCATTATCACATTTCAATAAATTAATAAGTAATATAAATATATGTTTGTATTTGTGTATATGAAAAAGTGAAAAGTGTGAAAGTGTTGGTTGCTCAGTCACGTCTGACTCTTTGCAGCGCCATAGACTGTAGTAGTCATGGAGGACAGGGGAGCCTGGCATGCGGCAGTCCATGGGGTCGCAGAGAGTCGGACCTGACTTAGCAACTGAGCAAAAACAACGGGAATTATACTCAGTATATTGTAACAACCTGGAATGGAATATAATCTGAAGAATATCTGAATCACTGTGCTATATACCTGAAAATAACGCAATATTATAAATCAACTATAATTCATTTAAAAAAACTTTGATTATTTGGGTTCCTGGGGTGACTTGTAGGACACTGGTCATTTTATTTCTTTTAATTTATATTTTTCCCTTTTTTGCCTTTTTATTTTGAAATAATTTCAGGGTTATGGGAAGTTGCAAGAATAGGAAAAATAATTTTTATGTACCCTTTGGTCACATTCCCCAAATATTGAAGCTTTACCACGTTTACTTAATTATTCCTTCTCTCTGTCTAGAAACACACAGACAAGCTTGTTTTGTTTTGCTTTGTTTTTTTGGCTGGTCTATTTGAAATCTAGTTAGAGATGTGATGCCTTTTTACCTCTAAATAAGTTGACCTATATTTCCTAAAAACCAAGGTGTACTTTTATATAATCAGAGTACGTTTGTAATCATCAGAGTATTGCACTGATACCCGTATTACTATCTAGTCTACAAACCTTGTGTCCATGTCATCAGTTGTCCCCATAGGAGGCCCTGTGACGCCTCCTCTGACTTATGCTGCCCAGACATGTAACGCAGCTCTGACCACAAAGAAACGGCACACACAGCCCTGTGGAGGAGGTTCTGCAAGGTGCCTGGTCTACCTGTTACATAAATGCCACTGTTTTAAGAAGACTGAGGAACTGGCCAGATGAGGGAGACTGAAATGACGGAGACGTTGTCTTAGACTGGGCGGAGGAAGGGTCGTGTGTGTGTGTGTGTGTGTGTGTGTGTGTGTGTGTGTGTGCATGTTCTGTAAACTGTAAATGTCATTATTGGAACAGCTATATTTTTTAAATACTGGTTTCATAATAGTCTAAAATAGATTTATAGTGTACCTGTAAACGAAACTTCAGGAATGAGAACTTTATCTTGGCTGTCTTAACACCAAGAGCTCATCAAAATTTTTTATGGGATATCTGTGAGGTGCTGTGTCCAGGGATGATGAAAAGATTTAGAAATATGATCACTGTCCCAAGGAGACATAAAATCTCAGCTTTTTTTTTTTCAGCCTGTGCCTCTCTTGTACAAACAACCAAAGCACATACCCTCTTTAATTTAAAATCTCAAATTAAACTCAGGTATCTCTGCCATGTGAGTCTGTTTGCTTCCTGAGTTTGTGTAATGAAGGATGCCTCATTATTTATGAAATATGTTTGGTCCCTAGATTGTGGTTGCTGCTGCTGCTAAGTCGCTTCAGTCGTGTCCGACTCTGTGCGACCCCAGAGACGGCAGCCCACCAGGCTTCCCCGTCCCTGGGATTCTCCAGGCAAGAGCACTAGAGTGGGTTGCCATTTCCTTCTCCAATGCATGAAAGTGAAAAATGAGAGTGAAGTCGCTCAGTCGTGTCCGACTCTAGCAACCCCATGGACTGCAGCCTACCAGGCTTCTGCATCCATGGGATTTTCCAGGCAAAAGTACTGGAGTGGGGTGCCATCGCCTTCTCCGAGATTGTGGTTAGTGAATAATAATAAGAGCTTGAATAGTGAAGGAAAACAGCTCCACCTTAAAGAGTTTTTTATGTTTCCTGAGTCTGGATAGTGGGACTTTAGTTAGAATTTAGACTGTAAGGAATATGTGTATCACATCTTAAACTAGTAAAACTGTAACAGATGGAATGAAGTGATCAAGACAATATTTTACCCCTCCATTACTGCTGTGCCCTGTACCCTTTGAATATAAGGATACTCCACAAGAATATGTATTCCTCTCTAAAAATAATTGTCACAGAAATTTAATAACTAGATTATGGTAATATCTCAGTGTTCTGTTTATGCTGACTTATATGGTTGTCTATATACATATGCCCGTAGGTGAAACGGTTTAGCAAGTAGATTAAAATGTGGGTATGAAAGCAATTAAAGGACTCGATCCACATAATGATAGTACTGCAGTTGCTACAAGATAAGGTCTGTAACTGATTCTGCTGAGACCGCTGGCAGGGTAGAAAGCCCTTTTTTGAAATAAGCCTTAATAATGCAGACTAGTGAATAATAGATAATATTCTGCTAACATGTAATCAGTTCCTTCAACAACACATTTACCTAATAAATGCCCAACTCCATGCGGACTGTGTCTGCGTGGGGCCTGGCCATGTGAACACTGGACTCTGGTAGAATTCTCTGCGCTCAAGAGGCGGGGTTTATGGGCTGGAGACAGGGCCTGAATGTGCATCTGGCTCTTGCACTTACTAGCGACTTGAACTTGGGCGAACTGTTAAACTCTGTGTGCCCCGCTCCTCCATGTGGTTAATAAAGGAGAGAAGGCGGAGAATTCTGAGAGCATCTACCTTGTGGGGTTTTGTGAGGATTAAACAAACAAATGTATGAAGGGCTTGGAAAAATGCCTAGTGTAATAAGTGTCAGTTATTTTTGTTTTTTTAATGTGAAGACAGATAGTTAGAAACAAGTACACATTAAGGGAAACTTGGCCTGGTCTGTAGGGTCAGTAAAGGCTTTCTTGGGGATGGCCCTTGCGGCCTGAGAAGTTCAGGCTGACTGCACAGGGAAAGAATCCCAGGCTGGGAACAGCAGGCGTGGCGGCCTGGAGGAAGCCTGGGCAGAGTAAGGCGGGGACCCGTCCCGGCTGAGTCTCCTGTGGCCTCGGAGAGCTTTCAGAAGGGTGGTTTTAAGCAAGGAAGAGTCTCGTCTTAAAAGGATCGTTGTGCACGCGTTCTGAAAAGTGTTCGGAGCACACTGTTGACAAGTAGTAAGGTCGTAGCTGAGGGTAAGGTGGGAGGCAGATAGAAGCGGGCACATCAAAATACGTGCGGGTCAGCAAATGACATGACTTCATGTTTTACTGGAGGTGAGGGTGAGGGAGGAGAAACGCCGGTGCAGACTCCCAAGATAGCAGATAGAAGGGCGATACATGCAGGTGAGTTCAGAGAGCTGAGGGGTGTTCTGTTGTAAAGAGACTGAGGATGTCGTATGGAGTTTGCCGATAATATCGAGGAAGTTGGGAGCAGTGATTCTCCAGGTGTGGTCCCTGGGCCAGCAGCATCACCTGGGCACTTGTTAGAAATATGAATTATCAGGCCCTACCCTGGACTGACTGAGTCAGAAGTGCTGCATATGAGACCCTCCAGTCTGTGTTCTAACAAGCCCTCAGATGGTTCACATGGCTCTGCTGCCTGGGAAAAATGGAGAACACCATCCTCAGAGGCACAGTGGAAAGGTTTAGGAAGAGAGACAAGTGTGTGTCGGAGCCAAGGACTTGATTGCTTTTGTGGAATGACAGCACTTCGGGGGCAGGGAGTCGGCGAACCACAGCCTGTACGACAGGTCTAGCCCACTGCCAGCTTCGGGAGAGCCACCAGCTCAGATGCCTTCACTGCTTCTGTGGTTGAAACGGCTCCCAGTGGGGCTCGTGCTACAGAACCCTCTTCCCAAGGCCTGAGACACGGATTTGATCCCTGGGTCGGGAAGATCCCCTGGAGAAGGAGATGGCAGCCCGCTCCAGTATTCTTGCCTGGAGAACCCCATGGATGGAGGAGCCTCATGGGCTACCATCCGTGGGAATAAACGTGGGAAGTAGGGTTCCTCAGCACTGCCTGGTTTTTGCCAAAGTCGTCGCTGCATTTGGCAATGTCTGAGCTTGTAGTCTTGGTCTTTCTGCTCTGTCCAGCTTTGGGGAATGGATGGCGCATCACCGAGAACCTAAGAATACAGGTCTGAGGAGAGACGTGGCAGTGACAGCATCAGATGTGGGAAGTTCAGGAGACTTTTCCCTTTACATTCATGGTGAACTTGGTATAAAATGTCTGTTTAAAGGGATGTGTGCTAAGTGAACATTTTCAGCTCACCTCTATATTTTTGTCAAAATGACATTTGCCTAGTTTTATTTTTATGTCTTTACCAGTAGAATAAATCTTCTGAAAATTATTATAAATGCCGTCGTTTCTGCCAGGAGAATTCAAGAAATTCTGAAGGAAAAATAACGCCTCTACGTTGATGATGCATCTTATTTCTGGATTTAAACCTTGAAATCAGGTCTCAGAAACACAAACTTCATAGTAAATACTTCATTGTTAGTGTAATTATGAGAAAACTAGTAGAAGATACACTTTTTCTTCTTAGAAGTTACAGCTATGTGTGATGAACTGAGAAATACAATCCAAACTAAAAATTTAGCGATGTAAAAGCCAATTCAAATTATTTACAAAATTCTGTCCACAATACATGGGCTTCCCTGGTAGCTCAGTGGTAAAGAATCTGCCTGCTATGCAGGAGACCCAGGTTCCATCCCTGGGTCAGGAAGATCCCCTGGAGGAGGAAATGGCAACCCACTCTAGTGTTCTTACCTGGAGGACCCAATGGAGGAACCTGGTGGGCTACAGTCCATGGGGTCGCAAAGAGTCGGACACGACTGAGTGACTGACCTCGCAGGTGCACAGTTCAATTTTCTTCTCCTCCCAAGCAGTGCCTTTACATCACACGCTAGTGAAGTAATGCTCAACATTCTCTAAGCCAGGCTTCAGCAATACATGAACCGTGAACTTCCAGATGTTCAAGCTGGTTTTAGAAAAGGCAGAGGAACCAGAGATCAAATTGCCAACATCTGCTGGATCATCAAAAAAGCAAGAGAGTTCCAGAAAAACATCTATTTCTGCTTTATTGACTATGCCAAAGCCTTTGACTGTGTGGATCACAATAAACTGTGGAAAATTCTTCAAGAGATGGAAATACCAGACCACCTGACCTGCCTCTTGAGAAACCTACATGCAAGTCAGGAAGCAACAGTTAGAACTGGACATGGAACAACAGACTGGTTCCAAATAGGAAAAGGAGTACGTCAAGGCTGTATATTGTCACCCTGCTTATTTAACTTCTATGCAGAGTACATCATGAGAAATGCTAGGCTGGAAGAAGCACAAGCTGGAATCAAGATTGCCGGGAGAAATATCAATAACCTCAGATATGCAGATGACACCACCCTTATGGCAGAAAGTGAATAGGAACTAAAAAGCCTCTTGATGAAAGTGAAAGTGGAGAGTAAAAAAGTTGGCTTAAAGCTCAACATTCAGAAAACGAAGATCATGTCATCTGGTCCCATCACTTCATGGGAAATAGACAGGGAAAGTGTGGAAACAGTGTCAGACTTTATTTTTTTAGGCTCCAAAATCACTGCAGATGGTGATTGCAGCCATGAAATTAAAAGACTCTTACTCCTTGGAAGAAAAGTTATGACCAACCTAGATAGCATATTGAAAAGCAGAGACATTACTTTGCCAACAAAGGTCTGTCTAGTCAAGGCTATGGTCTTTCCAGTGGTTATGTATAGATGTGAGAGTTGGACTGTGAAGAAAGTTGAGCGCTGAAGAATTGATGCTTTTGAACTGTGGTGTTGGAGAAGACTCTTGAGAGTCCCTTGGTCTGCAAGGAGATTCAACCGGTCCATCCTAAAGGAGATCAGTCCTGGGTGTTCATTGGAGGGACTGATGCTGAAGCTGAAACTCCAGTACTTTGGCCACCTCATGTGAAGAGTTGACTCATTGGAAAAGACTCTGATGCTGGGAGGGATTGGGGGCAGGAGGAGAAAGGGACAACAGAGGATGAGATGGCTGGATGGCATCACTGACTCGATGGACATGAGTTTGAGTGAAGTCCGGGAGTTGTTGATGGACAGGGAGGCCTGGTGTGCTGCGATTCATGGGGTCGCAAAGAGTCGGACACGATGAGCGACTGAACTGAACTGAACTGAACTGATTTCCATTAGGGGCTTCCCTAGTGGCTCAGCTGGTAAAGAATCTGCCTGCCATGCAAGAAACCCGGGTTCAGTCCCTGGTCAGGAAGATCCCCTGGAGGAGAGCATGGCAACCCACTCTAGTATTCTTGCCTGGAGAATCCCAGAGACAGAGGAGCATGGCAGACTATAGTCCAGGGGGTCACACACAGTCAGACACGACTTAGTGACTAACCATCACCATTTCCATTACGAAATATATTTATTTATGTTAACATTTGCTAGCGTGAAAGTGGAAAAAAAAATCCTGTATACACCATCTGTGGGCTCTTTCTCGCTTTGCTGAAGTACTTGCATCCTCCTTTGGCACCTGAGCTGAGAATTACGCTCCTTCCTCGACTGCACAGCAGGTTGCTTAGATTACTCCCTTCTCTTGAACCTTCTAATATTTCAGAGCGTGAAAACGGCAACGCCTTCCTGTCTGAGCTATTATCATCCCATTGGTCAAACAAAATGCTGCCGATGAGATTTTATGAAGCCCTGTTAATGTAGTTTTGCAGATTTTATGAGCTTTTATTTTGCAAAATAGATTTGCCAGAATACCGAAGTCAGGAAACCCTATTTCTGTTACAAAGACACGCTAACCTTCCTACAGATTAGAATTCTTGGCTAATCTCTTCGCCTACTAAACCACATGTGGTCATAAAAGAAAACACACGGAAAGCAATCAAGTGAGCCGTTTAATGTATAGATGAGGAAAAACAGTGGGTAAGTTGATGTGTCCTGTGGGTGGGAGCCTGTGGCTGGCGGCAGGCAGCTCGCTCTCAGAGTTCTTCCTGAAATCTGCAAGTGGATGCACATGTCCGTGTGAGTGTGAGTGTGTGTGTACTTCCGAAACCCTTCTTCCATGATCCCATGCCTTTCAGTACCACATTTAGGTACAAAAATTCACTTCCTGTCAACTCACATAGAAAACCAAGTCCCTATCAAATTGTATCAAGTTGGCCAAGAAGCTTGTTCAGGTTTCCCTAAATTTTCTGGGAAAACCCAGAGGAACTTTTTGGCCAATCCAGTGTTGATGTTTAAACCCTCAGATTCCTTTTTCCGCCCTGAGACTTCCTTCCTTCGCTCTCTTCCTCCCTCCCCTTCTCCCTCCTTCTCTCCTGCTTCTTCTGGTACTTGGGACTCTTTCTGGGTGCAAGAGATGCAGCTGTGAACAACCGCTGAAGAATTCAGCCTGTGGGCTAATGTGGCAGGACTCAAGGGACAACTGAGGAAGAGGAGCAGACGCCTTGTGCTCCGTCGGCAAGTAAAACCTGGGCTTCTGCTGGAGAAGGGCTGTGTGCCCAGAGAGTGCGTGGCTAGGAGGCCTCTCGGGAGCTGATGGTGGAGCTGTGGCCTGGCGGTCTTAGAAGGACTATCATGTTAGTGTCTTGGGGAGGACGTTCTGTTTAGAGAGGCTCGTGTAGAGCCTAAGACAGGAGCCAGGTCCTGGAAAGAAGGCTGGATGGCTGGAAAGTGTGGTGAAAAGATGGTGTGAGGTGAGCCCGTGCTGTGTAGGCTGGGGAAGGAGTATGGGTGAAGTCCTCAAAGCAAGAAGAATGATGGTAGCAACCTCTGCACAGTGACTCATTTGCTCTGTGTCAAGGACTCTGCTTGGCGTATTTTCGTGTATTATCCAATTTAATTCTCGAAATTCTATGAGATAAATACTGTTATCCTCATTTTTCAGATGAGAATATGGAGGCTCAGAGAGGGTTCATTAAGATCAAGTGTCTGTGAAGTGGAGACAAAGGAGCGTTTTCTTTGCACCCTGGTCCAGTGGGTTGCAAAGCCTGTGCTCTCAACTGCCCTGCTGTGGGGAATCTGTACTGTTCTTAGCTTTCCCGTTTTGTTCCCTTTATCCCTCAAAAAGGTTCTCCTTCGGCCATGCCAATGCTGGGACGTGGCGGAGAAGCCCTTGACACTCCCCTGAAGCTGGCTTCCCGCCTCCCTGTATTTATTTCTCCCACTGTCACTCTCAGCCCCTTCCTTGGCAACTTACCCTGTCCTTACTGGCAAAGAACATAAACTTAGAATAAGATGAGGGCGTTGTACAACAGTTTCCAAGCAACGTCAGCCCCAGGACAGCGGTCCTGCTTGGTGACCGCTGCTGCTTCCAAATGAAGTGCAGCGGGGATGGGCTAAGAGACCCATCCAGCCAGAGCGATTTTCAGGGTTTTTCTGCTTTCACTCAGTATTAGTGTACTCCTTAAACATGAGTAGTAGTTAAGGATCAGAATTGAGAAAGTTTAGAAAATGCCTCGAGAACTCTAATCTGGGAGCTGGTATTTTGTATTTCAAGAATACAATTAGGGACGTCCCTGGCGGTGGCGTGGATAGGAATCCGCCAGCCCGTGCAGGGTACACAGGTTCAATCCCTGACCGGGAGAGATCCCACGTGCCGCCGAGCAGCTAAACCTGTGTGCTGCAACTTCCGAGCCTGTGTTCTGGAGCCCTTGAACCGCCAGACCAGACCCGCGTGCTGTAGCTGCTGAAGCCCACGCGCCCAGAGCCCGCGCTCCACCCCACGGGAAGCCGCTGCGGCCCGCACCCAGCAACAGAGAGGAGCCCCCACACCCTGCAACAGAGGGGAGCCCCGCACCCTGCAGTGGAGAGGAGTCCTGCACCCTGCAGCGGAGGGAAGCCCCGCACCCCACAATGGAGGGAAGCCCCCGCACCCCGCAATGGAGGGGAGTCCACGCACCCCGCAACGGAGGGGAGCCCCGCACCCCACAACGGAGGGGAGCCCCGCACCCCACAACGGAGGGAAGCCCCCGCACCCTTCAACGGATGGGAGCCCCGCACCCTGCAGTGGAGGAGAGCCCCGCACCCCACAGCGGAGAGGAGCCCCTCACCCCACAGCAGAGAGGAGCCCCACACCCTGCACTAGAGGGGAGCCCCACACCCCACAGCAGAGAGGAGCCCCGCACCCCACAATAGAGGGGAGCCCCGCACCCTGCAGCAGAGGGGAGCCCCGTGCCCCACAGCGGAGGGGAGCCCCGCAGCATAGAGGAGCCCCACACCCCACAACGGAGGGGAGCCCCGCACCCCGTAGCAGAGGGGAGCCCCGCACCCCACAGCATAGAATAGCCCCGCACCCCACAGCGGAGAGGAGCCCTGCAACCCGCTGTGGAGGGGAGCCCCGCACCCCACAGGGGAGGGGAGCCCCGCAACATAGAGAAGCCCCCGCACCCTGCAGCGGAGGGGAGCCCCGCAACATAGAGAAGCCCCCGCACCCCGCAGCGGAGGGGAGCCCCGCACCCCGCAGCGGAGGGGGGCCCCCACACCCCACAGCATAGAGGAGTCCCGCACCCCGCCGCAGAGAGGAGCCCCGCACCCCGCAGCGGAGGGGAGCCCGAGCAGCACTGAAGACACAGCGCTGCCAAAGATGAATGAATGAATAAAAAGTACGTTAATGATTTTAGCCACAGCGTCGTGAAGATTTCGACCATATTATACAAACATACGTGTGTGTGTATGGCTTCCTTGCATTAGATACAAAATAGAAAAAACAACTTCATCTGACTTGTGTTTAGGTATATAGCTGTTCTAGTTATGTGTTTTTAAATGGGCATCTATTAGCAGTAATACAAAGGCGCGTTTTTATTTCAGTAATTTTCCAAGATACCTCCCTTCAGATCCAGCACTAGACGCCTTGCGGCTGTGACTCCGCTGAAGGCCCAGAGGGAGCCTGCGGCCTCAAAGCGCTGCTGTTTGCACCCAAGTCCGTGCCGTGGTTGAGCCCGGCCCCCCTCGCCCTGCCTGGGGCTGGACGGGCTGCAGACTGCCTGGGGACGGGGGCGTTGGGGCCACGGGTGCACGTCGGAGGCTGCTTTTAGAAGGGGAGGGGTTGCTTATACTTAGAATTAATAAGCAAAAATTCTTTCATAAAATGAGGCAAAGATTACAAAGCAGAACTTAATGAAACTAAAATGGATTTAACCTCTTGAGTCAATGTGATTATTTTTGTACAGTTATTACTTAAGGCAGTACTTGATCTGAGCATTCAGGGAAATACCCATAGGCAGGATTTCATGGTCGTTGCAGTGACGGTCAGAAGCAGATAAAAACTGCACCTCTCAAACATTTTCAGTTTCACTTTCCTGGGATCTAATAAAATGAGCCTTGAACCGTTCACTGAGGAGGCCTGATTTTAAAATCCAGCCTAATGTTTTGTTCCGCTGTTTGTCGATTGTGGACGTCAAGTGATACGACACTGCATGGAGAAGTTGCTGTTGGCTCTGCACACGGGTTACAGGAGTAACGCTGCAGCCATGCAGCAGGGCTCTGCCATCAGCGTGGTAAATCCCCCGTGACTCCATGTGATGAGTGCCGGGCTCTGCCATCAGCATGGTAAATCCCCCCGTGACTCCATGCAGCAGGGCTCTGTCATCAGCATGGTAAATCCCCCGTGACTCCATGTGATGAGTGCCCTGGCGGAGTAGCAGTGACTTCAGAAACAGTCGGAGAACAAGCTAAAGCGCCCTGCTTACAGCAGGAGGAGACTCAGCCCTGTCAATAACCAGAGAGTGGGCCGTCGGCGCGTCTCATGAGCGTCTCTGGATCTTTCTCTAGCCTCTCACCGCCGTCTCCCTTTTCTCTGTGGTTCTGTGCAGGGACTAGAAGCAAAGTACTACTGACTGTATCTGAGAAACAACCTCTGCCTATAATCTCTGGATTCCCCTCCTGTGACGTTACTTTCTAAGAGAATGATGTTGGATTACACACTGCGAGGCATAATACACTTATTTCTTTATAAACTCAGTAATAATGAGATTCTGCATGTTGGAATACCATATGATGAATATCTGTATTGGTGTCTATCGAACATTGGCTTTTTATGTGACTGCAGTAAGATTTGAACTGTATGAACTATTATTCTTCCCGCCCCTCCCTCTCCACTTAACTCTGCATTCATCAAAGTAAATGCCCAGCTCAGTGGAGTGTTTCTGTAACAGGTGAGAATTACCTTAGACCTCCTCCCCATTGGATTCCCAGGTGGTGCTAGTGGTAAAGAACCTGCCTGCCAAATGCAGGGGATGAAGAGACACGGCTTTGAGCCCTGGGTTGGGAAAATCCCCTGGAGAAGGGAATGGCAGCCCCCTCCAGTATTCTTGCCTGGAGAATCCCATGGACAGAGGGGCCCGGCGGGCTACAGTCCGTGGGGTCGCAAAGAGTCGGGCGAAACTGAGCACGCACGCTTACTCCCCATAACCCACAGGCTTATCGTCGTCATCACATAGACCGATTATTCCTACATTAAGCTCTGAGTCTGTTTTTCATGTTATTTGATGAATAGATTGCTTGAATGACTGTTAGAAATATAGCATTTGGAATTGAACAGGTTATGAGTGACAACTGGCTACTGTTTTTCTCTTCTTTTTTTTTTTTTTATTGTTTTATCAGTGTGTTCGTAGCAGTCCCAGCCAGGTACCTTGTTTTGCAAAGATTTTTTTGAGGTCAGCATTCTTGGCAGTTTAAGAAGCAGGTTTAATGCTCTGTGCTTAAGATAATGGCCAGCTGTAGCACTCAGTTCAGTTCAGCCGCTTGGCCGTGTCCAACTCTTTGCGGCCCCAAGGACAGCAGCGTCCGCGTTCCAGGATTTGTCAAACCTGTGAAGTCTGCAGTCAGGACTCCTTTGGCAACGGGCAGAGGCACTTTGCCTGTAAATTCCCATCAGTTTTCTGTGCTGTCTAATCATATTAAATTGTGGGTATTTTGAGTGCAAGAGAACCTGAGATACAAGTAGTTTACCACAGCCTGTTACCCATTGTTCTATTTAGTTCAGCCACTTTGTTAGTATTAGAAATCTGGCTTCTTTGATTCAGGTAGTTAGGTATTTCTCTAATGTGAAATAAAGTGTGGACAAAGTTGATGCTGCTTACAAGTCAGGAATTTTTGAGAAATATAGCAATGGATTTCTTTATAATATCCTTGGGTTTATTTTCATTAATTTTATAGATGGTAAGTCACATGGTATAGTATAACACGCTGGACAGGTTTCAGTTTGAATTCCAAATCTTTCTGCTTTGTAAACTTGGTCAGGTCTGCCAACTCCTTGAGCGTTTGTGTCTGTTTTTCAAAGCGTGAGTGATATACCTACCGCACTGAGCTGTGAGAATGGAATAGGGTTATGCGAAACGTCCAGCACAGTGGCTGGTGTCTTTCTTAGAGTTCTGAAGTTTCAGCGCTTGTAAGTGGCGCGTATCAGTCAAAAGTCAGGTCCTCTGACAGAAACGGGTTTTCAGTCACAGCATGTGTTACCAGCTGGTAGAAAGTCTGGGTTCTGGCAGATGGTCATGTAGATCGATCTAACATTTTTGGCTAGTATTTCCCTGTAAAATTCTGTTAAGGACTTTTCTCAAGAATTCTAAACGTCAGTAAGAATTGGCTGAAAAGGAAGGAGAGGCGCTGATAGATGTGCAGGGCCTCGCCCCGGGGGGTGTTGAGAACAGGCCTTTGGTGAGATGCAGGACGGACGAGGAGAACCGGGCGGTCTGAGAGAGACTGAGCTGGGCAGACACCTTTAGTTTGGTTTTGGCTTTGCTTAGAATATTTGTAGTTACCAGGATGACTCATTTTGTTGTTGTTTTGTTGCTAAGTCATGTCTGACTCTTCTGCGACCCCATGGACCGGAGCCTGCCAGGCTCCTCTACCCAAGGAATTCTCCAGGCAAGAATATTGGAGTGGGTAGCCATGGCCTCCTCCAGGGGATCTTCCCAAACCAGGGATCGAACCCCCATCTCCTACACTGGCAGGCAGATTCCTCACTGCTGAGCCACCAGGCAAACCCATTACTCATTTTAGGTATTCATAAATTTGCGTAAAGCTCTCAGTTGGAGGCAGCCCTTTATCCCCAACTCAAATCTAGATCAAAATAACAGAAATCATCACGGTACTGTTCCTGATGTCACTCAAAATAACTTTCTAAAGGATACTTTAGTCCATGAAGATCACTAATGCTTGTTTTAAAAAATGAACGATGACAGTAACTTGAGTATAAAACGGGATCACCTAGAAGTTTCGTATCAGCTGCCGGAAGGTAGAACCAGAAAGTAAAAGCAGTGTTCATCTCTCCAAGGCTGTGCCGTTCATAAAGATCTGGCGATGTAGAGAACAGGGGGGAAGTTCCTTAAGAATCTAAAAATAGAACCACGGTGTGATCCAGCATCCCACCCTGAGCATATATCCGGACAAACACATGGTTCAAAGGGTGCCTGCAGCCCAGTGTTCACTGCAGCACTGTTACAGCAGCCAACATGTGGAAGTAACCTAAACACAAAGGATGAGTGGATAAAGAAAATGCGCCCCGTGTGTACAATGAGATATTCAGTTCAGTTCAGTTCAGTCGCTCAGTCGTGTCTGACTCTTTGCGACCCTGTGAATCGCAGCACGCCAGGCCTCCCTGTCCATCACCAACTCCCGGAGTTCACCCAGACTCACGTCCATCGAGACGGTGATGCCATCCAGCCATCTCATCCTCTGTCGTCCCCTTCTCCTCCTGGCCCCAATCCCTCCCAGCATCAGAGTCTTTTCCAATGAGTCAGCTCTTCGAATGAAGTGGCCAAAGTACTGGAGTTTCAGCTTTAGCATCATTCCTTCCAAAGAACACCCAGGGCTGATCTCCTTTAGAATGGACTGGTTGGATCTCCTTGCAGTCCCAGGGACTCTCAAGAGTCTCCTCCAACACCACAGTTCAAAAGCATCAACTCTTTGACACTCATCTTTCTTCACAGTCCAACTCTCACATCCATACATGACCACAGGAAAAATTATAGCCCTGACTAGACGGACCTTTGTTGGCAAAGTAATGTCTCTGCTTTTGAATATGCTATCTAGGTTGGTCATAACTTTCCTTCCAAGGAGTAAGCGTCTTTTAATTTCATGGCTTATTACTGAGCCATAAAAAAGAATGAATTAAGACCACTTGCAGCAACATGAATGGACCTGGGGATTATCACACTAAGTGGAGTAAGTCAGACAGAGAAAGACAGTACATGTGATATTGCTTGTGTGTGGAATCTTACAAAATAAATGACACAAGTGAACTGATTACAGAACAAACTCACAGACTCTGAGAAGGAGCTTACGGTTACCAGGGGAAAAGGGTGGGGACGGTGGGATAACAGATACACACTTCTCTATTGAAAATAGATAACCAGTGAGGAGCTGCTGAATAGCACTAGGGATTCTGCCCAATCTTCTGTGATAACCTAAATGGGGAAAGACTGGAAAAGAGCAGAGATATGCAGGTGTGTAACTGGTTCACTTTGCTGCACACCTAAAAATAAACAGCGTTGTTAACGACTACTGCTGCTGCTGCTAAGTTGCTCAGTCATGTCCGACCCTCAGCGGCCCCATGGACTGCAGCCCACCAGGCTCCTCCGTCCATGGGATTCTCCAGGCAAGCATACTGGAGTGGGGTGCCATTGCCTTCTCCTGGGTTAACAACTACAGTCCAGGATAAAATAGAGGGTTTGGCGGTTATTTTGCAGCTTCCTTCTCCTGTCTTCCTTCTGCTACCTCCCTTTCCTGATCTCCGTGCATGTTCTTCCTCTTTGTCGCAGTGAGGCGGCGTCCTGGGAAGGACAGGTCCTGCGCCGGGTTCATATCCCGGCTCATTCTTTGTCGAAGTGAGGCGGCGTCCTGGGAAGGGCAGATCCTGCGCCAGGTTCGTATCCCGGCTCATTCTTTGTCGCAGTGAGGCGGCGTCCTGGGAAGGGCAGGCCATGCGCCAGGTTCATATCCCTTCCTTCTCCTGTCTTCCTTCTGCTACCTCCCTTTCCTGATCTCCGTCCGTGTTCTTCCTCTTTGTCGCGGTGAGGCGGCGTCCTGGGAAGGACAGGCCCTGCGCCAGGTTCGTATCCCGGCTCATTCTTTGTCGCAGTGAGGCGGCGTCCTGGGAAGGACAGGCCCTGCGCCAGGCTCGTATCCCGGCTCATTCACTCACCCCTTGTCTGATCTCAGACTGATCTTGTTCATCTCTGAGCACGGGTCCATTTCCATATCTGAAAACTGGAGAGAATCATGCCTAATTTATGAGGTTACTGGAAAAAACGAGGAAACAGGTTTCAGGAACTCGTTTAGGAAGTAGGAGTTTTTAATATTATTATTAGGCATCCGGTTGAAACTACAGAGTAACACGGCATAATAAAGCACAGACAAATAAATGTGATGACTCATGGGTTGCTCAGAGGGTCCCAGGTGGCACCAGTGGTAAAGCACCTGCCTGCCAAGGCAGGAGATACAACAGATGAGGGTTCGATCCCCGGGTCGGGAAGATCCCCTGGAGGAGGAGACGGCAGCCCACTCCAGTGTTCTTGCCTGGAGAATCCCACGGACAGAGGAGCCTGGTGGGCTACAGTCCATGGGGTCACAAAGAGTCGGACACGACTGAAGCGACTTAGCACCTGTGCTTGGGTTGCTTAATAAAAGATTTTGGTTAAAGAGGAGGTGGAAACTAACCATTAAAATGAGTTTTCTAAAAATTATCTGTGGAGTTATCCACTAACCCTGTCTTCTGACACTGTGATAATTGAGTTGACTGTAAGAAAGACGGAATAAGGAAGAAGTTCTCCTGCCAACTTAGAGAAAATGTGCGTGCCCAGAGGCAGGCTTGTCCAGCCTTATTGGAGGCAATGCTTTAAAACCCAGCCAGCAGTGCTTGAGACTTCCCTGGTGATGGATTGCCTGCCAAACTCTGCCACCAAGCATTCCATTTAATTCACTTATCTCTCTTGGCATAGCTTCCTTACAAAGCCGGCGCCCTCACAGGGGGAGAAAGGTCAGCAGGAAAGCCCATTCTAAATCTTAAAGCAACACTACTTGTGATATTTTGAATTCACAGGCTATTTTCTCCCCAAACTCCTCAGTCGTTTTGGATCCATAGTTTTCTTCAGTTTCATAAGCTAAAGATATTCTCCACAGGATGTCATCAAGATGGCATATTCTTTCTTTTTCTCGGGATAGCCCTGGCTGTCAGAATGGCCCCAAAAAGAGGACTTGCCACTGTGCACGTGGCCCGTCTGCTCCCTCACACGCTCCTCCTGCCCTGGAGCCTGTGTCCAGAACCGCCTGTCAGGCGTCCGGGGAGAGAAGCTAAAGCCCCGGTGAGGCCCGAGACGGTCTGGCCTCACGCTGACAGCCCGCGTTCCCTGCGTGTCTTCTCTGTGTCCGTGACCACAGCTTGGGTCTCAGTGTCCACGGATGTCAAATTATGTTCTAACGTCTTGATGTCTTAATTAGCTACAGGGATCTTTTTTGAAAAATTTTAAACTTGAAATTGTGAAAATGTTCAAACACACACAAAAGTGGGGAATTAAGACCCTAGGCACCTAAGTGACTCCCGATACCCTCAGTAACGGCTGGGCTATTGTGTCTCTCTCTCCTACACTTCTCCCACCTTTTGCGGTTGAGGGTTTGTGTGTGTGTGTGTGTGTGTGTGGAGTATTTTTGAAGAAAATGCCAGTCCTCATATGATTAGACTCTTAAGTTTTCATTTTCCCACAGAAAACCTGAAACTTTCAAGTCTTTGACTTATGCCCCCCCTTCACCTCCCCTCCCCACCTTGGAAAGAATTGCCGGTAGTACAGAAACGTAAAAAATTGTTTTCCAGAGATTTCTGACTTTATAATAATCTTGCTTCAGTAGTGCTTTATTAGAAGTTTTTAAAACCCCAGGTGGGTATGGGAAGCTTCTGAAATTAATGCAGGTATTTGTATGTATGGGTATTTGTAGTGTTTTGGTTTTTTATTTTTCATGGTAGGGGGAATCGGGTGATATATTTCATTAAAGTTTTGAAGCAGGCTCTGGCTGGGAGATTTGAGCCTGAGTAGCAAGTGTACAGGTAAGCTCATCACCTGATTTTGGGGCCCGGCCTCAGTGGAAGTGCTCTGCAGTCTGAGCTTGATAGAGGATCTGTTAAACACACTAGCACAGCATGAAGCTGTCTTCCTAAGGTAACACTGAAATAATTCTGCTTACCATTCTGTATTTACGGAGACAGAGCCATTAGGAAAAGACTATAAAGAAATGCTTTCCACACATTTTTTGGAAAAGGATTATTTAAAGCTAGATAGGTTATATGTTTGTGGCCCCAAGATCAAGTTGTCAGTCTCCTCTGGTGTCTGTAAGGAGATACAGCTTTTTTCGTTTTGTGCCCATGAAGTGTTTTCGAAGGAAGGCCATTTAGTATTGATTTGGGCTGGACATGTCGTTTGTTAGGAAACGGGTGCAGTTCTTTAAGAGAAGCCCGCCTGCCGGGTCGCCGCAGGCATTGGAACCTCCCTTCCGCCCTTCGCCCAGGGACGGTGGAGGCTCAGCTCTGAGGCCTCAGCTGAGGCCGCCTCCCCGGGGCTGTGTCCTTAGGGTGTGACGTGCAGAACCTGGATCAGAAATGCAGTTCTCCCCGTTGAACCCCAGAACTGGAAATCAGAAGGCGTGTTTGATGACAGTGAAACCTGCCCACTGAAGCAGGACCAGCCTGGTCTCCGGGCCACGGTTCACAGAGACGCCCCGAGTTTTGACAGTACTGTAGTTTTGTCTTCTTTTCCTTTGAGGGTACACTTGCTGCTTGGAATACGCTTGTCAGGTTTGTGGTTTCGCTTTACCTGGATGGAGAATCAAGCATGAGCGAAGGCGTAGGGTTGTGTTGGTTCGTGATGATTCCCTTCAGTTCAGTTGTATCCGGCTCTTTGTGACCCCGTGAACCGCAGCACGCCAGGCCTCCCTGTCCATCACCAACTCCCGGAGCTTGCTCAAACTCATGTCCATTAAGTCAGTGATGCCATCCAACCATCTCATCCTCTGTCGTCCCCTTCTCCTCCTGTCCTCATACTTTCCCAGCATCAGGGTCTTTTGAAATGAGTTAGCTCTTCGCATCAGGTGGCCAAAGTATTGGAGTTTCAGCTTCAACATCAGTCCTTCCAATGAGTATTCAGGGTTGATCTCCTTTAGGATGGACTGGTTGGATCTCCTTACAGTCCAAGGGACTCTCAAGAGTCTTCTCCAACACCACGGTTCAAAATCATCAATTCTTTGGCACTCAGCTTTCTTTGTAGTCCATCTCTCACATCCATAAATGACCACTGGAAAAACCATAGCCTTCACTCGACAGACCTTTGTTGAGAAAATAATGTCTCTGCTTTTTAATATGCTGTCTAGGTTGGTCATAACTTTCTTTCCAAGGAGTAAGCGTTTTTTAATTTCATGGCTGCAGTCACCATCTGCAGTGATTTTGGAGCCCAGAAAAATAAAGTCAGCCACTGTTTCCACTGTTTCCCCATCTATTTGCCATGAAGTGATGGGACCAGAAGCCATGATCTTAGTTTTCTGAATGTTGAGCTTTAAGCCAACTTTTGCACTCTGCTCTTTCACTTTCATCAAGAGGCTCTTTAGTTCTTCTTCACTTTCTGCCATAAGGGTGGTGTCATCTGCATATCTGAGGTTATTGATATTTCTCCCAGCATTCTTGATTCCAGCTTGTGCTTCCTTCAGCCCAGCGTTTCTCATGATGTACTCTGCATATAAGTTAAATAAGCAGAGTGACAATGTACAGCCTTGATGAACTCCTTTTCCTATTTGGAATCAGTCTGATGTTCCATGTCCAGTTCTAACTATTGCTTCCTGACCTGCATACAGGTTTCTCAAGAGGCAGGTCAGGTGGTGTGGTATTCCCATCTCTTTCAGAATTTTCCACAGTTTATTGTGATCCACACAGTCAAAGGCTTTGGCATAGTCAATAAAGCAGAAATAGATGTTTTTCTGGAACTCTCTTGCTTTTTCCATGATCCAGCGGATGTTGGCAATTTGGTTTCTGGTTCCTCTGCCTTTTCTAAAACCAACTTGAACATCTGGAAGTTCATGGTTCATGCACTGCTGAAGCCTGGCTTGGAGAATTTTGAGCATTACTTTACTAGCGTGTGAGATGAGTGCAATTGTGCAGTAGTTTGAGCATTCTTTGGCATTGCCTTTCTTAGGGGTTGGAATGAAAACTGACCTTTTCCAGTCCTGTGGCCACTGCCAGGGATTGTAAAGTAACGCTCTCAACAATCAGTGTGGGTAGCGTGACTGAGAGCAGGCCGCTGTGGGTGGGGCAGTGCTTCGTCTCCTCTTTGCAGGCAGTTGTTAGGTCTGAGAGCCCCAGTCCCGGGACAGAGCAGTGGGCGGCTCGCCAGCCTGAGTGTGGGCCTCACCAGGCCTCATGGCGCCTCCTGGTTAGGAAGGGTGTTTCTGACAGGTTTGTCTGCTGGGCAGCTGTTCCCAGTGCTGGCTGTGCTTTCTCAAGGGTGATGGAAGATGTGTACCCCTGCTGTGTTGGCCACACGCCTGAGGAAGAGTGCAGGCCGATGAGTGTGCAGGGACCAGGGCGCGCGTATCTGCTGCACCTTTAAACACTCAGCGCAGCATCACTGATGCGGGGAAAGCGCAGCAGAGAGAGTTACAGGGGCTGACCACTGGAAACCAGTGTGGATCACGGAAGGAGAGGCTTCTGGGGCTGTGACAGAGTGCTCAGTTGTCTCAGTCGTGTCCGACTCTTTGCAACCCCAGGAACTGTAGCCTGCCAGGCTCCTCTGTCCTTGGAGGTTCTCCAGGCAAGAATACTGGAGTGGGTTGCCATGCCATCCTCCAGGGGACCTTCCCGACCCAGGGATCAAACCCAGGTCTCCTGCATTGCAGGCTGAATCTTGAGCTTAACTAAAGGTGCAAAGATGCTGTGTTAAAATAAGATCACATCTACGAGTTCCAGGGGCTACAACTTGAACATAAGCTTTTTCAAGGAGACAAGTTAACCCCAGTCCGTGATCCACGGGTAAGCAGAAGTGTTAGTTTTCAGTGTTAGATTCAGAGTTGTGGTTTTATTTCCTCTCGGTTCTATTATAAAATTTTTAATTGCAGAATTAAAAAGTAGACAGTGGTTTTCTGACACAGTGGGAACTCGTGTTAAGTGAGAGATGATTTTGCTTTGTAGAGAGTGTTTGCTTACATTTTTTTGTTTTATTTTCTCTCTATAGCCCTTAAATAACAGTTTTAACCTTTAGGGTATGATTTCTTGATTTTTCCTGTTATTTTCAGTTGCTCATGTACTCGACACAGATTTCAGAAAGACGTGTCAAGAGAGTAAATATAGGGTGGGAGTTAACTAGGTATCACCTCTTTTGTTTAGCACACACATAAAAATGAGGCGTGCGTGTTCTGAATGTTCTAATAAGCCTAGTCGATTGTGGGGATTCGAGTTGAAGACTGCTATGATTGAGGAAATGTGCAGGACGCTCAGTTTTTCTTTCCTACTGATTTTACCTTTACAGAAGTCCCATGAAGTAAGTTAGAATATGTGTTACGTACACTTAAACGATGGGAAAACGGAAGTATACAGAGTTACTGTGAATCCTGGTGGTGTACCCAGTGAAGGGGGTCTGCGTGGATAACACGAACACAGGGCAGATCACAGGTCCCCTGCTCTCGGGGCAGTGAGATCTAGTGTGAAGTGTAGACTAGCAACACGCATTTATGTTTAATGTTAGCGTGCATGCTAGAGGTGTCTGTAAGCTGCTTTGGCAGCAAGTGGTGAGCTGTGGCAAAAAAGAAGCGAAAATTCTTAAGGAAAAACAGACGGCAAACAGACCATTCCTTCCTTCTGTTGCCCCCCCTTTTTTCCCATCTCGCCCCTCTTACCGCCCCTGGAACTCGCATACAGTTTCCCAGTTTTAATAAGTTAGGTGAAAAATTAAAGAGAATGCTTGCGGCAGAATAATGTGTTCTCCAGGATCAAGTGCGGCTACATCACAGACCAGAAACTCAGGAGCAGGCAAACTGTCCCAGCTCAGGGAAACCCAGGAGTCAGGCAGCAGAGTGTTTCCTGCAGGTGAAGCCCGGAAGAAGGCACCTCAGCTTCTGCCCCGCACACGGTGCGTGCGGTCAGCACTGTCCACACCCCCTGAGGGGCGTCACCTGCGGCTGGGAGGACGGGGCCCAGTGGGGTCCAGCAGGCCCGGGCTCTGCTCCAGATGCACCGTGGCTGCTGGTCTTTGGCCCAGCGCTCCTGGGGGAGGCGAGCCTTCTGCCCTCTTGTTCTCGAGGAGGAAGGTGAAGCTCTTCTGTTTTCTCCCTTGGAGATTCGGAGTGATCCTGGGCCTCACCAGCATGTCTGTTGGTTACTGAGGGCATCCTAGGAACAGTTGGGGGCTTCCCTGGTAGCTCAGCTGGTAAAGAATCTGCCTGCAATGCAGGAGATCCCAGTTCAATTCCTGGGTCAGGAAGATCCGCTGGAGAAGGGATAGGCTGCCCACTCCAGTATTCTTGGGCTTCCCTGGTGGGTCAGCTGGTAAAGAATCCGCCTGCAATGCGGGAAACCTGGGTTTGATCCCTGGGTTGGGAAGATCCCCTGGAGAAGGGAAAGGCGACCCACTCCAGTATTTTGGCCTGGAGAATTCCATGGACTGTATAGTCCATGGGGTCACAAAGAGTCGGACACAACTGAGCGACTTTCGCTAAGAAGAGTTGGGAGCAAAAAAAGATTGAGGTCAAATTTATATTTGCTAAATTAAATTTAAAATTTTCAATATTACAACTTAAAAGTATGCCAGTAGTTTCTTCTACATGAATGTCTGAAAAGCATGGTGGGACTGTCCTCGCTGTCTCCTTAATAGCAGTATTCTTTTAGGCAGGTTAAGTTCTCCATTATACTTCCTTCCACCGGAAGACAGGCTGAGCATGAAGATTAGGCACTTAGTTCATGCACGCTGCCTTCCAAGGAGTCAGTGAGTGTTAGTTGCTGTTATAATTAATGCAGAATTTTAGTATTAGTTTATAAAAAGCTTTAATGCATCTTTGTTAACCACGCATTATTAAAATTAATAATTCTAATGAGAACCAAGTGAAAGCACAGTTGTTTTTCTCTGTGCATGAATAATTAAAACTGAGCAAGCAGCACATGTTCGTGACACTGTGGACCCCGTACGTAGTTAACGTACATTCGCGGAAGTGGCAGACCCTCCAGAGACAGTGTGGAATTACCAATGATTATAATCACATATCTAATTAAGTGGGATAACTTTTAATGTATATGAATATCCCTAATATATGTAACTGTTTCTAATGTAGATAGATGGCCTTTGTTAATAAAATGCATTGCAGTTGTTTATAATTTCCATTATATCATAAAATTTATTTTCAGTGTTTTTAAAGATTGTTGTTGTTATTAAAAATCCTTTACCTTCTAAAGCAGCTTATTTGTACACTAGCTCATTTTGGAAGGATATAGTTTTATTTAGTAATAGTGGCAGCAGCAAGACTAAAGTGGTTTTAGAGAACTTTCAAAGGCAGAATGCTCTTAGCTGACATTTTTTTCCTGGACAGTTTTGACAAGGTTCAAGTATCTAACCACTCTATGCAAAGTTAGAGGTAAACGATTAGTAGAATTCCTGCTGGGTGAATAGTTGATTGAAACAGGAAGATTGGGATATCGATTCCTCAAGATGTTTAGAAACTGCGGTTCAATTAAGTTAAGTTTAGATGCCTATTTCTACGATAGGAAAGACTCCAGAGACCGTCTTTCCCCTCGTACCTTCATTCAAGTAGACTTAGAACCTGGTATTCGGGTGCAGTGGTTCTCAAGGTGTGGTCCAGTCCCCAGAAGCAGCACCACTTGGGGGACTTGTCAGGAATGTTCGACCTCCTGTCGCGCCCCTTAGAGAATCAGAAACTCTGTTCTGGAAGCCCAGAAACCTGTGCTTAACAGGCCTTCCAGGTAATTCTGATGCAAGCGAAGCTTGAGTATCATTGCTCTTTATCACACTGGATCCCTGACAAACAAGGGAAACTCTTGTCAAGATGCTTACTGAAAAAAATATAGACTTCCGCTCATCATGTGATTAACATTAAGCGAAAATTTCCCTTCAGTTTTGTAACAGAAACAAGTAAGTGTTTCAAGCCATTAATCCGAAGTTCATATCATACTGATTTCTGCAGTAGTATGGCTAATATCCCTTTGGTTGTAACTTTTTCTGACACTGTTTTAACTCTCCACCTTTCTTTAGGGAAAAGACTGAAAGTTTTAAATTTCAAGTTCCAGCTGTAGTCATTAAGGTCAGGCCAGCCTTATCATTTGGTAACGCCCCACCCCGCGCCCCCCAGCCCCCCGCTTGCCTCACCTCCCAGAGACTCAGTCAGTCTGAATGGATTGACTTTCCTCAACTTCTAATGGTCCTCCTTCACCTTCGGGCACAAGAGATGCAGTTACCTCTGTCTGGAAGCACCCTCTTGCCCAGCTCTTCACCGTGCCCTGTTCATTCTTTAGGTTGAGCTTAGACGTCTCCCGAGGCAGACCCTGCTTGCCTTCCCTCTGCTCACAGAGGTCTGCACGCCGGGCGGTGCTAGCTCATGTGTCGCCCTGTAGCCCATGATGCACCGTGCACACACCCCTCGGAGATCATGCGGGCTGGTTCCAGACCCCCACAGTAAAGCCAGTAACAATAAAGCAAGTCACATGAATTTTTTGGTTCCCGAGTGCATATGAAAGTTACGTTTACACGATACGGAGTCTGTTAGGTATGCAATAGTTTATATCTTTAAAAACAAATGTGAGTACCTAATTTTAAAGTACTTTATTGCTGAAAATGCTGAACATGACGTTCAGTGACGTGAGCCTTCAGGGAGGTGTAATCTTTTTGCTGGTGGAAAGTCTTGCCTCCACGTTAGCGGTTGCTGGCTGATCAGGCTGTTCTGAAGGTTCAGGTGGCTGTGATGATTTCTTAAAATGAGACGATTTACTCTTCCTCTTCTGAACGATCTCTCTGTAGCACAGAATGCTACTTGACAGCATTTTACCCACAGTAGAACTTCCTTCAAAATTGAAGTCAATCCTCTCAAACCCTGCTGCTGCCTTATCACCTAAATTTGTTCAGTGGTTTAAATCCTTCGTCATTTCAACAGTCTTCACCGCATCTTCACCAATAGTTTCCATCTCAGGAAACCTTTTTGTTTGCTCATCCAGAAGAAGCCGTGCCTCATCAGTTCCCGTTCTAGCCTGAGACTTCAGCAGCTCAGTCACATCTTCAGGCTCCACTTCTCATTCCGGTTGTGCTGTTTCCACATCTGCAGCATCACTTGCTCCACTGCAGTCTCGTACCCCTCACAGCCACCCATGAGGGTTAGAGTAAGCTGCTTCCAAGCACCTGTTCTCAAATGTTCTTAACAGCATCTAGAATGGCGAGTCCTTTCTGGAGGTTTTCAGTTGACTTTATTCAGATCCATCCGGGGAATCACCGTCTATGGCAGCCGTAGCTTTATGAAATGTATTTCTTAAATAATAAGATTTGAAGGTCAAACTACTCCTTGATCCATGGGCTCCAGGATGGAAGTTGTCAGCCAGTGTGAACACAACTTGCATATCCTACACCTCCATCAGAACTCTTGGGTGACTGGGTACATTGTCAGTGAGCAGTGATGTTTTGAAAGGAATCTTTTTTCTGAGCAGTATGTCTCAACAGTGGGCTTAAAACATTCAGTAAACCATTTTGTGAACAGATGTATGTGCTGTCACCGGGCTTTGTTGTTCCATTTCTAGAGCACAGGCAGAGCAGATTTAGCATCATTCTTGAGGGCCCCAGGCTTCAACTTCAACTTAACCAGATGCATTAACACCTAACAAGAGACTCAGCCTGTCCTTTGAAGCTTTGCAACTGGACACTGACTTCTCCTCTGTAGCTAGGAAAGTCCTAGATGGCTTCTTGTTCAAATGTAAGGCTGTCTTATCGGCATTGAAAGATCTGTTGTTTAGTGTGGTCACCTTCATGGTTTATCTCAGCTAGATATCCTGGATAACTCGCTGCAGCTTCTGTATCAGCATTTACTGCTTCACGCTGTACTTTAATTTTAAGGGGACAGCTTCCTTCCTTCAACCTCATGAACCAACATCTGCTAGCTTCAGACTTTTCTTCTGCCACAGATCACTATCACAAAATAATAATAAGAAACTTATCACAAGAATTACCAAACTGTGACACAGAGACATGAAGTGAGCAAATGCAGTTTGAAAAACAGTGCTGATAGGCTGACTCAGTGCTGGGGGATCAGTGTGATAGCTGTCAAGGAAAGTACTCAAGTACAGACTTGCGCTCAACTTCCAAAGGTTATGAGCTAGATGTTACCATGTATTTCCCAAGTTAAATTTCATAATGGGGATTTATTTTTATTGTGTTTGGCCAAAGAAAGGGGTTCAATGAATCAGTGTCAGTAGCTCAAGAAATAGTAGATTAGCCATTAAAAAAAAAAAACCTGCATCCAGGTAGATGACCCAAATAGGCAGGTGAATTCAGTCATCACCTTGTTATGTTATGATTAAAGCTGATCTAAAGGTAACTGTTCTTACACAAATAATGATTATTGGATATATTCCTGTAGGAATTTGGCATTTAGTCTTGGAAGGATAGTATTTCACCTCTGCTGCTGTTATACCATAAATTTGGTTTATTTGTGTTTTAAACTTGAAATATTTTATTTTATTTATTTATTTATTTATTTATTTCTTGAATTCTTCCACCGAAGCCGCGGCTCATGGCATCCCTCCCCACCCCCGCCTGCCTCTAAACTTGAAATATTTTAAATTAACCAAAGTAACTACTGACAGAAGAACCAGAAAACCCCAACGTCCATATCTGGTTGGTCGGATTGACAAAGATTAAAAAGACAAAACGCAGCTTGTCAGGGATGTGGGGGTATAGGCAGCATCATAAGCTGTTGGTGAAGCTGTAAATGTGTATTTTTTATTTATATATATATATATACACACACATATATATGTAGGTATGTGTATATACGTATATATGTATGTACAGTCAGAGCTATGGGTTTTCCAGTAGTCACGTATGGATGTGAGAGTAGGACAATAAAGAAAGCTGAGCACTGAAGAATTGATGCTTTTGAACTGTTGAGAAGGCTCTTGAGAGTCCCTTGAACTGCAAGCAGATCAAACCAGTCAGTTCTAAAGGAAATCAGTCCTGAATATTCATTGGAAGGACTGATGCTGAAGCTGAAACTCCAATACTTGACCATTGATGCAAAGAACTGACTCATTTGAAAAGACCCTGATGCTTGGAAAGATTGAAGGCAGGAGGAAAAGGGGACGACAGAGGATGAGACAGTTGGATGGCATCACCGACTCAATGGACATAAGTTTGAGTAAACTCTGTGAGTTGGTGATGGACAGGGAAGCCTGGTGTGCTGCAGTCCATGGCGTCACAAACAGTCGGACACTACTGAGCAATTGAACTGACTGGTGTGTGTGTGTGTGTGTGTGTAAGGATTTCCTTACTGTGTTAAGTAAATGGGGGGAAGTGATTACATAGCTATATATTACTTAAGGAAAGGAAACATTTCGGAAGGAAATACATTAAAATAACAACAGATTTCTGGGAAGTCATTGTGTGGAGTAGTATGTGAAAGTCACTCAGTCATGTCCAACTCTACGACCCCATGGACTATACAGTCCATGGGATTCTCCAAGCCAGAATACTGGAGTGGGTAGCCTTTCCCTTCTCCAGGGGATCTTCCTGACCCAGGGATTGAACCCATGTCTTCTGCTTTGCAGGCAGATTCTTTACGAGCTGAGCCATAAGGGAAGCCCTGTGGAGTAGTGTAAAACTCAAATATTTTGAATTTGTGTGTGTTTTCCACAGACTTCTAGTATAGTGGTTCTCAAACTTTGGTAACTCAGTAACTTGTCAGACTTCTTGTTAAATATATTCGTTAATAGCCCCAATCCCAAAGAACCTAATTTTTTAAATGTTTTTTAACTTAATTTTTCCCTGGAGGAGAAATGCTTTGCAGCGCTGTGTTGGTTTCTGCTGTGCAGCGTGAATGTGTAGCACACACGCGTGCCCTCGCTCCTGATGCTGCCCCCAGCCCGCCCCACCCCTCCGCTCCAGTTGCCGGGCGCCGGGCTGGGCTCGCTGTGGCGGCATCACCCCACTCGCTGTGTGTCTCACACGTGGCAGTATTCGTGTGTCAGTCCTTCTCTCTCAGTTCATCCCCCCTCCTTCCCCACCATGTCCGCAAGTCCGTTCCCTTCAGCTGTCTCTATTCCTGCTCCACAAATAGATTCATCAGTACCTTTTCTAGATTCCATGTACATGGCGTTATGTCCACTGACAGATGATTAAAGATGTGGTGCGTATATGCAATGGAATATTACTCAGCCATAAAGAGGAACCAGTGAGAGTTAGTTGAACTGAAGTGGGTGAACCTAGAGCCTGTCACACAGAGTGAAGTCAGAGAGAGAATCTAACTTAGTGTGAGTCTGGAAACCACACTGTCAGCAACATTGCTGATTTGTTGTATAGTTTCTCTTCCTACCATCTATATATGATACTACTAGAAAATTATTAATAGCACAGTTCAGTTCAGTTCAGTCACTCAGTTGTGTCCGACTCTTTGCAACCCTGTGAACCGCAGCATGTCAGACCTCCCTGTCCATCACCAACTCCCGGAGTCCACCCAAACCCATGTCCATTGAGTCAGTGATGCCATCCAACCATCTCATCCTCTGTCGTCCCCTCCTCCTCCTGCCCTCAATCTTTCCCAGCATCAGTGTCTTTTCAAATGAGTCAGCTCTTCACATCAGGTGGCCAAAGTATTGGAGTTCCAGCTTCAGCATCAATCCTTCCAATGAATATTCAGGACTGATATCCTTTAGGATGGACTCATTGGATCTCCTTGCAATCCAAGGGACTCTCAAGAGTCTTCTCCAACACCATAGTTCAAAAGCATCAATTCTTCAGCGTTCAGCTTTCTTTGTAGTCCAACTCTCACATCCATACATGACCACTGGAAAACCCATAACCTTGACTAGACGGACCTTTGTTGACAAAGTTATGTCTTTGCTTTTTAATATGCTGTCTACGTTGGTCATAACTTTCCTTCCAAGGAGTAAGGGTCTTTTAATTTCTTGGCTGCAATCACCATCTGCAGTGATTTTGGAGCCCAGAAAAATAAAAGTCTGACACTGTTTCCACTGTTTCCCCATCTATTTCCCATGAAGTGATGAGACAGGATGCCATGACCTTAGTTTTCTGAATGTTGAGCTTTAAGCCAACCTTTTCACTCTCTTTCTCTTTCATCACGAAGCTCTTTAGTTCTTCTTTACTTTCTGCCATAATGGTGGTGTCATCTGCATATCTGAGGTTATTGATATTTCTCCCAGCATTCTTGATTCCAGCTTGTGCTTCTTCCAGCCCAGCATTTCTCATGATGTACTCTGCATATAAGTTAAATAGGCAGGGTGACAATATACAGCCTTGTCATACACTTTTTCCTATTTGGAACCATCTGTTGTTCCATGTCCGGTTCTAACTGTTGCTTCCTGACCTGCATACAGGTTTCTCAAGAGGCAGGTCAGGTGGTCTGGTATTCCCATCTCTTTCAGAATTTTCCACAGTTTATTGTGATCCACACAGTCAAAGGCTTTGGCATAGTCAGTAAAGCAGAAATAGATGTTTTTCTGGAACTCTCTTGCTTTTTCCATGATCTAGCGGATGTTGGCAATTTGATCTCTGGTTCCTCTGCCTTTTCTAAAACCAGCTTGAACATCTGGAAGTTCACGGTTCACGTATTGCTGAAGCCTGGCTTGGAGACTTTTGAGCATTACTAGCCGGAGAAGGCAATGGCACCCCACTCCAGTACACTTGCCTGGAAAATCCCATGGACGGAGGAGCCTGGTAGGCTGCAGTCCCATCGGGTCGAGAAGAGTCGGCCATGACTGAGTGACTTCACTTTCACTTTTCACTTTCATGCATTGGAGAAGGCAATGGCACCCCACTCCAGTACTCTTGCCTGGAAAATCCCATGGACGGAGGAGCCTGGTGGGCTGCAGTCCATGGGGTCGCTAAGAGTCGGACACGTCTGAGTGACTTCACTTTCACTTTTGACTTTCATGCATTGGAGGAGGAAATGGCAACCCACTCCAGTGTTCTTGCCTGGAGAATCCCAGGGACGGGGGAGTCTAGTGGGCTGCCGTCTATGGGGTCGCACAGAGTCAGACACACCTGAAGCGACTTAGCAGCAGCATGTGAGATGAATGCAATTGCACGGTAGTTTGAGCATTCTTTGGCATTGCCTTTCTTTGACAGAATGTGGTCCACTGGAGAAGGGATTGGCAAACCACTTCAGTATTCTTGCCTTGAGAACCCCATGAACAGTATTAATAGCACATGTGATTGTTATATATGGTTGTGCGTATAACTAAAAAGTATTTACGTGTATGTAAGGCCTAGCCTCAGAGAATGCTAGGACTCCCTGTATGCTTTAGGAGTGACACAATGCGTATTTTCTGCCAGATATAAACTGTTAGAAACTCAGTCATGGTGTTTAGATTCTTTTGAATAAAGACTTCTGTTATCTGGGAAAAAAAAGAGATATTGAAAACAATAGAGCAATAAACAAAGATAAAGTAGAATATATTCTGTTTAATTCCATGAGAAGGTAAAAGCGGTGTTCAAAGTTATATCTCACTTTAATAGTCCTCATTCTAATGTGATAAAGGATGCACCTGATTCATGTTATAAAACAAATACTAAACTCTGACTAGACAAACTGGAAGCTATTTAAGACTCCAATTTATTACAGTTCCCACTGAGATTAGGTTTTTTGCCCTTGATAACATGAAGCTTTTCCTGACTCTTAAGTGGCTGTTTCTTCTATCCTCCTTTTTTCTCTTCTCTGTGTCAAATTTTAGTTTAATACAGCATCTGACCTCTGTGGTTTGAAAAACCGAATTTGTATAAAACTATTTAGAATATAGTAAAATCACATGTTACTTCCTTAAGGATTATTTGATACAGATCTTCTATAAATTAAAACACGTTGCAAAGAAGTCAAGTGTTTGATGAAATAATATGATGTGTGTATTGTATGAGAGCTGTACCGGCAACAGGTAACGCTGAGGGACCTTTCTGTGTTACGCATTTATCCAAGTCAGTTTGATCGTCCGTGTTTTTTCAGGTTCTGTGGGTGATTGTCACAGCCTTGCTTCAGGTGAACTGAGAAACCAGCCCAAATGTTGCCCTGCGTGCAAACCCATGCTGTCAGGCAGACACAGAAACAATCAGAGAGCCTTTTTCAAGTCAAGTTCCCGCTTTGTCATTTTAAACATGCACAGACAGCCCGAAGGCAGGGAAATATCATTCTCATGGTGGGATTAGCTAACTTTCTGGTCTGATCAGGCCTCAGCGAACTGTGCTGAGTTGAGAAGGGTGTTTGGTGCAGGAGCAAGGTGATCATGGCCGTGCTTGCAGCTCAGAAGGAGTTAGACTGTGGGACTCGCCTGAGGAGCCACTCCATTCAGGCCGAGGTGGAGAAGCCTGGCTGCTCCTTCTGACAGTCACGTGTTTTGGACACTGTTTATTTCCCTGGTGAAATTTATTGCCGGCATCTGTGGTGCACAGAGATGAGCCTCCAGTGGGGGGTGCAGGCGAGATACTGGATGCGAGGAAAGACGCTCGGTCCAGCTGCCTCTGAAGTTAAAGTCCCCGAGCAAGCTAACCAAGCACTCTGAGTGGTAATTCCTGATTAGGTCCTTCACATGTTAACTTGCGTATACAGTTAATGCATGCATATTGTATGATCGTATTGATATTCTTCAGGTTTCAAATATGATCGGTGAGTGGTCTGTGAAAAATCAGTGGGCTCAACAAGTTTGCTTCACTGTAATTTGGGATGAGATGGCGCAGAAGTGCACTGCATGTACCAGTGTTATTCTGTGAGCCTTTTCTTTCAGTTACAGATGCAAATACCACTGGGTGGTGATGAAAATGTGTATCCTACTGTGAGTCACAGACAAAAATGGTTGAAATCAGCAGTTAGTGTTTTAAATTACAGGTGAGATACAACCGTAACTTCTGTCAATCCTAGATTTATAGGAGAATAGAATTTACTGGCTTCTTGAGAGTTTTTTTAGTAACTAAAAATCTAAGCCTTTCCCTATTTTCAAAGTTAATGTTACTCTTACACAGAACTGGCAGCTAAGATAGTAACTGAAAAAGAAAACAGTGTTCTTTGTTGAAAAGCACATCTTATGCTAGGCATTCTATCAACAACAGACTCTTTCTGGAGGCGTTAAAATCACTGTTAGGATAGATCTTTCGTGTTAGCATATAGACAGACTCCCTGAATCTTCGGAACGACCGTAGAAGAAGACGTGATGGGATGGGCAGTCACGGCGGTGATGAGCTCAGTGCCTCACTCAGTTCAGTTCAGTTCAGTCGCTCAGTCCTGTCTGACTCTTTGCAACCCCATGAATCGCAGCACGCCAGGCCTCCCTGTCCATCACCAACTCCCGGAGTTCACTCAGACTCACGTCCGAGTCGGTGATGCCATCCAGCCATCTCATCCTCTGTTGTCCCCTTCTCCTCCTGCCCCCAGTCCCTCCCAGCATCAGAGTCTTCCAATGAGTCAGCTCTTTGCAGTGCTTCAGTCCTGCTGCGGCTTTGCAGGTGATACTTTAATGCAGTTAAAATCCCTTCGGTGGGAAGGGCGTCAGGTTAGAGGCCTCAGCGCCTGCCCTAGTCTTCCTCATCTCCTCTCTCACAAATGGTACTTCCCAGCTGTTCCGTCTAACGCTGGGGCTCCCCCATCTCTGGCTGCACAGAGGCTTCCAATGTAAAAATAGAGCTGCCGGCCCGTCACCCTCACAGTGAGCTGCTTTCCTTGTTCTGTGTGTGCAGATGGTTCTCCTGCCAGATCTTCCTCCGGAAGCCGCTCAGGCCTTTCAGGGGCTCTGGGAGGTGCCCCATCGGACTCGCCAGGGCAGGTGTGGGTGCGCCTGGAGGATTCGTGTTCTGTTCTGCAGGGGTCTGCAGAGTGGATTCCCGCTCACCGGGTGTGCACGGTCTTGAGAGAGACCCGCGCTGGATGGGGAGCCCTTTCCTTCCCCTTGCGGTCCCTGTGCCTGGTGTAGCGTCTCACAGACAGAAGCAGCCGCATACACAGTGGTCATGGGGCCGCATGGGGCACTGATTTCACTGACGCCGTCTTCTCTGGAGGCCCACTCAGCCCGTTTGAATTGCATGACACCCACCCCGTGGACTGGGGACACTCCCTTCTCCCCAGTCTTGCTCAGGCTTCGAAGCCCTGAAGACTCAGCCTCACTCCTCAAAGAAGAGGTTTCAAAACTGGCAGTCAGACTTGCATGGATGCTGACAAAATGCTGGCTGATAGTCTGCTGAGTCTCAACATGTAGGCATAAGGACAGATGAGCAGAGCACTTACGAGGCATTTAGGAGGTGACAGATGTCCGTGATCAGTCATGAGAACAGGTAGCCCTCGTCTGCTGTAGAACTCAGGATTTTCTAACAAGTTATGGTTTAAGTTAGGTTCAATGGCCTACTGAACGTGAGCTCATTGAGGACATGAGATATGTCTGTCCATACGTATTTTTTATCATTCATTAATTTGATGCCTATGAATATAATAAGATATAACTTTGCAATAAGAATGCCAGTGATATTCTAAATACAATTTTCCTTTCATTATAAAAGAAAAATGGGCCACCTTACAGAGTCTTTGGAGATAAGAAAATCTGCAGAAAGGTGATGAAAACCATTTGTGATCTCACTATCCTGAGATGGTCAATATCAACTTGTTGATATCTTTTCAAGTTTTTATTCTATTTGTGCCTGTGTATAATTTTTATAAAACTTGGATAAAATTAATTCTGTAGTTTGCTTTTTATTTTCCACTGAGCAGTTTCCCCATATCATTAAAGAAGTCTCCAA
The DNA here is from genome assembly GCF_003369695.1 of Bos indicus x Bos taurus. Classification (NCBI taxonomy): domain Eukaryota; kingdom Metazoa; phylum Chordata; class Mammalia; order Artiodactyla; family Bovidae; genus Bos; species Bos indicus x Bos taurus. Next base: position 41,962,717 of record NC_040102.1, on the reverse strand, counting down.
ACATATAATTTGTAAAGACTTCATATTCTGCTCTCTGACAGTATTATAATTTATTTAACCACTTTTCTGTTTTTGGATAAACTGTTTCCATTTAAAGTACCTAAGTGTCAGTACTCGCCCTGTAACCTCTGCAGCCGCCCACATAGTGCATTTACGAGCACAAGCCCAGGAAACACGTAAGGATGAGTGGGATGGATTTCCCAGAAGGAACGCTGGAACTGCCACTGAGCCCCACTCTTGAATAAAATGAAGGAGCCGACCAGAAAGCTTATATATGAGGTCTTTCTAACCTTAAAGTTTTATGATTATGTGAGTTGGATAAATCTTTCTAATCTACTTTTCCATGGTCAGAGCCGCATCTTGTTCTGGAGACGTGTGTGTAAAGGGTGGACAAGGCTCTTCTATGTGGGTGCTGGAAGTGCAGGCTTTGGAGAGCCGAGCAGGAGACCGGCAGCTCTGAGAAGCAGGGCCGTGCCGTCTGTGGCCCCCGCTGCATCTGCAGCCTGGGGACAATCGTGCTCCTCGTTCTAACTTCCCCGACAGCGCTTTACAGTTCTCTTCACCATCTGCACCAGAACCGCTTGCAAAGAGGCAAGAATCGTCACGAAGTGTTGAGTCATGATATATCCCTTGGTATGTATATAGGCAGCTGAGTTTAAAGCCTGCTCCTCCTGTGACGTCTCCCAGACTCCCCTTCTTTCCAGGAAGGAGTGGTCTTTAGTCTGCATCTGTCAGCCTGTGTTATTAGGCCCACAGATGCTCCAGGCGCGGTGCTGGCTACTCAGGAACAGAGGAAGAGGATAAGGACTGTTCTCAGACGTGGAAAGAGAAGGTCATGTGGGTCAGATACAAGCAGTAGCGTCCTTGTTCCTGTCGCTTTCTTTCAAATGAGGAAGCATGAGTTTAGTTTTATCAGGGAGAACTTTCCTGAAAGGTAACACTTTCCCAAAGGGCACGGTCTGCTTTATCCTGTGTAAACCAGTAGTGTCTGAGCATCCTACAGGATTGTCCACGGGACGTTTCTCTGTTAGCTTGAAGAATAATTCTCAGACCATTTAGACAGAAATGCAGCAGATATTTTATACATGTTTGTGGTGACATAAATTCTTATGTAATTAGGTAACCAGCATGCTATTACAGTCTATTAAAACCTGGCCTGAGAGATGGTCTTATGCTTATCCAAAAGACGGAAGGTAACAGGAATAAATGCAGTCACAAAATTTGGCTTTGATGGTAGGTTTGTTTACCAGGGTTGACTAAAAGATCAGATTTGTCGGTCTGTGAGTCAGAACATTAATGGCATGGTATTTGCATATAATCTATGCATAGCCTCCTATATCCTTTAAACCATCTCTAAATTACATACAATACCTACTATATTGCAGATGCTATGTAATCAGTGGTAAATACAGTGTAAATACTATGTAAATAGTTGCTGGGCCCAACAAATTCAAGTTTTGCTCTTTGGAACTTCTTAGAATTTTTAATTCCAAATATTTTTGATCCATGGTAGGTTAATCCATGGATGCAGAACCCATGGATATGGAGGGCTGACTATATCAGCTGTTTGCTTGGAAAATACTGTTTCTAGAAGCTGGCGTTCTACCCAGTGGTGAATGATTTGTCAGGAAGATACAACGAAGGTTTTAGACTAGATGACATTTCAAGTTTTTTCCTATCCTGAAATTCTTGAATCTCTAAGTTCTAGGTCCCTGTTTCTTAGCTATTCTGCAAATTCTCACGTGTATGTTTCACAGAGAGTGAATACCCGCCCTCCCCCCTACCCCCCATACTGGGCAAATGAGTTCATTACTGTTAAGAAAAGTAGTACACACACACAGTTACTCTGCTGCATCGGGCCTTAGTCGCAGCACTGGTATCTTCCCTTGCAGCGCCGGAACTCTGGTTTTGGCACACAGGCGCAGCAGTTGTGGGCGGGGCTCAATCGCCTTGTGACGCTGGGATCTTCGCTCGCCAACCTGGGATCTAACCCACATACCCTACGTTGCAAGGTGGATTCTTAACTACTAGACCACCCAAGAAGTCGCGAGTCCATTTCTCTTAAATATTGGTTTTCCCTTCTTGTCTACTTACAGTAGATGATGAAGAGTTTGCAGTTCTTGCTTAAAAGGTCCCTTCTATGTTAAGGAATCGCAGTGTTCAGCGAAAGCTTGACAGTCTCTGAAGCTGTGATCGTTTTGTTCTCCTTAGCACGTCTAGATGAGTGCACCTAGTGCTCTAACTGAAGTTTCCTCCAGTTCTCACGCCCCAGATAAGTATAGTTCGTTAGCAATGCAACAGGAAGTGAACTAAACATGATTTTAAAAAACGCTTACCTGGAACTGTCTTACATTTTCATTATCTTAATAGTGAGGATCTGAGAGTAAAGCCCTGCACTTTCATTTTTCTCCTCCATATACATAATCTTTCCTGAAGATGTAATATGGGAGCGAGTGTCTATTTCTGGTCATAGCTCGTATTTTAATGTTTAACAGTTATTTTTCTCTTATCAGGATGGCAGTTAGTATATTGCCAGCCTAGATAAGAGTTCCTGGTCTTCTTTCGCTTAACTGCTTTTTATTACTTTATAACAAACTAACACTGTAACCTGTAGTAATGTTTGCATGACCAGTGCGTTCATTCGTTTCTAAGTCAGTTATTGTTAGAGGTACCAGGTGCTTTAAACACATATCTTAAACTGAAATAAGGGCCATTGCACTTTTGCAAAACGTGTGAAGTCTTTATAAGGACACTCATGAATATTGTCAGTGGGAATAGAGTGTAAACCTCACATCCCTTCTTGAACCTTAAGATGGGAGTGCAGAGGTCCTGGTGCTGCCCATCTGTACAAGCAAGGACCACCCCCCACCCGCCTTCGGTTCGTGGTGCTCAGGAAGACTCCTTTGGCCCAGCTTAGTTCCTGAATCTGGGGGTTGGCCTCTTTGAAGAGTGGTTGGGAGCACTCCTGAGAATTTCGAGAATGAGTGGATATCTTAAGAGTTTCTCTTCAAGCTCTTCCTCCCTGACTCGTTTGCAAAGATAAGTACTACTGGATAATTCTGTTTAATTCAGTGGTTATTTACTGTGCCAAGCTCTACAGGAGATACCAAATTAAATAAGATGGAAATCTTCTGTAGTCAACCAGAGAGGTCTAAGAAATAAATAATTTGTAATACAGTATTAATGAAAAGATAGCAAAGACTTGCAGTTATCACATTAAGGTACAAATGACTTCCTAACTGAATCCATTTATCTACAATCAGGCACGAAAGCAGCAGTCAGTGGACGGATCCCCTCTGATGGAGGAACGGGCAGCGTTTCTCTGTGGAGAGCAGATATTAATGGACGAGAATACCTTTGTTCTTCCTGTGTTTGCCTTAATTAATACTGAATTTGATGACTGCTGCTTCTAGTTTCTAAGGATAAAGTATGGAACATTTAATCCTATTGTTTGGATTAATGAGCATTCTTTTTACCATCTTGTGCACATTGTACCATTAATGAAAGTTCTGCTGCAGGCAAAATATTTTATTTGAGAACGAAAAAGTGAATTGAGATATAGTATTGTGTAAGAGGTTCTTAGTGAATGAAGTATTGTGTCAGCTTGATCTCAGCTGAGGCTAAGATACTCTGATAGGTGTGAGATGGTAAAGTAATGGGGAAGTTTAGAGAAGTGGGACTGATTTATGTAACTCAGTCTGATTTATAGTTGGTGAAGTTTATTTTACCTCTATGATTTGGTAGATGTACTCAGCCAAATAAGTATCAGCTTTCAAGCCATGTTTACTCACAAGCCTTCTAATAATAGCATCAATTCTGCTAGTAGTATGAATGATGAAATCAAAATCAACATTTACTTCAATCTTTTTATACTTTACTGTGTTTTTACCATTTGACTGTGGGACATTGCAGGCTTCCCTGGTGGCGTTAGTGTTAAATGACGTGCCTGCCAATGCAGGAGACATACGAGACGCGGGTTCGATCACTGGGTTGGGAAGGTCCCCTGGAGGAGGGCCTGGCAGCCCACTCCAGTGTTCTTGCCTGGAGAGTCCCGTGGACAGAGGAGCCTGGCGGGCTGTAGTCCACAGGGTCACCAAGAGCCAGACACGACTGAAGCCCTCAGCACACACACGTGCATGTGGGGCATTTCAGTCATATACAGAGCACAGGATTAGCACAATGAAGGCTGTTGCCCATCACCTCCGTCAACACGTGGCCACACTGTACCCCCACCTCCCCCCACCTCACTTCTCATTTAAAGCAAATCCAGGCGTCACGTGATTTCCTTATACATATTTCAGCATGTGACTCTGTAAGTAAGGACCTTTTTATCTTGAAACATAACTATAATACTACTGAAAAAAAAAAAAAAACAGCTGTTTTCACACTCCAGTATTCTTTTCTGGAGAATTCCATGGACAGAGGACCCTGGCAGGCTACAGCCCATGGGGTTGCAAAGAGTCAGACAGGACTGGGTGACTAACACTTTTGCTTTCAGAAAGTAAGAAATTCTGGAGTCCAGCCAGGTTCCCATGACTTTAAGTAGCTCTAGGTAGTTGGACAAGCCATTAAACCTTCCCCTTTCCATGCTTTCTTGTCTTTAAAAAGAGAAAGTTCAACAAGGTAGTCTCCAAACTCCCATCTGTCCCTCGCACTTGTAATTGGAGAAATGAGGACGCCTCCAGTGTCTGGTCCAGCATGTGCGGGGCCTGCAGGGCATCCCTGTGTGCTAGCAGGTAAAAAGTCGAAGAAACTGAGAAGTCCGCAGCTGTCCTTAGATCTGTCAGAGACGTGGGGTCACAGGGCAGACTGCTGCCCCAACTCTGAAGAGACGAGACCGACAAACACAGAGAATCACAACCGACTGGAGGAGAAACGTCCGGGGAGACCAGCACTGGGGTAAGAAGCCCTGAACCGTAAGTGATGAATTGCCGGAGGTTCCCAGGGACAAGTCTGAGGGTTCAGAACCCCAGGGGGACCCCGTCGGAGAGGCTCCACAGTTTTGGAGGTTTCCTCCAGGAACTGGACGAGGTTCTGACAGTGAACCTCCTGCAGCGGGAGAGGAAAGAACCATGTTGAACTATCCTGGGCATTTTGTTTTTCATCACAAAGGATGTCCTTAGAGAAACTATCAGAGCCAAAACTGCTGGGGATTGATCAGAGCCTAAGAGACCCGGGGGAGGGAAGTACTCAACCCCAGCCCGCTGCGGTCATCCTGTGCTACCTAAGTGGGGGAACCGAGACGCACTGAAGCTCACGTTTCAGAGACAAAGGCTCACTGAAAGAATGATTTCATTTTGAGCAGACTGCGCAAGATAATGAAGGACAAGGAGATAGTGAAGGGCAGGGAAGCCTGGCTTGCTGCAGTCCACAGGGTCGCAAAGAGTTGGACACAGCTGAGCAACAGAACAACCAAAATTAACCATAGGACTCGAAAATGCTTCCTCTATTGCTGTACCTTACACTGCATCACACTCAGTACCTGCTTCAAGCAGTTCCCTTTACCCAGCACGTCACAGCCATCTGTCAAGAAGAAATCACCAGGCATTCCAGAAGACAAAACCATGGGTTGAAGAGACAGGGCGAGTAACAGAAGCAGACTCCAATAGGGCAGGGTTGTTGGAATGATAAACTGGGAGTTGAAAACAAATTGTGATTAAAATGCTAAGGACTCTGATGACTGAAAGAGACAGGATGCAAGAACAGATGGGCATGTGAGCAGAGGGTGGAAACTCTATGGAGGAATCAAAAAGGAATCCCAGAGATCAGAAACAGCAACAGAAATGAAGACTGCCTTCAGTGGGCTTAGCAGGAGACTGGACACGGCTGAAGGGAGAGTCTCCGAGCAGGAGGGTATGTCAGTGAACCTTCCAAAAAGTAAAAGCAAAGAGAGCAAAGACGGAAAAAACTGAACATCCAAGAACTGCGGGACCACTCCAGGAATATCCATAGCGTTCACAGGACGCAAATGCCACTGAGGAGAACAGAGGGAAGAAATACGTGAAGCAGTGAAGACTGAGATTCCCCCAAGTTCATGTCAAACATGAAACTACAGATCCAGGGGGCTCAGAGAACACCGGGCAGGACCAGTGCCCCCTAAACTGCACCTCGGCATGCCATGTTCACACCGCACCCCGCGACTGTCCTGGCGAGGTCCTTGTGCTGACGGTCTCAGATATGTCTGTGCACCTACTATGCGTGTACATCCAACTCCGTTCTCTCCCCAGAGCTCCAGACCCACCTGCACCCCTGCCGACTTGACGTTTTCACTTGGATGCTTTACGGACACCTCAAACTTTATGTGTGAAAGGGGAGCAGTTGATTTACTCTCCATCTTTGCCCAGCTCTCCGTGGTACACCATCCACCCAATAACTGAGGCCAGAGCTCCAGAGATTGGTGCTCCCTGTCAGTCATCCCCCCATGCTGTTCAGCACAGGGTCCTGCCCGCAGTGCCCGCCAGCGCATCCTCTCCATAGCATCCTGTTCTCACTTGCACTCTTGGCCCTGCCCCCATCAGTCTTTACAGAGTAGCCCAAGCAATTCTCATAAGATAGAGGTGGGGACTTCGTCTCTCTAGGGACATCCCATAAGGCTTGGAATAAAATCCAGCCCTGAGCTCCCAAGGTGCCCCGAAGCCCCTACATGGCCTGGCCCTGCCGCCCTCGCCCTCCACCTCCTCCCTGTTATCTGAGGACCTCTCCCAGTCTTTCCCCGCTCACGGACCCAGTCCATTCTGCCTCCCTCCCACCTCCTGCTCGCCACCTTCTCATGCTGTAGGTCTCAGCTTCAGTACCCCTGACTTGGGAGGCTTTTCTTACCACCACGTAACCACAACAGCTCCCTCTCCATGTTTGTTACCTTCCTAGCAACTCTCGCTTGGTCTGCTGTTTGGGTTTTGTCTGCTGCCGCACTGGGACACAAGCTCCCCCAGGGAAGGGCTGTGTCTGCCGACCTCGTCATTATAGCTCCTGGTCTCCAGGAGACTTCCCTGGTGGCTCAGACGGTAAAGCATCTGTCTACAATGCAGGAGACCCGGGTTCAATCCCTGGGTCTGGAAGATCTCCTGGAGAAGGAAATGGCACCCTACTCCAGTGTTCTTGCCTGGAAAACCCCATAGACAGAGGAGCCTGGTAGGCTATAGTCATGGGGTCACAAAGAGTTGGACACAACTGAGCGACTTCTCCAGGAGAGGCCGCCACATACCTGATGCTCCAGACATACTTGGTGGGTGGGTGGATGAATGGATGGATGGAGGGAGGGAAGGAGGGGACCCGTGAGGGCAGCAGGGAGGTGTGGAAAGCGTGGCTAAGTCAGGAGGAATGGAGACCAGGAAGAAAGCAATGGGGAGGGGAATCTTCTAGACAGGAGCGCAGTACGGACAGAGGTAGAGGAATGCGCGAAGCGGGTATAACGGCTGACCCTGACATCCGCTGCACCCCACGGACTAGTCCAAGCCACTCATCGTTTCCCTCGTGTGGATGGGCCTGAGGGGCACTGGGCCGAGCAAGGTCTGGGGATGTTTTCCTCACGTCCGTGAAGGAGCGGGCAGAAAGAGATGTGTCCTCCCCATCCTTGGAGGCGGTCCTGTCCAGAGCAGAGGGCCCGAGCTCCTGCAGCTGTTTCGCTCCCCGACGGGAGAGGAGGCCGTCACAGAGAAGGAAGGGACCAGAGCTAGGGCTCCGCTCGGTCTCTGCACTCGGGCATTTCCTGGATCTGCAGTAAGGCATGCAGTGGGTGCCCACTTTCCTCAGCTCAGCTCGGGCGTTTCTCTCCTGGATCTGCAGTAAGGCATGCAGTGGGTGCCCACTTTCCTCAGCTCAGCTTCGTTTAGAGGGTCTGACGGCCTCACTGAAACAGTGGAAATGTCAGTAGAGAAGGAAGCACATTCAACTGAGTACTTTGGCACCTGATGCGGAGAGCTGACTGGAGAAGACCCTGATGCTGGGAGAGATTGAAGGAGGACGAGAAGGGACGACAGAGGATGAGATGGTTGGATGGCATCACCGACTTGATGGACGTGAGTTTGAGCAAGCCCAGGGAGACGGTGAAGGACAGGGTAGCCTGGCATGCTGCAGTCCGTGGGGTCAGAGAGTCAGACAATCTAGCAACTGAACAACAGCAAGGAATTCATTGGGAAAAGGTTAGGTTTTGAGACTCAAGGCCTTTGAATGATAGATGGAAGTGGTCTGTACGGTGCTGAAGAACAAAAAATCTGAGTGCAGACTGCCTGAACTTACTGTTTCCATTAGTTTCTGGCCGTGTGACCTAGGGCGAGTTCTTTAACCTTTTGCTGCCTTGTGCTTTTGCGTCAGTAATGCCTGCCCCATAGGGTTGTTCTGAGGAGTAAACGACTTCATCCATGGAAAGCTTGTTGGCTATGATTCCTAATGGTGCTGAAATATATTTTAAAGTTAGTCCACAAGCATCTGTCCATAAGAACCCATTAGGAACTTTGTGGAATGCTGGGTCCCATTGCCAGAGCGTTTTCCCCGGTGGCTGGATTGGGCCAGCGCACCTGCCCCCGTCCGGGTGAGTCTGCCGCAGCGCGCCCCAGAGCTCAGCAGAGAAACCGCAGAAACCCGTAGAGACGATGGGGCTTACAGCTGTGAAGCGAGGTCTGCTGGGAAATTCGTCTTTAGGGTATCTTTGCTGGGAACTGGAGGCTGAAGAACCGAAATGAGACGTTGCATGAGATACGGCAAAGGTAGTCTTGTCAGACTTTGGTATAAAACAGCACTTTGCGGTGTTGAGCCTGTGGCCCTCAAAGAGCAAACGTCCCAGCGAAAAGACGAGAGACTGTCAGAAAGGTGAGGACGTGTGCCGGGAATCCATCCTGTTCAACAGGCTGGGGCCCCCGGGGCCGTGCTTGCGGGCCGTGAGGAGATGCGGGCTGAAGGGGTCTCCGGAGGGGCCGGGAAGGGGGGTCTCTGCAGGAGCCGCGGTCGGGGGTGGTTCTCCGGAGGGGCCGGGAGGGGTCTCTGAAGGAGCCGGACAGGCCTTGGGGAGCGCGGGTCCCGCCCGCCGGCCGTCGGGAGCGCGGCTGGATGCGCTTCCGTTCAGTTTCTGAGGCGCTAACATCGGGATTACGTTGCTTCAGGTTCTGTATCGCTGTAATTACTTTTTTATGTTTACTGTAGTTTTGGTAACTTTTCCATAGTTTACAGTTCTCTTTTTATCTTCTTTTGTTTAAGATTCAGTTGATTAAAGACTGAGTTTTGTCACCTATCCTAGAACATGCCCCTACACTGGATACTTCACACACATTATTTATAATCCTCACAGCAGCTTTGCAAGGTAAACACATTTCCTTTGTAGGGGAGAAAAGTAAGGCTCAAAGAGGTTACATCACCCACCTCAAGTCATGCTAAGTGAGAACTCAAACTGACTTCTGTCCAGGAGGTCCTTGCTCCAAGGTTTCCCCTGCTGTTTTCAGTCGTGTGCCTAACACTGAAGGCTTAACTGTGTTTAATCATTTGTTTGAAATCTCTGAAGGGACTTTTCATTGAGATGCTATCAGTCTGCTTTTTAATGATGCATAGAGCAGGTCGTGTTACTGATGAATAGTGAGGAGCAAATAGATCCTGAGGTGCCTAGTTTATCTTTTAAGGAAGAAAACTATCATTATTTGGATATTTTAACCTTCACATCCATATATCATATTTTCATACGAGACATTAAATCTATTTACCCTGTTCTAGTGAATGATGTACTTTTCGCCTCTGGATTATTGCTCCAATTTCTCCTTCCTCTCTCTGTCCAAATAAATTACCATAAGGATAAACCTATTTTTTGTGTGAAGAATAGGAAAGGAAACTTTGGCTATTAAAACTGAAAAAAAAAATGCCTTTGTGTCTGGGAAAAAAAAAATCTGGTTTTTTTGGAGATAGGAAGAAAAGTAGCTGAATACTCTACAGTTTGAGAATCATCCAGAAAATGTCTAGCTGAATTCCAGATATTCAGCAGATGTTTTAACATAGTAGCCAGCTTTTTTGTATCATTATAGGAATCAAATATATTGTCTAAACAGTGTGGGAAAGATGTTCAGTAGAGCCTTGTGAATTAATTGGAGAGTTTCCCTGCTAGTAGAGCACTGATATATTTCTAGGAACTTGTGAGGCATCAAAAAAGCAAGTTGAGAACACTGTCCACTCTTTTGTGGCCCCACGAACTGTACCCAGACTCCTCTCTCCAGGAGATTTCCCAGGCAGGAATCCTGGGGTGGGTTGCCGTTTCCTTCACCAGAGAATCTTCCCGACTCAGGGATCGAACCGGCGTCTCTTACGTCTCCTGCATTGGTGGACAGATTCTTTTACCACTGCACCACCTGGGGAGCCCATTCATAGAATCAGGTTTTCTTTAAAATGTTTGCAAGAAAACACACTATAGTGATACAGCTTCCCTGTCACTCTAATCAGTTCACGACGGCTCTGGCACGTGACCCTGGTAAGCACAGTAACCCGCCCGGCTTTCTAGAACCACCAGAGTCCTGTCCTTGATGGTGCTCTTGTCACACACGTGTTGATGGAGCCCGTGGGGGCTCACACGACGCTGACGTGCACACGCGGCTCCTGGAAGTGGGCAGCGTCAGGTCTGAGCACTGAGCCCGCTCAGTCTCACAAGGGTTGGTGCACTGAGAGCGTCTGCAGAATGCTCGCAGACGCTCTCCCGTGAATTTCACAGCAGCACCATCTCTGCCTTTTATTTCCCTAACCCCCCTCCCCTCCTGCGCATCTCCTGTGAATTTCACAGCAGCGCCGTCTCCGCCTTTTATTTCCCTAACCCCCCCTCCCCTCCTGCCCTCAGTGGTTCACTCCCCACCCCCCCCCCCCGCCCCCGTATCTGAAGGGTAGGAAACGTGAGTGTGTAAGAAATGGTGGGTCAGAGAACAAACAGGAGGAAGGAGAAGGAAATCAGCTTGTAAACTGGTTACAGTGGTTCTTGGTTTGGGTGGGGGTTTTGTTTTTAAGGAACAGTGGAATATTACTCGGCCATAAGGAACTCTTTGTTCAAACAGAATTCGACCCCAGACTCTAGACCACGTCACAGCTGGAGTGCTGCCCTAGGGGTGGACATACAAAGCTGAATCCTTCCTCACGGGCCCCTCCTCCTCTGAGAAGGGCACGGGACAAAGGGGAGTCTTTTAAACAACGTACAAGGGCACTATTTGAAAATTACTGCTCTGCAACAGTGATCCCTGCTTTTTGGAGTATACTGAGTCCAAAGAGGGGGAAGATGGATTTTACTGCCTAAGAGGAAGTCAGCAAGCTTTGTGTGTGAGCTCAGTGTGTGAAAGGTATTGAATTGCATACCTTCATAGATTTTATAATGTGAATAAGCAGACTGCTGATTTATCTTTTTGTAATTTTCCTGTTAAGACTGTCCCTTTTCTTAATAAGAGATGTAGTCTCCAATTTTTGTTACTCTTCGGAAATGGTTCAAGTACAGTATAGTATGATTACTACAGATGGATTGCAACCATTAAAAGCTCTCTGATTTTTCTTGAGCTGTTAATTGTATTGTCCTTTTCTTAGGTAACACATTACAGAGCTATCTTATGAGCTGCATGGCGAGGTTTAGAGATTTATCACCATTCAGATGTATCTGAGGATCGCCTCTTAAATACAAAACAGAGCTTTGAAGTGACAATAAAATAGTATAAACAGAATTTTACTCTCTGAAAGCCACTTTATTGGCAATAACCACTGTATAAAGAAAAACTTTCCTGTTCTCAAGTAATTTCCATTTGTTTGAAGTACTAAGCCTTGCAAACAGGAGGTGAAGAGCCTGAGTTTGGTTCTAAATGATGGCATAACAGAAATGCATTTATGTGATGCTTAAGCCTCAATATTTGGGAATTAAAATTAATTCAAAATATTTTCAGTAAGAATGTGGCCAGATTGGCTCACATACTATAGTGAAGCTGATAATCAGAAACTTCTGATGTACAATTGCTTATTTACAGTTCTTCAAGCTGTTCATGTAAAACCATCTTTAAATCTAATACCTTAAACTGAAAAGCATGTAAGTAAACCCTACTAATCATGATCACTTGGAAATGTACAACTATTCCTCCAGAAGATGTGGATGAATGTTCTGCAGCCAAACCCAGAAAACAGCGTTTTGGTCATCTCTATAAAATACTCTGTTTTATCAAATGCCATAATCATATCACAAGCACTTTCAAATTCCAAACTGGTGCATCAAGAAAACAAGCAAGAGTCTTTGCCTTTCTTAATTCTGATTACCCTAATTTAGGATAAATAAGATAAATAATACCTCCTTAATTAATGCTTTAAGATGGTGGACTGAAAGGTGCCGTAAAGTGCCAATTACTGTTTGTTTGAACACTCTTTGTGTTTAGTAAGTAAAAGGTGGAATAAAAGGAAAAGCCAAAATTTGTGACAAATAGTACCAGCATTTAAATGCAAATTTCCAGAAATGATTCTCACATTAGACTGGAGACAGCCTTTTTTTCGTTGGGTGAGATGATTTTAATGGTTTGAGTATTCAGCAGGCTTTGTATCGTATGACCGCCCTCACCGGGTGTCTGCTCTACCGTGTGTGGCTGAGTTTCCGCCGTAAAGCTCTACACAACTCTAGCATGTTCCCATTTCCTCTCTGCTTCCTTTTCCCGACAAGTGTCAGAGAATAGTGCTTCCTACTGTTCTGTCCCCGTTTAGTAGTAATTTTCTCGTTTTTTAATATTTCATATTCAATTAAAGATAACTTCAGTACTTTAGAAAGTTCCCCCGCTCCTCCCTAGAGTAATGTGTTTATATGTGGATTCGTTTGAGATAACAGTAACATGCAGACTGCTACTTTTATTTTTTTTTACTGTTCCTAATGAAATTGATAAGCTCTACATGTAGTCCTGTGAGAATAGAGATTGTTTGATTTTGTGATAAAAAGATTCCTGATTATGCTGCAGCTGGAAATTCTAAACACTCTATTTTCAGCTTTCAATGCCGTGAATAAGTCCTCTACTCATGTATGTGATGCGATGTTAATGGAATCATGTATGTGATGCGATGTTAATGGAATCATGTGTGTGATGCGATGTTAATGGAAGCATGTGTGTGATGCGATGTTAATGGAAGCATGTGTGTGATTCGATGTTAATGGAAGCATGTGTGTGATGCGATGTTAATGGAAGCAAAAGTAAAAATTTATAGTAGAACACTTGTACCCGCGTGTTTATTCCTTCAGCAAACAACTGCTGAATGTCACTTTCTATATGCCTGGCACCTGGATTACTGCAGCATACCAAACAAAATCTTGTTCTCAACGACTGTATCTTTTCCACCAACTGAATTGCTATATTATCGTTTTTTTGCCCATGAAGAACTAGACTGGCTTCACAACAGTAAACAAAAACATCGTGAGTTTGTACCTGTGAAAGTCAGCTGGTTAAACCCTGTGAAGCTGGAGTCCTGCGATGTGTGGTTTTAGGTAAATGGTGGTAGAGTTCTTGATGTGTTTTAAAGAAAGTTAATGCAGATAAATGTTCTGGATTAATGTCAACAGTAAATGCAGATGGTTTTTGAGCATTTTTTGGCGCTATAAATTGGTTTAAATTTTTTTAAAACAAAGTGATGCAGATTTGCATAAGCTGATGACATCTTATTGGCTATAATTAACCAGAATATGTGATATCTGAATATTGAAAATACCATGCAATATTAAGGAATCAAGAAAATGCCTTGTCTTTATGGCTTAAAAAGTATTTTAAATACGGAGCTAAGTTATACCCACAAACTATTCAGCCCAAGGGGAAGGTAGACTTAACAGAGTGAGTGTAAATGAAAAATCTGACCCATGAGTGGTTCTGTTTTATCAGTTTATAACCCTTGAGAAAAGTTAGTTATGAGGAGTCCCCTGGAAATCCAGTGGTTGGGGCTGAGGATTTTCACTGCGGTGGCCTGGCTTCAGTCCTTGGTTGGGGAACTAAGATCCCGCAGGTCAGCGCAGTGCAGCCTAAATAAATAAATAAAAGTTAATTATGGAAACACATCATGTCTTGTTTTTTTCCAGGATGTAAAATATGGGAATACATATAGACAAGCAATGATAAAAAATTTTAAGCTACCTTGTTTTGTAGTATGGATAAATGAGAGACTTCCTTTTTTTCTCATTTGCATTTAAAAAGATGAATCCTCACTGTTATATTTAATTATTTATAATATAGTGAAAAACACTTCCTTTGAACATATAAAGATTCCCAATAATCTGCAGCTAATATGCATTGTCTGAAGCTAATAGATTAGACGGAAAATACTGCTCCTGTTTGAGTAAAAGTTAATCTTATGGAGATCAGCCAATATACTTACCTACAGTGTGTGAGCAGTGGGTGTCCTGCTTATTTTTATTACAAACTCTATCACTGTGCAATTTACTTGTAACATGTTAGCAGTAATCCACTTTAAGCCATGCTTACATATATATTGAATGTGGTAGCCAAGGAGCTGTATTAAAAAGGCATACTTAAAAAGTATCTGAAAATGGCATTCAGTTGCTTACTGAGTAACATAACCTGGATTATGGTTTACCTCAGACTTTATAAGTAATGTTTCAGAATTACACTAGAATTATGAAGAAGGTAAAGTTTGTATCCCCCAAAGAGGCAAGTAGACATCAGCTCTACTAAACTAACCGAAATCTAAAAAGTCAAAAGCCTCTCAGTACGGAAGACTCTCAACGTGATCACCCACTGTGTGTCCAGAAGGATATTTACTAATGGAAGTCTCTCACCTCCCTCTTGTATAGTTCTAAAATTTCATTTTAACATGACTATATAAGATAACGTATTTCATAATTCTCCTCCTTTTCAAATACATAAACACAAATGTGTGTAAATTAGGTAATTATGTAACAATTGAAAGACAGGAAACAGATGCATTGGGGTGTGTGTGAATGTGTGTTGAAACAAGTTGAGATGTGATAAAGAGAAAAAACTCTGAAGAGAAGGAAATTCCACCAGAGCGAAGCTTTATTAGCTCCGTTTTCCCCCCTTGTCTCATATCTGGGCAACCAGATTTTTCATTTGTTTAAAACTAAAGCATTGGCACACACAGTGTTAGCTAGTCCAGAAGCCTTTTACCACTATCAATTGCTACATTTGCATATCAAGATTCTCACTAAGCATGGCTGAACCTACCATTCAGTATCTCGAAAACAGTCTTGGTTTCAGGTTTACTTTCGTCACTGGCCCCAAAACCCTTATGAATTCTCTTAGTAGTCCTTTAGGTGTTGACTGGCATTGAAATGCTGGATACGTGTGTGCTCAGGCGTGTCCGACTCTCTGCGCCCCCACGGGCTGTAGCCCGCCAGGCTCCTCTGTCCATGGGATTCTCCAGGCAGGAATACTGGAGTTGGATGGCCATCTCCTCCTCCAAGGGTCTTCTGACCAGGGATTGAACCCATATCTCTCGCATCTCACAATCACATCCACACTGATGTGGATTCTTTACTTCTCTGCCTCCTGGGAAGCCCAATGGAAATGCTCTTATTTCTAATAAGGCAGATTGTGTTTTAACCAAATCTGGTCGGTCTGTCATTTTTATCCACACCTGTGGTTTCCAGGTCAGCTATTACTAATTGTACCTTCGATTGGTTTTAAATTAGTTGTGGTGACGCAGGAGGTGACAGGGTGGGGTGGTCTCAGACCCGACCAAGAGTCTGGCACCGACCCCTGGACGCAGAGCTCCCAGCAGCGCCCAGGGTCAACCTCCTCAACCCTCGTCCACAAAAGGAAATGCTTGGCGGTGAAGGTTAATGCCGCGGCCTGAGGCCTGAGGTCTGAGTCACACATCCAGGGAGAGACTGGTGTTTTGTTTGTTTATTGGAGTGTAGCTGGTGTATGATGTGGTCTTAGTTTCAGCAAAGGATTCAGTTATGCAGTCAGGGAGCCGCTTAGCAGCTCTGTGGCCTTGAGCAGGTTACTGAACCTTTGTGGGCCTGAGTTTCCTTGTCTGTAAAATTGGAATGGTGTGTGACAGAACCCCATCCTGATCGGGATGTAAAGGCATATAACAGTGCCTGACGTATAAGAGACGGTGTAATAAGTTATTCCAATTTAGATGGTGAAGGCTGTCAGCGGAGGAGGTGCCATATATGCATCTAGAAGGGGCTTTGTAAATGTTGCATTTCCTAGATGTTCCATTCCTGACAGACCTGCCTTTTCTTTTTTTTTAAATTGAAGAAAAGTTAATTTACAGTGTTCCCAGGTATACAGCAAAATGGTTGTTTTTATATATATGTATGTATGATGTTCATATGAATTCTTTTTTGGATTCTTTTCTGTTACAGGTTATTATAGGGTATTGAGCGTCGCTCCCTGTGCTGTGCGGTGGGGTCTTGTTCACCTGTTTTACACACAGTCATGTGTGTCTGTGCACCCCAGACTCCTGACTTGCCCCCCGCCCCGTCCCGCCCCTGTTGTAAGTGCACGCTTGCTCTCTGTCACTGAGTGGCTGCCTTGATGGCCTTCTCACTCCTTGATGAGAAGGGGATGCCCGCTGTGGGGTTGTAGGAAAGTCTGAACACACTGAAGTCCACTGGGAGATGAGGCGGGGGCTGCGGGGAGGGGACCCTGGGAGATGAGGTGGGGGCTCTGGGGAGGGAACCCTGGGAGATAAAGTGGGGGCTCTGGGGAGGGAACCCTGGGAGATGAGGCAGGGGCTCCGGGGAGGGAACCCCGGGAGATAAGATGAGGCGGGGGCTCTGGGGAGGGGAACCCCGGGAGATGAGGTGGGGGCTCTGGGGAGGGAACCCCGGAAGATAAGATGAGGCGGGGGCTCCAGGGAGGGGAACCCCGGGAGATAAGATGAGGTGGGGGCTCCGGGGAGGGGACCCTGGGAGATGAGGCAGGGGCTCCAGGGAGGGAACCCTGGGAGATGAGGTGGGGGCTCTGGGGAGGGAACCCCAGGAGATGAGGCAGGGGCTCCGGGGAGGGAACCCCGGGAGATAAGATGAGGTGGGGGCTCCAGGGAGGGGAACCCCGGGAGATGAGGTGGGGGCTCTGGGGAGGGAACCCCGGAAGATAAGATGAGGCGGGGGCTCCAGGGAGGGGACCCCGGTAGATGAGGCGGGGGCTGCGGGGAGGGGACCCCAGAAGATAAGATGAGGTGGGGACTCCAGGGAGGGGACCCCAGGAGATGAGGCGGGGGCTGCGGGGAGGGGACCCCAGAAGATAAGATGAGGTGGGGACTCCAGGGAGGGGACCCCGGGAGATGAGGCGGGGGCTGCGGGGAGGGGACCCCGGGAGATGAGGCGGGGTCTCCGGGGAGGGGACCCCAGAAGATAAGATGAGGTGGGAGCTCTGGGGAGGGAACCCCGGAAGATAAGAAGAGGCGGGGGCTGCGGGGAGGGGACCCCGGGAGATGAGGCAGGGGCTGTGGGGAGGGGACCCCGGGAGATGAGGCGGGGGCTCCGGGGAGTGGACCCTGGGAGATGAGGCGGGGGCTCTGGGGAGGGGACCCCGGGAGATGAGGCGGGTGCTCAGGGAGGGGCCGCTGCAGGCCCTGAAGGTTGGAGGCGAGCTGCATCTGTCTGCAGGGGGCAGCTCTGTGGTACGAAGTGAGGGGCAGCCCCTGGTCCCCAGGAGGCTGTGATGGACTTGTTCGGATGGTTCAGGTAGGCAGCTGCGCCCTGCTCCCATGCGCCAGGCAGGAAGACCCCTGAGCCCTTCAGGAAGGAGAGCTAGAGGTCTGTGTGCTCAGGGCAGGGTTCGAGGGCAGCCCACAAGGCTTTCCTGATTTTTCAGATGACCTTGGTCCTTGTCTTCCGGTGTCTACCTCACAGCTAAACCGGGATGGTAACGTGGAGTCTCCCACCAGTCTACACCCATGTTTATTCCCCTGCTGTGTGGCATTTCTTTCCCTGGCTAGAATCACGTGTTGTCATTTTGTTAGGAGCTAAGTATTTTCCTTTCTCTGGGCATTTCCTATGAACTTACACACTGTAGTATTAATATCTGTTGTATTCTCACAGAAGACTAGAGCACGCTCATCTGGGAAATAATTTGAGAACTAGCTTTTCCTTTTAAAGGAAATTTGAGTGTAAGTGCTAATTGTATCTTGATTTCGAGTGTTCTTCTTCCCAGAGACAACTTTTTTTCTTTCAAGAATTCTACCTTCCCTTCCCAAATTCCTGTTTCCCCATACGCGTCGTTGTTGCTATTAGATCTTTCTCACACTCGCTTCACACTCGTGCAGCTGGCTTCCCCCAGGTCTGCAATGCCCGCGTCTCCAGTCACATCTCCCGTGTTAGACTTTTCCAGCTTCTCCTGCTCATGGTGACGTCCACCCCATTCTTACACTGTAGGCTGAATGCAGCAAGAAATACCTCAAAACCTGAGAGATGATTCCTGCCATTGACACACTGACGCTCTTCGTGTGGAGAACAAGAAATGAGGATTGCACGCGCGTGCGTGCTAGGTCACGTCAGTCATGTCCAAGGCTTTGTGACCCCATGGACCATAGCCTGCCAGGATTCTCCAGGCAAGAATGCTGGAGTGGGTTGCTGTTTCCTTCTCCAGGGGATCTTCCTGACCCGGGGATCGCAGGTCTCTGCTATCTCCTGCCTCGGCAGGCAGGTTGTTTACCACTGGCGCCGCCTCGGAAGCCCCGAGGCTTGCAGGGTGAGAGGCGAATCAGAGCGCGCGGACGTCCTCACGGAGGTGCCGCGAGCCGCCTCTGCCCGCCCGGCGGCCCCGCCTCTGCTGCGCCTCCGCTCTGCCACTGGCTCTGGCCACAGCGGCCTGTGTTCTGCGTCTCGCCTTTCTAGTTTCCATGCTGTGGTTTACATCTCATGTTTATTTACTTGTTTGTCCTTTTCTGCCTGTGCTGGGCCTTCCTCGCAGCGCGGGCTTTTCTTGGTTTGCGGTGAGTCCTCAGTCTTCTGGTCGCAGTGGCTCTCCCGGACGCAGCGCTCAGGCTCTGGAGCTCGGTGGGGGGCGTGCCCGGGTTTAGTTGCCCTGAGGCATGTGGGATCTTCCCACACCAGGGATCGAACCGGCGTCCCCTGCATTAGCAGGCGGATTCCTGTCCACCATGGACGCCCTCTCCGTGCCTTTCCTCGGCCTGTAGTACTCTTTCCTCCACGTCTGACTCCTCCTCTTCTTTTGGGCCTCTTCCCAGCTGTCGTCTTTAAGAACACATCCCTCGACTGTGCTTTTGCAAAGCTGACCCTGTTGGCTGTTCCACGCCAAGTGGTTGCCAGGTCAACCTCTTACCGTCCATGTGATTTTTTCCCCCCAAGATAATTCATTTCTTTGTGCCGCAGTTTGCTAATCTATGAAATGGGGATATTTTAATGGATTAGGTTGTCGTGAGAGTTGACAGCATGTAAAGTGCTGATCGTGAGTCGCTGGTGGAGAGGGAGTGCTCAGTAAACAGTTTCTAATCATCTTTATCATGAAGAGTAAAGAGGTACCAACCCAGTAAGGTGCAGGAGATCAGAAGGGGAAAGTCCTTGAGTCCCGCATCACCAGGTCCCTTCCTCGCCCGGGCAGATTTGAGCATTCCTGTGTCTCTGCTGCCTCTCGATTGTAGCCCGCAGACGGCACCCGACCTCCTCCTTTGCAGCTCCCGGGGTCCTCCCCCACGACACTGACCTTGGTCTTGCTTGTATCGTCACTGTGTGTCTGCTCCCATGGAAATGGGAGTCCTGCAGCTCTGCCTCCTGGCACCCTTGTGCTCTGTACTCTGGACAGGTGACCACCTACTCAGTCGCAATAAGGAACAGTCAGGGAGACGCTGTGACATCAGCACCATTAAAACTCCCGGTGTGGGCACGTGGGTGCGGGGTGATCGGGGTGCCTCTGAGCGCCAGTTACTGGAGGTGGTCCAACTGGAGCTGCGGGAGACACGCTGTTCATGCATGTGCAGCTGGTGCTGGAGTCAGTCTAACTCAACAGACATTTGATGAGCGTCATTTCATGCCAGTCTCCAGGCTAAGACATGTCCAACTCTTTGTGACCCATGGACTGTACCCGCCAGCTCCTCTGTCCATGGGACTCTCCAGGCAGGAATACTGGAGTGGGTTGCCACACCCTTCTCCAGGAGATCTTCCCGACCCTGGGATCAAACCCATGTCAGGCGGGTTCTTTTACCCACTGAAAGTGATGGTTGGGAGCACAGATAGACTCTGTATAGGTTCCCTTAAAGCGTTTAAAGTGGATCCAGACAAGACTTGAGTGTAGAGAAGAGACGGGCGATCCACACAAGCTCCAGACAGAGCACAGGTAGGGGTGTGGAGTGGGGCGGGCAGGGGCCCAGGCTCCTGGAGAAGAGGGCTCCTCGTCTGGAGCGCGGGGCAGCAAGGTTGGTCCTTGCGGGAAGGGGCAGCCGCGCCGGGGTCCTTCCTGGACAGTCCCCATGCATGGGGAGCCCGGTGGGCACAGCCCGTGGGGTCACAGTCAGACACGACTGAGCATGCGTGAGGGACCCCACGTCGTGGAGAGTTTAGGGTACCAGAAATGGAGCGTGGGCTTTGTCCTGTAGATGTTAAGGAGCCTGTGGAGGTGCGGGCAGAAGATAGGAGTAGTGCTCAAAACTAGAGCATACATCACTGTCTTTTCTCTGGGTTCACAGGTTCCTTGTTTGAGGAGGTTTGAGTGGAAAGGGACAGATCTCAACTTGTGTCAGGCTCTTTTAGTCCTTGTACAATTTTGGTGCTGAGTAAATTTTACAGTACAGCAACAGATGTCGGGCAGTCGTTAACCCCTGAGTCATTAATTACTCTTTAGTGAGTGATGTTTAAAGAATTGAGGTTGTCCTTTTCACTGTGGTGTATGTATCATAACCTTGATATTTTCTTGAAATATTTATGAAATTAGTTCCTGTGCATGTGGCCCATCCCATGTGCAAATGGAAGAGAGAAAATTAACGTAGTTCATAAATGGAAATATTTGGTTTCAGCTCTACTCAGATTGAAACCAGCAAAGAGTCAGAATGACTGTCGTTCTGTGATCGTCAGGCTCATCCCCAGAGCGCCACAGTTTCTAACTTCTTATGAGGTTTGTATCTTCTTTGCATCCTTGTTTGAACATTCATCATACTACACAATTGATAGCTATTCTTGTCTTCATTTTAAGGCAAACGTGAATGTTATTAGATTTATTCCCGAATGACTGAAAGTGGAAGTGAAAGTGTTGGTTGCTCAGTTATGTCCGACTCTTTGCAACCCCGTGGACTGTGGCCAAATAACTGAGTGTCAAATTATTTTCATCAACAAGTATATCTGATAAGAGTACAAAGTTTGGAGTAAGAACTCAGTGCCCACCTGCCTGCTAAGTCACTCAGTCATGTCTGACTCTATGCAGTGCTATGGACTGTAGCCCGCCAGGCTCCTCTGTCCATGGGATTCACAGGCAAGAAGACTGGAGCGGGCTGCCATTTCCTCCTCCAGGGGATCTTCCCGACCCAGGGCTTGAACCTGCATCTCTTATGTCTCCTGCACTGGCAGGCGGGTTCTTTACCACTACTGCCACCTGGGAGGCTCCAGGAATTCAGTAACACTTGTAAATCGGTTGATCCAGAGAAGTGAAATATTTTCTCTTTCTTGACATTGAGTTTGTGATGTTTCACCTTTTATATGTGATTTTTAAACGACCTGTTATGTTTATAAGATCCTTCTGCAGATGAAGACTCTTGTCCCCTGGTGTACATTCCAGAAGGAAGCCATGTGTCTGAATTCCTTCATAATTGTTGTCACATATTGTGACTTGTCAGATGCAGGGATCCAGGGACCAAAGGGAAACAGAATGTGTCTGAACCTGTGCCAGGAGAGACTGCCAGCCTGCGGGCCCCTCCCTGGGTCTGTGCCCTGGGCTAGGCCAGGGGTGCTCACGGGTCAGTGTTAGGATTCAGGTAGAGCTGGGAATGAGAGGAGACTTTCAGGTGAGCCTTGGTGCTGGCAGCTGCCCAAAGCCCCTGACACCCTAGAGAGCATGAGAGGGGATCCTGGGGGAGCTGGAGAGAATGGTATGCCCTCTCTCCAGGAGGATTCTCCCCCTCTCCAGGAGGACTCTCCCCCCTCTCCAGGAGGACTCTCTCCCCTCGCTCCAGGAGGACTCTCCCCCCTCTCTAGGAAGACTCTCCCCACCTCTCCAGGAGGACTCTGCCCCCTCTCTCCAGGAGGATTTCCCCCCTCTCCAGGAGTACTCGCCCTCCTCTTTCCAGGAGTATTCTCTTCCCTCTCCAGGAGGATTCTCGGCCCTCTCCAGGAGGATTCTCCCTCCTCTCCAGCAGGACTCTTCCCCCCATCTCCAGGAGGACTCTCCCCACCTTTCCAGGAGGACTCTTCCCCCCTCTCTCCAGGAGGATTCTCCCTCTCTCCAGGAAGATTCTCCCCCTCTCCAGGAGGACTCTCCCCCCTCTCCAGGAGGACTCTCTCCCCTCTCCAGGAGGACTCTCCCCCCTCGCTCCAGGAGGACTCTCTCCCCTCTTCAGGAGGACTCTCTCCCCTCGCTCCAGGAGGACTCTCTCCCCTCTCTAGGAAGACGCTCCCCCCTCTCTCCAGGAGGATTCTCCCCCCTCTCCAGGAGGACTCTGCCCCCTCTCTCCAGGAGGATTCTCCCCCCTCTCTCCAGGAGGATTCTCCACCCCCCGTCCAGGAGGACTCTCTGGCCTGTCCTCTTAGCAACTGTCTTCACCACCCATCCCCAGAAGTTCGCAGCCCCCATCCCTTGACAATCTTTGAAGAGGGAAAGGCAGTCTGTTAGCTTAACGCGTGTAGTAGGTTGACATCTTCAGCCAGAATGCCTCTGGCCCCGCCACCTTGTCGGGCGGGTTTGCGGCTCCAGTTCCGAGGCCCTCTCCGCGCCCCCTGGTCTCAGTATCCACGGCCTGCACGCCTCCCTGGTCTGAAGAGTTTATCCCAATGAGCCACCGGCAGAGCCCAAAAAGCTCTATTCGTTAACCACAGACATTCTTTTGTTTTACGTAAATACCTAACAAGATGTCAGATGAACCTGCGTGATCTCCATGTTAACATCTGTACCTCAAAGTCTAAACAGACCAAGGGTTCGTATGGTGTGAACAGAAATAGTTCAGCATCAAAAGAGAGAAGGATGTTTCTTGACAGAAAGGAAGTGATCACAGAGCGTGCCCGCCAACAGATCTGTCAGGGCTTTGAAATGCAGAGCCGGTAGGTAAGACCCTGAGGTGAAGGATGAACCATCAGCCTGTCTCTGTTTAGGTTGATTTGTGTGCGACTGGTAAGCTTCGCCTTTAGGAGAATTGTTTTCAGATACTAAATAACTGTAAAGACTTGAGTTATTGACTTGGATTTTGGGGGAAGACGTCGCCTACCATTTTGTCCCCCAGGTCCTTCCCTGCTCTCCCTAGAGTTGGCACTTGGTGACCCCCAGTGGGACAGCTGGATGTTTCAGTTCCGAGGCTTGTCTCTGGTTAGACAGGCCAGGGGTCTGCTGAAACAAGCCCAGGAAACTTGAAACGCCTAGAGGCGTTATTGAGCACCCTCTGCTGCTCACAGTTCAGTTGGAATTCTAAAAAGAAGATGGCCTGGAGAGGCTGAGCTCTGGTGTAAACCCGTCAGGGATGCTGGGCCGGCTCTCAAGCCTCTGGAGTCACCCGTCCTGACGCTGTGAAGCCTCTAATGAAGACTCAGTCCCCTCTGGTGTCGGCACGCAGCCGTTGTGCCTGTGGGAGGATGAGAATCAGTGGAGTACCGTCCCTCTGATTAAGCCTGAGTCAGAAAACTGGGGGAGGAGAGCTCAGTGTGGAGGCCGTGCGCCAGCTCTCAGGAGGGGGCCAGAGGGTGTGTTGTGCAGAAACGCCCACTGACGTGGTCTTCTCTGTGACCAGAGCAGGCCCCAGCTCTGCTGACCGGTGTCTCTGATCCTGCCTGATTTTTTAATGGATTTGTATTGGCCTATAGCCTCCTTGCACTGTTGGGTTAGTCTCTGCTGTGCAGCGGTGACTCCGCTGTGTGTGGACACACCGCTTGTCTGTGTTTGGATTCCGTCCCATCTGGGGCCCACGGAGCCCTTGAGTGCAGATCCTTGATCTGTGCAGAAGGTCCTCGTTGGCCCTCTCTTCCATGCTCACGCTTGGTCACTCAGTCGAGTCCAACTCTGCGACCCCATGGACTGTAGCCCGCCACATGCCTCTGTGTGGGATTCTCCAGCGAGAATACGGGAGCAGGTACCCATTCTGGTCTCCAGGGGATCTTCCCCACCCAGGGACTGAACCCTGGTCTCCTGCACTGCAGGCAGATTCCTTGCCACTGACCCACCAGGGAAGCCCAGTGACTTGTTTTATACGTAGCGTCGACAGTATATGCGTGTCAATCCCAGTCTCCCAGGCCCTCCCATCCCCCAGGCCCCCTTGTTATCCATAATTTGTTCTCTATTGGGTCTCTATTCCCACTTTGCAGATAAGGGCAGCTGTACCATTTTTCCAGATTTTTAAGTTATAGTGTATTTGGTATAGCTTTGTGCCATTGTTTTTGAAAGACAGTTGTTAATTGTATAATATTTAAGCCAATATTATGAGCTAAAAATTTTAAACGCATTTTTTAATTACCAAAAGTAGTGGCAGCAGATAAAACTCTCCAGTTGGCTGCTTTGAAACTCTTGTGTGTATTTACACTGCTCTGACACTCATGTTCAAAAACATTTCACATTTATTTAAGAACTTCAAGACTGTTTTTACAAAGCTTTGTGGTTTAAATTTTGGTTCCTTGAGTTTTTTGTTGTTCACTATAACTTCAGATTTAAATGTGGCCTGTGTTATACATGCTGTAAAAATAAAGACTCTCTGGAGAAAGGCAACAGCATATGATGTCACTCATATGTGGAATCTGATTTTTTTTAAATGATACAAATGAACTTCCTACAAAAGAGAAACAGACTCACAAACTGAGAAGATGAATCTATGATTACGGAAAAGGAAATGTAGAACGGAGGGATCGGTCAGGAGCTTAAGGTCGCCATACAGACGCTGCGGCACGTGAGCCTGGTTGCCGGCGAGCGCCTGCTGCGTGGGCTGCGTCGCCAGCGAGGGCCTGCCGTGTGGCACAGAAAACCCTGCTCAGTGCTTTGTCACGACCTGTGTGAAACCAGAACCCGAAACAGAACAAGTGTGTGTGTGCGCGCATAACTGAGCCGCTGTGCTGTGCACCTAAACCGACACAGCGCTGTAAAAACAGAAGATAAAACCTGTCTGGAAGTTAGAAGAACAGCATAAGTATATTTCACTAAAGCCCTGGAGTGTGGTTACAGTCATTAAACGTTAATCATAGTAGGATTAGGGGTATTGACTGAAAATGGACAGGAAATTAGAGTGAAATTCAGACAGGGCTCTTTAAATAAAAGAGAAGTTTAATGAGCTAAAGAAGAATACCACAACTTTCCTAAACTTTAAAAAATTAAATTCTGTGGCTGGCAGACTGTGCGGCTCCTTATAACCGAAGTTGACATTGTTCCATACCTGTGGCCTTTGTGATTAATTCTGAGTATTCAGAGAAAGATTTGTTTTCTGACCCTAGGTGTTCATGAAGGCATATGAAGCATTTCTATGAACTCCCCTGTTCTCCTGTGTGTAACAGGGGAAATTTTGCTGTGAAATACCTACCCAGGGAGCTGAGCGTTCCATTTTTCTTCTGTAGCATCTCCTTATGGGAGCTTATGTTACAAGCCTTTTATCTTATTTTTTGATATCTAAGCTTTTTATAAAAACAAAAATCATTCAAAGACAGAATTTTGTAAATGAATGGCTTAGCCACGAGTTCACCCTCTCCTCAGCCCGGATCCCCCCAGCCTGCCCTCCGAGAGGCAGAGGTCCGCTTCCTGGCTTCTGGCTCCTTCCACAGTTTGCCTGGGGTGTTTCCGCACCTGCCAGAGGAACGTGGTTTGAAGAAGACTAACATCCAACACGCTTCTATTTGCATATTATTTCATTTCCTTTGATAATGCATCATACCAAATGGTCCCCGAAGTCAGCCTCTGACATAATCAAAAAGCATCAGCTCCTTCATGCACTCACGCTCAGTCACGTCCGACTCTTTGCGACCCCGTGGGCTGTAGCCCCCCAGGCTCCTTGGTCCAGGGGATTCTCCAGGCAGGAGACTGGAGGGGGTGCTGTTTCCTCCTCCAGGGGGTCTTCCACAGCTCCTTACATGTGGACTCTCTGCCCTGGTGGACTCCCTCCCGGGAATACGGTCCTTGCCAGTTTTCCGCCCCCTCTCCGGCCAGTGTGCCTCTTCTTTTCCAGTCACTGTCCTTCTCGTGGCCCCCGTGTTAGGCCCGCTTTTCTTCTCACCCCGCCTCCTCCCTGATGACCCCGGCTCCACCCGTGACCCCACGCACTAGCTCTGAGCTCGTGCGTGGATCGTGAAGACCCTGCTCCTGTGAGGCTCATCTTAGCTCAGGTGCCCCAGAAAAAGAGCCTGAAGGAGCAGGCTATGTGCAGTTCCTTAACGGGGGCCAGCACCCCAGGAGGCGGGAGCTTGGGGAGTGTGGTCAGGCGGGAGGGAGAGCTCGAACGCGTGTGCACAGCTGGGACTGCCCAGTCCTCTGCAGTCACAGCCCGAGACGTCCACCCTTGTGTCCGGAGAGAGTCCTTGGGAGAGGAGCAAGCCCGTGGCCTTGGTTAACGGTCGGTGTTGAAAGAAGCAGCTTGTTCTTTTCCTTTGAGAGCGTGTCCCCGGCCTGTCCCCGTGCCCCAGGCTTCTTGACGACACGAGCAGAGTGCTGTGTGTCTCCTCGCTGTAGCGTGTGTCCCTGCGGCGCTCTGGAGTGCTTTCCATCTCTTGCCGCAGTTCCCGTGCGGTCAGCCGTGGAGAGGGCTGGGTCAGCTGCTGCGGAGGGTGGAGATGGTCCAGGCCCCTGCAGACTGAGTGTTCAGGGAGGTCGGGAGAGTCCACATCACATGCCGGGGCAGGGCTGAAACCTGTCTGTCCCCACCGAAGGTGACGCCGCGCAGCACACAGAAGCTGGGCCCCCGAGCCGGGCCGCGTGCGGTCACAGCCCGCGTGACAGGCACTGCTGCCCGACTGCGCCACTGTGAGCTGACAGCGGTCCGTCCGCGTGTCCCTTGCTGTTGTTTTGTTCTGCCGGGCCACTGGAAGTATAGAAAGGGGGTGTGGTGAGGAGCCCTCGCTCCAGGTCTTTAAGACTTTGGTGACGTTCTCATCTTAGGTCTTCCCATCCACGCGCCGTTGCTCTCGGGTTACTGTGTCAAGTGGGGATGGACCTGGGGGGGCAGGCTCAGAGGTGTAGTCTCGGCCCTTCTCACGCAAATGATGCCCATTCTCCACGTCCAGGAACCATCTGAGGGTCTCCCAGAGACACGCTTGCAGTCAAGCAGTGACCCCGTTGTTGCCCCGCCCCGCTGACCCCCATTCCAACCAGACGGACACGATGGCGTTTCAGGTTTCCCAGCACGGCCGCTGTGCGGAGCCCTGCGCTCACGGTCCTCAGAGGTCTGCAGTCTCCCCAGGGCGTCCTCTTCTGCCTCACACCCTACCCTCGGCCTGGGGCACGTCTTCTTTGGGTGTTTGTGTCCGGCCTCCCTGGCCAGGGCAGATCAGGCGGTTGGCACTCTGCACCGTGTGCGTCTCCTCTGTAATACTTAAATAACTCTGGTTTTGTAAGAGTTCTCTGTGTTTCTCGATTAAGGGCCGTCCCTGTGTTTCTTGATTAAGGGCAGTCCCTTCGAAGGCCCTGGAGGGTCGTGTCTCGCCCTGCTCTGCGCTCTGCCCCCGGCTTAGCGCCTGCATGACATTCAGGAGGTTGATAGCTATCGGAGGGATGAGTGACCTGTTACCTGGGAAGCAGAAAGCAGAGGAGATGCATTTCACCCGGTCTCAGGAGCCCTGTTACTCTTGCTCAGCAAGTCTAAGAAGTCCTTCCCCCGCCCCGGTATTTTAACATTTCTAATGTCAGTTGCTTTGGGCCAGGTAGCTGTTGTGAATCTAGTTGTTATTGCCTAGCCAGACAAAAAAAACGAAACAAACAAAACACTTGTAAACAGCATCAGCAGCTTGGAACAAAATTACAGGGGCAACAGCAGATAAGATGAGAGAGACACTGTCAACAAGGCTCTGGATGACACAGAGGACTACATTTCGCAATAAAACAGTCACCTCGGAGCTAAAAAGTGGTGCAGGAGGTTTGAAATCTGAACGTGAAGAAGTTCTAGGAATCCATTTTCTTGGCTCACGTAATATCACTTGTGAGCACAAATAAAAAGGTGAGCATGTATCCTGTTCTACCTACTATGAGAGCCCAGTCAGTGAGTGTGGTTTCTCTGTGATGAGAAATCACCTAGTTATAGTTCAGCTTGGCAATGCTGAAATTTCTTGGTGTTTCTCAAGAGTTCATCATCATTTTACATTTGGCAAATATTATATACAGCAGTGAAAGTGAAAGTTAATCGCTCAGTCGTGTCTGACTCTGCCCTCCCACAAGCTGTAGCCTGCCCGGCTCCTCTGTCCATGGAATTCTCCAGGCAAGAGTACTGGAGTGTGTTGCCATTTCCTTCTCCTATATACAGCAGTATGTAATATCATGTACAGCGGTATATAATACAGATTGTATATTGTATATAGTGGTCTTCTGGGCCTCTGTTAAAATGTATGGTAGCTGGTAGGAATTACGGAGGCATCTCTTTCCCCAGGCCAGCCTCGCAGCTGGATGTGGGTCTGTGAGCCCCTCTCCACCAGCTGCCTTTGGGAAGTGGAACAGCAGGACTCTGCGGCAGCTTCAGCTAGCCCAAGTTTTATAAAAAATAATTTTCTCTTACAGTTGAGAACAGAACATTCTCCACAGTTTTAGGCACTGCTAGATGGGGAAACAGTGGAAACAGTGTCAGACTTTATTTTTCTGGGCTCCAAAATCACTGCAGATGGTGACTGCAGCCATGAAATTAAAAGACGCTTACTCCTTGGAAGGAAAGTTATGACCAACCTAGATAGCATATTCAAAAGCAGAGACATTACTTTGCCAACAAAGGTTCGTCTAGTCAAGGCTATGGTTTTTCCAGTGGTCATGTATGGATGTGAGAGTTGGACTGTGATGAAGGTTGAGCGCCGAAGAATTGATGCTTTTGAACTGTGGTGTTGGAGAAGACTCTTGAGAGTCCCTTGGACTGCAAGGAGATCCAACCAGTCCATTCTGAAGGAGATCAGCCCTGGGATTTCTTTGGAAAGAATGATGCTAAAGCTGAAACTCCAGTACTTTGGCCACCTCATGTGAAGAGTTGACTCATTGGAAAAGACTCTGATGCTGGGAGGGATTGGGGGCAAGAGGAGAAGGGGACGACAGAGGATGAGATGGCTGGATGGCATCACTGAGTCGATGGACGTGAGTCTGAGTGAACTCCAGGAGTTGGTGATGGACAGGGAGGCCTGGCGTGCTGCGATTCATGGGATTGCAAAGAGTCGGACACGACTGAGCGACTGATCTGATCTGATCTGATCTGATCCTGCTTTTAAATGGTGTGACTTGGAAAAAAAGGTTATAAGGAAAAACTTGGACTAGATGGCAAGGTGACTGTCATTCAGAAGAATGAGTTTCTATTTTTTTTATTTAATTTTTATTTCATATTGGACTATATACAGTTCACTTGGGCTTCCCTGGTGGCTCACACAGTAAAGAATCCGCCTGCAATGCAGGAGACCTGAGTTCAATCCCTGGGTCGGGAAGACCCTCTGGAGGAGGAAATGGCAACCCGCTCCAGTACTCTTGCCTGGGAATCCCACAGACAGAGGAGCCTGGCAGATACAGACCCTGGAGTCTCAGAGAGACATAGCTGGGCGACTGAGCACACTCACAAAACACACTGACAGAGCACACTCACAGTTCACTTACAGAACACACTCACAGAGCACACTCACAGTTCACTTACAGAGCATACTCACAGGGCACACTCACAGTTCACTCAGAGCACACTCACAGTTCACTCACAGGGCACACTCACAGGGCACACTCACAGAGCACACTCACAGTTCACTCACAGAGCACACTCACAGTTCACTCACAGAGCACACTCACAGCACACTCACAGTTCACTCACAGAGCACACTTACAGGGCACACTCACAGTTCACTTACAGAGCATACTCACAGGGCACACTCACAGTTCACTCAGAGCACACTCACAGCACACTCACAGTTCACTCACAGAGCACACTTACAGGGCACACTCACAGTTCACTTACAGAGCACACTCACAGAGCACACTCACAGGGCACACTCACAGTTCACTTACAGAGCACACTCACAGAGTACACTCACAGTTCACTCACAGAGCACACTCACAGGGCACACTCACAGTTCACTTACAGAGCACACTCACAGGGCACACTCACAGAGCACACTCACAGAGCTCATTCACAGTTCACTTGCAGAGCACACTCACAGGGCACACTCACAGTTCACTTGCAGAGCACTCACAGAACACACTCACAGTTCACTCACAGAGCACACTCACAGTTCACTCACAGAGCACACTTACAGGGCACACTCACAGTTCACTTACAGAGCATACTCACAGGGCACACTCACAGTTCACTCAGAGCACACTCACAGCACACTCACAGTTCACTCACAGAGCACACTTACAGGGCACACTCACAGTTCACTTACAGAGCACACTCACAGAGCACACTCACAGGGCACACTCACAGTTCACTTACAGAGCACACTCACAGAGCACACTCACAGGGCACACTCACAGTTCACTTACAGAGCACACTCACAGGGCACACTCACAGAGCACACTCACAGAGCTCATTCACAGTTCACTTGCAGAGCACACTCACAGGGCACACTCACAGTTCACTTGCAGAGCACTCACAGAACACACAGTTCACTCACAGAGCACACTCACAGAGCACACTCACAGTTCACTTACAGAGCACACTCACAGTTCACTTACAGAGCACAGTCACAGAGCACACTCACAGAGCTCACTTACAGAACACACAGAGCACACTCACAGTTCACTTACAGAGCACACTCACAGAGCACACTCACAGGGCACACTCACAGTTCACTTACAGAGCACACTCACAGAGTACACTCACAGTTCACTCACAGAGCACACTCACAGAGCACACTCACAGGGCACACTCACAGTTCACTCACAGAGCACACCCACAGTTCACTCACAGAGTCACATTGGTTTCAGGAGTGCAGCAAAGTGATTCAGTTACACACACACGTCTGTTCTTTTTCAGATTCTTTTCCCATGTTATTACAGAGTATTGAGTAGAGTTCCCTGTGATAAGCTTCTCTTTAAAAGCCATTCTTTTTAAGGCAGTTTTTTCCCCTAACGGATAAGCCTGTTGTGAAGTTTTGATCTGGGGATATCAGGGTGTTTCTGGGTAGACAGGAAGTCTAGCAGAATTTAATTTTGATTGAGACTGTCCGGGTCAGCAACCTCATAATCTTTTGAGAATGAAGCTCGGGCTCTGAAGCTTTCCAATCCCACTCCTGGGAACTTTGCTCGGCTCCTGAAAGGCGTGCCTGCCTTTGATGTTTGATATGGATCTTGGTGTTTATGTCCGTGGTTTTTGTTTGACCTAGACTCTGGGGCCACTTTTCAAACTGCTTGTGCCAAAATTTTAATTTTTACAACCTTACCTGGCCACAGCAGCTAAACTTCATTTACTCACTACAATTAAGATTTTCAGTAGAATTAAAAAGCAGTCTACTAAATGAGTAGTTTTGATGCAGGGCTGCCATGAGGGCACTGATAAGAAGCTAATCAGGAAGGATGTTAGCTCCTGTTGTGGGAAACATTCAGGCTCACATGAACTACTTAGATTCTAGACTCCTTCCAGCGATGGGAAAGGCATTTCTATCATGAATTGAAAAGGGTTATAGTTATATTTTGGGTTTGTAATTTATATTCAGATGTATCATCTGATGTATGTAAAATGGCTTTCCCGCTTAGGACCCCATGTCCACCCCCTGCGCACTGTGGGGCCCACAGAGAAGGTCCCTTTGTAGCACCCCGACCCCTCCTGGCCCGGTGGGAGCACAGGCGATCACAGAGCCTGGGGGGAGGCCGCCCCTCGGAGGATGAGGAGCCAGTCAGACAGCGCCGGGGCCTGTGGGCCTGGTGGGAAGAGCACAGGTTTCGGCACACACGGCCTGTGCACTCCTCCCCGCTTCTCACGGTTCGCTGCAAAATGAAATTCTCTCATCTTTTTGTTACCAACCAGGGTTCCTGGCTTCCCTCATCCACAGACATCGACTAGGGGCCAGACAGGAGCTCAGGCCAGGCCCTACTGGGCCCCTGCTGCACAGGAGCAGGGGACAAGCGCCAGCTCCCCTTGTCACTCCCTGGGGGCGGGGACGCCACCCTCCGTACCTGGGGCGAGGGTGCGGTGTGCCCTGGGCTCAGGCTGGAGGCTGTCTTAGCTGGCCCGCCCGCCCCTTGGTGGTGTCGACTCCAGGGGCCACGCGCGCTACCCTTCACTTTTGTTCCTGGGTCCTCAGAAGTGGCCACTGGGGGTTGGTCTCCTGGTATCTTAGTGTCCGTAGCTCGCGGCCCCTGCTAGTTTCTCTGTATTTTGTTGCTGCCGGAGACGTTTATCTAGACTGCAGCGAAGGGTCTCAGGTCCCAGCCAGCCTTGGTTTCAGTGCTTTTTAGAAGTGTGATGTTGTCCATTATCCAGAGAAATCTATGGCATTTTATTAAATTGGGCCTGTGACCTTACTGCCCATAAAATACACTGGCAAAAAGAGTTTGAACCGGAGAGATGTAGGGTGACTCTTCCAGTTTCAGAATGTCCGTGGGAAGATGCCACCGTCAGGATGCATAGTACAGCTGAAACCATGAAGACGCTCATCACCCATAGAGAACATTCTGTGCGTGAGGCTTTCATGGGGCTGTTTATAGCTAGCCACGCTGTGAGGGATCAACAAGCTGTTACACTGATTTCCTAAAATCTGTTTGAAAGAAATGACAGGTCCTTGTTTCCTTTGACCATTTCGTCACCATTAACTGCGACCAAATCATAGAATGGTCAGGAGAAGTAAATGGATGGAATTCAGATATTTGCTCATTTTTAACTCTAATTTTAAACAATCAGATGGCATGAGAATGAGGAGCCATGGAAATTTGTGAGATTTTCTTGTGCTTGATTACATTTTCTCTCTTCCACCACTGCCCATGACTGATAATTAAAAGGCACTTACCCTTATCTTTCGGAGAAGGCAATGGCACCCCACTCCAGTACTCCTGCCTGGAAAATCCCATGGACGGGGGAGCCTGGTGGGCTGCCGTCTATGGGCTCACACAGAGTCGGACACGACGAAGTGACTTAGCAGCAGCAGCAACCCTTATTTTTTGTCTTGATTGGGAAAACCCTTGTGCGGTTCACCGTAATCTTCTCAGATCTAGTTTGACTAGATCTGAGATTCGAACAGTCCCGTCGTGGTCATTTCTCCTGGGAGGCCGAGCGCCAGGAGAAATGACCACACATCATGGTTAATCAGTTCACCCAACCCTGTTTTGAATTAACTGAGTGACCCAGTAAGCAGCATTTTTAATATCTCATAGAGAGAAAGACTCAACACTGGCTAACAGTGAAATTTCCCGTTTTTCACTGGCAGGAACCCCAGCCCCATAATGGGGAAGGTCCCACCAGTGCGAAGGTCCCACGCAGGGGCCCCTCCCCTAGGGAGGAGTGTACCCCCGAAGAGGAGCCCCCGGCCACGGCCGCGCCACGCGAGTACAGCAGCAGCAGTGGGACCTCAGCTCGTGCTCGGTCTCTCGGTGTCCGTCTGTCTGCCGGGAGAATTGGCCAGACCCTCGTCTTTTTCATCTTCAACATTCAGAAAAGGAGCCTCCTTTCAGCAGGTTTAACAGAAATTGTTCGGACAGGAGGCGAGGGCTCTCGGTCGAGGCTCAGGTCAGGTGTCAGGAGTGGAACATTCTGTGCCGTCTTGAGCAGTTCTGTTCCATGGAACTTTATGCAGCAACGGAAATGTTCCGCGCCCGCACTTTCCAGCACAGTAAACCACTCACCACAGGCAGCTCCAGAGGGCTTGAGATGTCGTGCAACTGAGGGATGTAATTTTAACTTAGCTCTCCACGGGCGACTACTACTACTACTACTTCTACTACTACTAAGTCGCTTCAGTCGTGTCCGACTCTGTGCGACCCCATAGACGGCAGCCCACCAGGCTCCCCCGTCCCTGGGATTCTCCAAGCAAGAACACTGGAGTGGGTTGCCAACGGGCGACTAGTGGCTGCTAAAATGGACAGTGAATGCCCATGTCTAGTCTGTGGGCCAGAGCTGTCCCACCTCTTTGGCCATTTCCACAGAGGTACCTCTCCACTGCTGTGTGCTGTGCTTAGGCATGCAGTCGTGTCTGACTCTTTGCGACCCCATGGACTGCAGCCCGCCAGGCACCTCTGTCCATGAGGTTCTCCAGGCAGGAGTACTGGAGTGGGTTGCCATTCCCTGCTCCAGGGGATCTTCCCCACCCAGGGACTGAAACCGGGTCTCCTGCACTGCAGGCAGATTCTTTAACGTCTGAGCCACCAGGGAAGCCCCCAGGGCTACAGCATTTATGCCTCGACTGCTATTCCTTTCATAATCCAGCAAAATTTTCTTTGTATTATATCCATTATTGTAAATATAATTCTCTAATAGAAAATATTTAAGTTAAAGATTCTCATCTCAAAACGTATTCACCCATATTGCCCTTAGGTAGTTTTAATTACTTTATGATCTTGAGAAAAGGTATTCAGTCTTTAAGATTATAAAGTAGTTTTAATATCTGTTTAAATATCCCAGCTTTATTTTCTTCTTTACATGTTTTAATTTCAGCTTCAGTGTATATGCAGAAGTAATTGTACACATTAAACTCACTTTCCCATTTTATTATTCCTTTTTAAATGAGACTATAAAATAGCCTACATCAGTACAGTATGTGCAGTGCTATTACCAAACATTACATTCAGCACTTACTCTTTAAAATGCAGTACTTAGAAGTTTCAAAGTTTGGTTCTGATAGGCAGGTTATTGAAATTATAGATGAATTAAATCTGTAGTTTTAACTGCTGGAGTCAATGTCCTTCCACTATCGGGATATCATTAAAAATTGCTCACATCATAAGATGTAAGAGAAATTATGTGTGGGGTATGTGGGAACTTTTAAGCTATCCATGCAGTTTTTCTGTAGATATAAAATTATTCTGAATTTTTTTAAAGTTTATTTTTTTAATTGCCTACATCATATTTTCTCATGCCGTCTGTTTACATTTGTTAACATGGCTGTGTATGCCTCCCAAGCAAGACTCCTCAGGTCAGCCATGGATAGCACGTATGTCTCACAACATGGCAACTTCAGAATATCCCTGAGAGGTAACAGTGTCATAATTTTACAGGTGAGGCAGCAGAGGCGTGACATGCACAGTAATTCGGCCAGGGTTACTAGCTGGTCCATGGCAGGACAAGAATCTGAACCCAGCAAGTCAGTGTTTATAACCACTGCACTGAGTCACCTCTTAAGGAATCTCGATCATGCAGTAGAAGATTTCTTGTCTCTGCTATCAAGGTAGCAGGCAGACTCTCCACTGTAAGAAATCTAAAATATAGTAATGCCCTGGTAATAAATTACCTTTAAACTAAAAAACACAGAAGCAGGCTCGATGTGTGTTACATTGATTCAGACTTTGTACAGTGGTTCATTATTTTTATGAGTGAGGAACATGTTCATATTCTTGCCAAGAAATGTCTATTGGTGTGGTTTTTAAGATTGATGTGTGGTTCATTAAGGGTGGCCAAAGATGAAAGAAGGAAGAGAGACCAGCACCTAAAGGGCAAGGGGGATGTGGGTGGTTATCTCATAAAGACAACGTTTTTATGAGACTACAGTTTTAAAGAACTTAGAGTAATTTGTGACATAACATTCTATTGTCCCTGTTATTTTACCATTTTCCTATCACAGTGCTTTGTTTTATCATGTATAATAATGATAATAATAATGTATATTATTCCTATACATTAAATCATAGAGATCTTTGTTAGAATTTAAAATGGAAACAATTGCAAGTGAAACTGCAGCATTTCTTTTGAGATGTTTTTTGTGGGCCTTGGAAATATTTTCTTTGGCTGAAAATAGGGAAGAAAAAATATTAATAGTTCAGAAATGATTTCAGGTGCAATACAGGGGTTCATCTACTCGTTTAATGATTGTATACCCATTGTTGGACTAACATATTCGATAGCATGGTATATCTAACTTTGTGTGAATATAAGGTCATGCATTTACTTGTCAGCATGAGACATGATATGAAATGTTTTACAGGAACTTGAATCACGAACAGCTGCCTTTCTTACCAGGTCATTCCTTTTCTGTTCGTGTATACACTTTGGAGGGCTTTCCAGGTCATGCTAGTGGTAAAGAACCCCTCTGCCAATGCAGGAGACATAAGAGACCTGGGTTCGATCCATGAGTCCGGAAGATCCCCTGGAGGAGGGCATTGCAACCCACTCCAGTATTTTTGCCTGGGGAATCCCATGGACAGAGGAGCCTGGCAGGCTCCTAGTTCATAGGGTCACAAAGAGTCAGACACGACTGAAGTGACTTAGCACACGTGCGTACACTTTGGAACCAGCTGGGCAACCCTCTGTTGTCTTTTGCAAACTATTTGGATTTGAGCATGGTGCTCTCTTGCTGAGAATGTATGTTTACCGTCTCTATTAACATTTTTGTGAACATGTAGAAGGTTCAGGGGAAAGGTCATGCTTGCAAAATAAGGAAATTTTAAGCTCAAGTACACACTGACCAATTAAAATCTAGGTTCAGATTATTGATTTAGAATGACATCCTAACTTGATCTAGCTATCATCTTGCAGATTCATGTTCCCTAAGGTTGTTGAGTTGCTGCTGCCTAATTGTGTGTTGGGCAGAGGAGAAGTGAAGCTTTGTTTCTGATGGGAAAATGACATTTAATGCTTACATTTTTTAAAGGACAGTGTGTGCTGAGAGATCTGGTAAGACCAGTAAGGAGGAAAAAAATTGGAGGACTGCAATTTATTCCAAAATGCCTGTGATTCAACAGTTAGCTAAGATAGACAAATTGTACGCCATTGGATTCTGTTCTCCACAGCACAGGGCACCCCCTTTGCTCAGATACCAACTGTGTGTCCTAGATTTCCCAGAACAAGCCAGCTTACTGAGATTCCACCCTGTTTTTTAACATGAATGCACTATTGCTTAGACCACCAGTTCAGTTCAGTCGCTCAGTCGTGTCTGACTCTTTGTGATCCCATGGACCACAGCACGCCAGCCCTCCCTGTCCATCACCAACTCCCAGAGTTTACTCAAACTCATGTCCATTGAGTCCGTGATGCCATCCAACCATCTCATCCTCTGTCATCCCCTTCTCCTCCTGCCTTCAGTCTTTCCCAGCATCAGGGCCTTTTCCAATGAGTCACTTCTTCTCATCTGGTGGTCAAAGTGTTGGAGTTTCAGCTTCAGCATCAGTCCTTCCAATGAATATTCAGGACTGATCTCCTTTAGGATG
Organism: Bos indicus x Bos taurus; assembly: GCF_003369695.1. NCBI lineage: Eukaryota > Metazoa > Chordata > Mammalia > Artiodactyla > Bovidae > Bos > Bos indicus x Bos taurus. The sequence continues at coordinate 41,925,197 of NC_040102.1, read as the reverse complement.
GACTGGTTGGATCTCCTTGCAGTCCAAGAGACTCTCAAGAGTCTTCTCCAACACCACAGTTCAAAAGCATCAATTCTTCGGTGCTCAGCTTTCTTTATGGTCCAACTCTCACATCCATACATGACCACAGGGAAAACCATAGCTTTGACTATACAGGCCTTTGGCGGCAATGTCTCTACTTTTTAACAGGACTTAGACCATAAATCCTATTTTTTTCAAAAATAGCATATTTAGAAAAAATGACTACTGTACAAAATAAATGGTAGGTCAGGTTTCGGGGAGCGTTTTGCATCTGAAAAGTAACTGAAGTGTACTTAAGATTTAGGTAGCTAAGTTTGAATCTGCTATTCTGTAACAGGTAAGTGCCAACTCTGGGGGAGCATCTTAGCTTAATGCCTACATTTAAATGTGTCAGTTCAATCAGCCTAGCTGGTGTATTTGCTACATGTTATTAAAAATAATACCTTTTTTGTTAAAATGAATGGAGAGTTTTAAATTCATCCATTTATTTTGGAAACTATATTCTCGAGCTGTCAATTTGTTTCTACTTTTCATTGTGAGCAAAAGAGAAAATACTTTGTATCTTTAATCTATTTTTTCTTAATTATTTTTAATTAAGCATAATTAAACTACTGTGTTGGTGTCTGCCGTCCACTGACATGGATCAGTCACAGGTGTACACATGTCCCCACCCTCGTGAGCCTCCCTCCCACCTCCCACCCCATCCCACCCCCCTAGGTTGTCCCAGAGCCCTGGTTTGAGTTCCCTGAGTCCTATGGCAAATTCCCACTGGCTGTCTGTTTTACATATGTCTTTAACCTATTTTTAAAGAGAGGATGGGTATGATTATGGTTTAAAGGAAGTTCAAAAGAATAAATATCATTCAAAGAAAAAAAGCCCCATGATTAAAGTGTTAGCGTGCTTTTTCTTTCTACATATTTACTTCTCACTTAAAAACAGTACAATCGTGAAAGTTGCTACATCCTAAGAGTTCTTGTCACCTGGAAAATAATTTTTTGCTATTTCTTTAATTTTGTATTGTAAGAGGTGATGGATGTTTGCTAAACTTACTGTGGTCATCATTTCATGGTGAATGTAAGTCAGCTTGTATACAGTGCCGTATGCCAATTATCTCAATAAAACTAGTAGAAAAATAACTTTTTTAAATGATACAAATATTAAATGACTAGAACCAGTAGTTTGGGGATTTAAAAAATCCATTTATACGCCTTTCTGAGTCAGGAAGGGGAATTGTTGAAGATCCTAATAAAGTATAAATCAAGATACTGCATGTAAGCCACTTTACAAAGCAGATAATAAATAGAATTTTTATTACAGGTGTTCCTAATTGTCAGCAACTGACAGAGCTTTCTTGCAGGGTACCGGGTCAGTCACAGCTCTTTCCGGGATATGTTTGCACGTTGGAGCAGGAAGCCCCTTTCAGGTTTTAAGATGTTGATAATGCCTTAAGGGCCCTCTTCCTGGGCTTCCACAGGCCTGCTTTCATGGAAGATAAATGACTGAAAGCCAGTAGCTCAGAGGTCTGCTGTAAAATAACCTAAAAGTACAGTTTTCTGTCCTCTTGAGCTTCACAGTAGGGAGGCAGCATTTCTGAGATATTTGCAGGTTCTGTAAACGTCTGGTGCTAAGTCCAGGCATTCGTTAGAGTCACAGACTGAGCCAGAGTGTTTACTCGGTTTTGTTCTGTTTGAATTTTTTATACGCAACTGAGTTTTTTGATGCCCATTAGCCGCTCTTAAATGTGATTGATTTTCATACTTTGCAACTGATTTTTTTAATTTTTATAGTACTTAAATATGGTTTACTTCTTTCATACATATGTGTATTAGTTATTAATTTATATCAGATTATTATAGTTTATTAATAGCAGATTATTAGTAAGAGCTTATTATTTTAGAAGAGCAAAAATCCTTGGAAAAGAATTTTTATTTTGAATGGTGCTACCCATGCAAGGAGTCCCTGCTTTAAAAGCTTCGAACTGGGTTAGACCTTCAAGGACATCTCTTCTCCGAGAGCTTTCCACCTGCCCTCTGAAATCCGATTTAAGCCTCCTGTTCCACCTCGTGTCTTCTTTAGCCTCAAAGAACTTCAAGACGGAAATTATGGGATAAATTCTCAGAAAGCTTAAGACAACAGAGCTGTAGGCTCGAGGAAGCTAGCAAGCCGGTTAGCAGAGTGAGCCTGCTTAGTTAACGCCGGCTTCCCCGCCGTCGGGACGGGAGACCCGTCCACCAGGGGCGCCTGCGCGGGTCCCTGACGGCTCCCGTCCGCGCCGCGTGTAGTCCGGTGCGCAGGCAGTGATGCCGCGTAAACAAACCCGGAGCGGCAGCGCTGTTGAAGCTGCATGTGACCTGTGGGACAGTCTTAAGAGGCCGATCTTCTTAAACTGCGAAAGATGCAAGCGCTGGAGGGAACCTGGACCTCCTTTCGAGCCGTACAGCGTGTTTACTAGTCAACTTAGGCTTTGATCAGATTCTCCACATTGCACGGGGCGTGTTCGAGGCATTTTGGTCCGCTGGGTTCCATTCGGCAGTGCGCTTTGCTCCTTGACGGATGTGTCAGACGTGCTCACAAGTCACTGAGGCCACAGGCGGGGCCTTGACCGGGACGAGCTCAATGGGGTAGCCGGTCTTGCTGCCCTGGCGAGGCCTGCCCCGCTGAGAACAGCCGGCTGTGTGTTCTGCTCTCGCCTCCTTCTGGAAGACGACCTGGACAGGTGGGCTTCCAAAGGCTTCTTGGTACGCGGAGTCAGTCCAGGGGCAGAATTGTCCACAGAACCGAATGTAAGCAGTTCTGTGTTCTAACTGAACCGTGAACACCAACCTAGCCACCAGGAGGAAGTACCTTTTGTGTCTACCAGACAAGACAAGTAAGTATTAGATCAAAAAGTAAGGTAATCATGAGTTGCCTATAGTTGATGCACGTGCTGATTTGATAACTCTGATTTCACCTCATCTTTGGCAAGTCGTGGTTTGAACTAGAGCTCTCTTCGGATTCCGTCTTCTGCCCTAACTGTTGGGGGCAGTGGGGCCACACACATGAAACTAAACCCAGATCGTCTGTGCTCATCAGTTACCCCTGTTACATTTTCAAAGGCTGCTTTTTGGTTTTTTAAATAAGCAAATCTACCCACCAGAAGTTCCATAAAGGCCGATCTGGACCCCTGCGACTGTTGTTCTTGAAATGTATTTTTCACTCCTTCAGTTGCCTTGTAGCTGGTAGAATAAAATAAATTAAAACAATTTTTTTTTTAATTTTATATTGGAGTATATGACACGCGTGCATGCTCAGTCGTGTCCGACTCTTTGCAACCCATGGGCTCTAGCCCACCAGGCTCCTCTGTCCATGGAATTCTTCAGGCAAAAATACTGGAGTGGGTTGCCGTTTCCTTCTCCAGGGGATCTTCCTGACCCAGGGATCAAACCCACATATCATGCGTCTCCTGATTGGCAGGCAGATTCTTCACCACTGTGCCACCTGGGAGATCCTATATTGGGGTACACTGGCTTTATAATCCACGATACATTTTTTTAAAAACCTTACACAGCTTAATAGAAAAGCAAACAAAAAACCCAGTTAAAAAAGGAGGAGAGGCTCTAACTAGATGTTTTTCCAGGGAAGACGCGCAGATGGCCAACAGGTTCAGGGAGACACTCTGGACATCACGAGCCGCAGGGAAATGCAGATCAGAACTACAATCAAGCATCACCCCACACCTGTAAGAATGGCTGTTACCAAAAAACAAGAAATGGCAAGTGTTGGCAAGAACGTGGAGAAACGAGAGCCCTTACGTGCTGCTGGAGGGAATGTCAATTAGTGCAGTTATTATGGAAAACAGTGGGGAATCCTCAAAAAATCAAAACTAGAGCTACCGTATAACCCAGCAGTTCCACTTCTTGGTGTTTATGCAAAGGAAACAAAGTCACTATCTTGAAGATATATCTGCACCCCAGTGTTCAGTGCAGCATTATTTCCAATACCCAAGACATGGAAACAAGAGATCATCAAAATTTTTATTATTAATGTGGCCTGTCTACCATTGAATATTATTCAGTAATAAAAAGAAAAAAAATCCTAAGGTTTGTCACAATATGGATGGACCTTGAGGGCATTATACCAAGACAAATACCAATACTGCATGATCTCACATATGAAATCTGAAAAAAAAAAAAAAAAACATAAAAATGAAACTGAAACCATTGATACAGAGAAGAGACTGATGGTTGCCAGAGGCAGCGGGTGAAACATTTGAAGGAGGCCAAAAGCTGCAAGTTTCTGATTATAAAATAAACAACTCACGGGGATGTAATACACAGAATGGTGATTGTAATTAACGTTACTAGATTTGAAAGTTGCTTAAAGAGATTTTTTTTAACCAGTCATCTTTTGTTGGGTGTTGATTCTCCTCTGGGCTGTGAAGGGATTCAGGGCTTCACAGCAGAGGTCACAGTCAGGATGCAGGGTCCGCCCTCCTCCATGGCACCTACTCGGCTGCTCTTGTTTAGGAGTCTTGTAAGAACAGTGACAGTTGGGCAGCGCTTGAGCCCCCGGCACCATAGGGAGCCCCGCAACGCTCCCGGGCTCCGTGCCGAAATGCCAGCTGCAGCACCAGTAACCGCCTCTCTGGGACCCTCCGGCAGTGCCTCAGGGCCGAGACCCCACTGTAGCCTCCAGCTTCGCAGCCCCCTTCATTTGACATCAGGGGTTTCTCCTGCTTCAGGGGAACAGCTGCCGCACGCCCGGCGCCCTCTTAGACCTGGCCGTCTGCTAGGAGCTTTCCTGTGCTGAGCGAGGTATGAGGCGCCAGGAAGGCCTCCTTCCCACCTTCTTCTTAGGCTTTCTCACCACTCTGAATTATCCAATGCAGAAAAAGAGATGAGTGTTTCCCAGATACAAGCATTCTTCTTTCTCTGATTGTTTTATAACTTGAATCCAAATCTGTATTCCAGCTTCTTGTCTCTTCCCTCACAATCACCCAGCAGTCTTTTCCTTGCTCCAGTAACACAGTTATGTCTGGCTTAGAAGTGGAGGCCAACTTTCTATGGTTCTCCATCACAGCGCAGTCCAGTTCCTTCTGAAGAGAGTCAAGAACTCTGTATGCAGAAAGAACTGGATGACCACATCCCTGAATGTTGTTGTTCCACCGGCCATGGTTTTAGACCTGCAGGAGCTGTGCTCAGGGTTCCTTTACCAGAAGAAAACAGAGTCCAGGAAACCCAGACTGACCCTGGTGGGCCCGGGTTTGCACCATTGTTTCCATGGCAACCCACTGGTTTCTCGCTTGGATGGATGCCAGTTGCAAGCTGTTGGCATCAAGGGGCAGGGATATAATCTGAGCTGGAAGTCACCTGCTCCATTGCTGGAGGTGCCGTTGGTGGTCATCAGAATGAATTTTTTTTTTCTTTCAAAAGCAGTCTGCTCATTGACAAAGCAGATGTGGCTAAGAAAGATGAGAAATATTGACAGCAAAACTTGTAACCAATGCACATAGTTGAATTCCATGCAAAATTAGCTCAATTGTCAGTAAAATCTGCCTAACTGATAAATTTTAGTTCTTCCTGAGCTTCTAATCTTGAGAGAATGCATGGTAAAGAACCATAACATATTTACAAATGCAGATGTGATTATGAAGCAACATAGAAATGAACCAAAATAGGAGAAGGGAAGAAGACTGCAAATGTTCTTTTACAGCGGGGAGCCACACACACAGCCCAAGCTCCGCAGGAGCCTTTCCGGGGCCCTGAGGTCTGCCGCAGACTCCGCACAGGAGCAGTGTCTGCGCCTCAGGCCACTGCAGGCTGTCAGGGCTGTTCCTGGGGAAGGGCTGGCCCTCATAGAGAGGGATTTTGCCCATCTTAGTCCCATGTTCCTCAGAACTTCTGTGATCTGGGAAGGAAATGGCAACCCACTCCAGTATTCTTGCCTGGAGAATCCCATGGACAGAGGAGCCTGGTGGCCTGCAGTCCATGGGGTCGCAAGAGTCAGACATGACTGAGCGACTAACTTTCACTTTCACTTTCTGTCCCATATTCCTCAGAACATCTGTGATCTGGGAAAACCACAGACCAGAGTGAAGCCCCCTTCTTTGAGCATCCTTTCTATATAATGAATCAGATAATTTTGTTAGTTTTAAATGTTTCCAAGGAAAAGAAAAAGCTATGAAATGTATTTTGTGCTGAACAAGTGTATTCTGAATAGCTAAAGGGTTCCCAGCTGGTTCCTAAGCTGGCTCTCACGTTCACAGCTGTGCCGGGCAGCCTCACCCAGCGGCGGACACTTGCTGAGTCTTTTTAGGGTTTGGACCAGATGCGATTGGTGGACTTTGAGGCATTGAGCTGCCTTTCGTTAAGTCCTTCAACACATGGTTGGAGTTGGTGTGCCAGCCAGAGATACGAGGTAAAGCACTTCAGAAAATGCAAAAATTGCATTCAGAAGACCTGGGTTCAAATCTCTGCCAAACCACAACCACCTCAATGGCCTGGTGGTCCCTGGGTTTTTTTGGCCCTGACATGCCAGTTGCATGTGCCATGTAGGATGCTTTCTTGCGGGGGGAGGGGGGGGGGGGGCGGGTTTGGCTTGGTGCTCAGACTGTTATCCTGGCTCTCCATCTCTGTTTCCTGTATCTTCATCCATAAAGTGGTTGTGGTACCTCCTGCATAAGTTAATATAAAAGTCTCTCAAAATCTGTATGATTTTTGGTGTGTAAATCCCGGGTGGTGCAGTGGTAAAGAACCTGCCGGCCAGTGCAGAAGACACAGGAGATGCAGGTTCGATTCCTAGGTCAGGAAGATCCTCTGGAGGAGGAAATGGCAGCCCACTCCAGTATACTTGCCTGGAGCATCCCATGGACAGAGGAGCCTACAGTCTATGGGGTCACAAAGAGTGGAACATGACTGAGCAACTGAGTATGCACGCTCAAGCCTTCTAGAGCTTCTTCTTACCATTTTTATTACTATTATTAGGGTTAATGAGATGTTGGACAGCATGCTATAAACTTTATGATATATAATCAGAGGAGATTAAATAAGTAGATAAATATCTGTAATGTAAGGAGAATGATAATAATATAAAGGTCTTTGGTAGTTACAGAAAGGAGAGTTGTTTTTTTTTTTTCATCTAGGTTATCATGGGAGTGTTCTTGGAAGCAGTAGTTTTTGAGCTTGGCCTTAAAGGAACATGAAAATGTGGGCAGCTTGGGCTGGAGGTGCTGACGGTGGTGAAGGGCATTCAAGGAAAACCAAGTATCTGAAAAAAAAAATGATTTATTACCAAGTTACCGTCCTGATCTCAGAGAAGCGACACATTTGCGTGTGTTGGCGTGTGCTGTGTCTGTGTGAACACAGCCTGTTTTAGGCACAGGAAATTCTCACAGTGTTTTGTTATTCACAAAATGCTTTAATTTCCACAGAAAATTGCTAAGATAGGTTTTGTTATTTCCATTTTCTGGGTAAGGAAACGGAGGCTGTCCCAGCAGTGGTTGGTAGAAGGGGAACCAGCTGGACAAGCACCAAACTCCATGCCTGTCCACAGCCCTACTGCCTCTGTTAGTGTAAGCGGGAACGGTCTTAAGGCCATCACCCCAACATTGCTTTCTTAAAATGCGTGCCATGTTCAGAAGGGCTGGAGAAGCCACCTGGATGACCCCTGAACTGTAAATGGAACCCCAGACCCGCAAGTGGCTGCTGACCAAGCTTAAGGCAGCCTCAAAGCCAGTGTTCCTTTTGTTGTTTTCATGGAGTGTGGTTGCTTTCGATGCTGTGTCAGTTTCTGCTGTATGCAACGAGTTGAATCAGCTATATGTACACACGTATCCCCCTTTTTTGGATCTCCGTCCCATTTAGGTCACCGCAGAGCATCAAGGAGAGTCCCCTGAGCTGCGCAGTGGGGTGGGTTGTCCTTGGTCGGCTGTTTTATGTCGTTTCAATGATGTGAGTGTGTCAGACGCAGCCTCCCCGTTCATCCCGCCCTTCCCTTTCCCTCCTGGTGTCCACGTGTCTGCCCTGCACATCTGCATCTCTCTTCCTACTTTGTAAACAAGATCGTCTATACCAATTTTGTTCAGATTACACATATGTGTGTATTAATACATGGTATTTTTCTTCTCTTTCTGACTTGACTTTACTGTGTATGACGATGTCTGCATAAATACAGTGGAATATTACTCAACCATAGAAAGTAACGAAATTGGGTCATTTGTAGAGACGTGGACCAACCTAAAGCAAGTGTTCCGATTAACTCTGTGTGAGATACTTGCTCTGATTTGCCATAATTAGCTGCCGTTTGCTAGGTAGTTATGATTCAGATATGATTGTCTTTATTAAATTGAAACTGACCAATAAATGAATATCAGGTCTTAAGCTGTGCTTCAGTGTGTTCTTGATTCAAAGATATTTATAAAAATAATTAAAAATTATACATTGATATTAGGAAATCACAAATTGATAATAGTCAAATAATTAAAAGTCCTCTATTCATAGACCATAATACTCTGAACAATGGTATTGCTTCCCATTGGTATTATTTCCTTTTAAAAGGATTGTCATGTGGATCAAATAGCATGACTTGCATTTATTATTTTTTTAGCTGACACAGTAAACCACAAAAGACTGTGCTCTTTCCATCAAATCTCTGAGACAGATATTTCTAGTATTAAAAGAATACATCATATTTCCATGAATATGCTATTGCGTATTTGTTACATTTTAAGTATGAAGTGAACACACGTCTACTTGAAATGTCTTGATTACATTGCATATTCTGAAAGCTCACAATACTCCAATAAGACTGTTACTTCAAGAGGAAAATGACTATATGATGTGACATTTATATTAAATGTGATTTTCATCTACTATATAGGGTTTTCTGAAATTATAATAAACTGTAATTTCACCCAGTTCTGGTTGCATTGTAAGCTTGGGAGTGAAGTGATTTGTCATAAATACCCCACTATGGGATTTATTTGGAATACAGTGTAACATATTTTTCATTTCTAATAATACAAGATTAGGATCATTCACTGTGAAATATTGTATCATTGTACAGCGTGAATCAGAAGTGTCTCCCTGTTGCTCCCACTGTATTGTACTGATTTTAACTGGATGTCTTCATTGTCTTAACATTTTCTCTACTTTATATGCTGCTTATTCTTCATACTGCTAAGAATTGTGTATGAATATATGCCTTTGTTACCAAATGTGTATCAAGAACTTCTGTTAGCATTTTGGAGAAGGAGTAATACTTTCAGCTAGCTTAAAACTCAGCATTCAAAAAACAAAGATCATGGCATCCGGTCCCATCTAATTCTCCTTCAGTTCAGTTCAGTCCTGTCGCTCAGTCGTGTCCGACTCTTTGCGACCCCATGAATCGCAGCATGCCAGGCCTCCCTGTCCATCACCAACTCCCGGAGTTCACTCAAACTCATGTCCATAGAGTCGGTGATGCCATCCAGCCATCTCATCCTCCGTCATCCCCTTCTCCTCCTGCCCCCATCCTTATGTGGTAGCAAATGCCAGAGATGATTAGGTTTACTTTGAAAAACCGGTGAGTCTCCTCTGACGGTTTTTAATCTGTCCACACAGGTGTGTGATGCTCTGTGATAAAAAAAAAAACTCAGCTTCTCACAGCTCGTGTCTGCTGTGCAGGACCTGGGCTGAGCCCTGGGGTTTCTGCACCCCAGCTCAGGAGACTAACCGTCCAGCCGCACCCCTGGGTGCTAGGTCCACCCACGCCAGTCTAGGCAGGCAGCGGAAGTGGAGACAGGACAGCAGTTGAGTGATACCTGGGCCCTTCTAGGTCAAGGAAAGAATGAGACCGGTTCTTGGCCAGATATCAACGTGGACAATTGCTGTCTATGGGGGAGGTGCCGTATGCACACCTAGAAGGGGCTCAATAAATGTTGCATTCACTAAATGTTGCATTCCTAAAGAGCCTGCCTTTTCTTTTCTTTTTTTTTTTTAATAATGGAAGTTTGCCTTTTTTGGACACATTCTGTTTTATGTTTTAATTGGAGTGTAACTGCTTTAGGGCTTCATATGTGAATCCTCACAGCAGTCCTGCGATGGAGGTAATGTTCTCATCTCCACCGAAGGAGCTGAGACAGAATTTCTGAAAGAATAGGTAACACAGCTGGTGAGCGGTAGGACTGAGACAGAACTGAGGTCTGTGCGATTCCAGAACCCAGGCTGCTCTGACCCCCTGCAACAGGTCCTCTGAATCACACCAAAAACACTGCCCTTCCTCCCGTGTTAGACCCTGCCCCTGAAAGTCAGCACGGTCCAAAAGACCTGTTGTCCTGAAGTTATTTGAGAACTGGTGATTCCATGGCTTTGCCCTGCAGCAGGACCGTTGAGATTTTGCTGGTTAGGGGCACCTGACGGTAAGATGAAAATGATGACTCTGGCTCCCCGGGGGCTTCCCGGGTGGCGCAGTAAGTGGTACCTGCCGATGCAGGAGGTGCAGCTTCCTGCCGTGGGTCAGGAAGATGCCCTGGAGGAGGGAAAGCCACCCTCCCCAGTGTTCTGGCCTGGAGAATCCCAGGGACAGAGGAGTCTAGCAGGCTACAGCCCACGGGGTCGCAGGGAGTCAGACACGACTGAGCGCACACATACACACGCTGGCCCCTCAGAGACCACTGCTGCTGATGCAGCGGCCAAACTGGAAATAGTCTGGTGAACAGAAGTGAGCTTTGCTTCTGTTGCCCCCCACCCAGGTCAGGCCTCTGGAGCTCTGTCTGCCCTTCGCACCCCCAAATCCCAGTCTCCCTTCAGCTTCCTGGCTCTAACACAAAAGCTCTTTGGAGCAGTAGCTATCAAAGGAAAAATGTACTTATTTAACCATAACTGAGAGTTACATAGCATGCCTCAATTTTTTACAAAATCTCTGGTTTGATCAGTTTTCTCATTTCAGTGCGTGAGTGTGCATTTGTGTGTATAGGCTCACACTGTTTAGAGTTGGGTGAATCTCCACAGTTTACAGTGATAGAGGAGTACTTTAACTTGTCCTCTTATCAGGAAAACAGCTGTAAACTGACCTTCTGAAGTATGGTGCTTTACCAAATATGGAGGTGTGCAGAATGATTACTGGCAGTACAAAATAAGCATATTTTAAATGTATAATCACCTATGTTAATTTTAAAGTATTTCTATTGGGAAAACTATTTAACGAGTACATCAAAGCCATGACTTATTGATTTTTAAATTGAGGTGAAACTAGGTATTTTTTTGACCCACTCCAGTGTTCTTGCCTGGAGAATCCCAGGCATGGCGGAGCCTGGTGGGCTGCTGTCTATGGGGTCGCACAGAGCCAAACGCGACTGACGTGACTTAGCAGCAGCAGCAGCAGCAGCAGGTGTTTTTTTGAAAGGGCGTAAATAATGGATGTTTTGCTCTTTTATTTTGAATTTGTTCATTTTTTGTCATGCTGGGTCTTCATTGCGGCACAGGCACTCCTCCAGCGGTGTCAAGCGGAGGCCCCTGGAGCCGTGCTGGGTGGGCCTCTCGGGGTGCTGCCCTCTTGTGGGGCGGGGCTTCTCGAGGTGCTTCCCTCTTGTGGGCGGGGGCTTCTCAGGGTGCTTCTCTCTTGTGGGCGGGGCTGGTGGGGTGCTGCCCTCTTGTGGGGTGGGGCTCCTCGAGGTGCTGCCCTCTTGTGGGCGGGGCTTCTCCGGGTGCTTCCCTCTTGTGGGCGGGGCTTCTCCGGGTGCTTCCCTCTTGTGGGCGGGGCTTCTCAGGGTGCTGCCCTCTCGTGGGGTGGGGCTTCTCGGGGTGCTGCCCTCTTGTGGGCAGGGCTGGTGGGGTGCTGCCCTCTTGTGGGGTGGGGCTCCTCGAGGTGCTGCCCTCTTGTGGGCGGGGCTTCTCCGGGTGCTGCCCTCTTGTGGGCGGGGCTTCTCCGGGTGCTGCCCTCTTGTGGGCGGGGTTGGCAGGGTGCTGCCCTCTCGTGGGGTGGGGCTTCTCGGGGTGCTGCCCTCTTGTGGGCGGGGCTGGTGGGGTGCTGCCCTCTTGTGGGGTGGGGCTCCTCGAGGTGCTGCCCTCTTGTGGGGCGGGGCTTCTCGGGGTGCTTCCCTCTCGTGGGGCGGGGCTTCTCGGGGTGCTGCACTCTTGTGGGCAGGGCTTCTTGGGGTGCTGCCCTCTCGTGGGGTGGTGCTTCTCGAGGTGCTGCCCTCTTGCAGGCGGGGCTGCCAGGGTGCTGCCTTCTTGCGGGGCGGGGCTGTCGGGGGCGCAGGCTTCAGCTCTTTCCGCCGGGGGCTCGGTAGGCGCGATTTCCGGTCTCTAGAGCGAAGACTCAGTAGTTGGGACGCACAGGCTTAGCTGCTCCCTGACATGTGGAATCTTCCTCTATCAGGGACTGAACCCTTGTCTCCTGGATTGGCAGGCGGATAGTTTACCACTGAGCCACCAGGGAAGCCTGGTATTTTGCTTTAAAAAAAAAAGTTAAAATTCTAAAGCAAGTCTACTAGAGTTAGTACCTGAATAGACAGGTGCACGTACAGATGATGTGTGCAGAGCACTGGTCCGTGACACACACAGTTATCGAGTTTCCTTTAGCAGCGCCTCCTGTGTAATGAATCTTGGTGGTTCCTGCCTTGTGGCAGCCTCTCAGGGAAACGCTGGATTGTGTCTTCTTTGCCTTCTAGTAAACTCTTGACAGGATTTTTGGTCTTGTTTCAAAATCACAGTTAACTTCTGAGTCTTGTTTCCTTATTTTTCTTATAGCAATCTATTATTTGCTAGCTCTGTCACAATGAGTGAGGCCCCATAGGGTTTATTACTCTGATGTGTTTGCAAAATGAATGCAACACAGCAATTATTTTTCTTGGTAATTAAAATGAGATCTTACTATGGAGAAGTCTGAGATAAAACTTCAAAGCAGTTATCCCCTGAAAAAATTAGATCGTCACTAAAGTCAGCTACCAGGAATAATAAGTGCTCTGTTAAACCTGAAATGTGTGCTCCATTGGGATTTCACGGGAACTACTGGTCATATAATAGACTTCATTACATGTTCTTATAGTGTTTGGATTTGGCCTGCATGGGAAACCTCTGGCGTCAAGGTTTTCTCTCCTCAGCGTTTGATCTTTTAAGTGTGCTTTTCCTCTGTGGTGTTACGGTTGAAAATGATTTGAAAGCCTAAGATTTGTGCTTGGGTGAAACGTTTGTTTGTTTGGTCTGTTGGTTTTCATGGAGAAATAGCGGCAGAAGGAGCGTGAGGTTTGGCGCCCAGCGCACGTGGCTCGGACGCCTGAGCCTGCTCTTGCTTTTCCGGTGGCTTTGGGCGACACGCCTCGGTTCCCCCAACTGGAAATGGGCCGAACCCGCCTCCTTAAAGGAGCTGCGGCCCGGGTGGATGTGGGGGCTGCAGAGGGACAGAGTAGGTAGATGGTAACGGTGGGTTTTCTTCTCTGTCACTGGCAGTGACTCCCTAGATCACAGTTCCGGAGCCCTGATACTCCAGGCCTCACTGCCCTTCCCGGCCACATTCTCCCCACCAGCTTCTGCAGAGGCTCCCTGGCTCCACGTGGACATGCTGACCCCCGGCTCACCTTCCGTGCCCTCCCCAGCCCAGGCCTCTGCCTTCTCTCTTCCCAGACCTTTTCATTGGCCCTGTGTGACATTGCCCTTGAATGTCACTTTACTCTGTTTTATCTGGATTTCTATCCGATAGAGTACAGTTCAGCAGTTATGTTTCCCTCCACTTCCTTTGTTCAGGTCTTACTTTCTCCAGCCAAATTACAAGTGCTCAGAGGCAAGGAGCGCTGTATCCCACATTTTTCCCATATTACCCACAATATGAAGAAAGAGGACATTAAATCAGACCCACTGAGAAAATGGAAAATCGTAGAATAAAACAAGGGCATAACGCATTCTGATCCATTTACTCCGTGGATGGTTATGCTTCATTAAACGTCTACCATAGTGCCTTCCCTGCTCATAGGAGTCACTAGGAAATGCGTTGCCATCCGCTTCACTGGGGGAGGTGCCTCACACCCAGTAGTGGAAACGAGACGGAGAAGAGCGAATGCACTGAATCCCTGAGGTCAAGAGGACCTGGACCCAAATTTTATTGCTGTGGCTACATGACCTTGGGCGGCTCCCTGAACATTAGTGTGAAACTGAGGGGATCGAGGGGAGTGGGGAAGCAAACAGCTGCTGAAACAGGGACACAGACTTGGGCCGGAAGGCTGAAGTCTTGTATCTGCAGCTGATCTGCTGCACGTGGGTTCTCGATAAAGTCATACGTGTCCTGATCGCCTCGCTCTGAGCCGAGCCCGATGAGATCCAAGGCACAGGGCTGTTAGGGTTACATCGAAACGTGTGCATGTTGATGCGTGGTGTCTTGTGGGCAGGTACTAAATGTTGTGTTCATCTTTTTTTAATATCTTTATTTTCTATTGAAGTATACTTGATTAACAATGTGTTGGTTTCAGGTTACAGCAGAGTGACTCAGTTGTACATAAATGTGTTTATTTTTGAACAAACCTCTGTGGATATATGTTGCCTCAGTTATAAAATGATGGACTTCAGTTAGAGAATCACCAAAACCCCTTTGAGTTTTAATTTCTTATGTCAGGAACCTCAGAGAGAAGATCATAGGTTAAGAATATTATATTTTAAAAGCTCATTAGGAATCTTTTCTCTGCCTAATAGAAGCAGTTGCAACAAAACCAAAACGAAAACGGATACAGCTGAATTAGAATGGACATTACCGTACGGCTTCACCTTTGACATCATGCTGGTGGCCCCTGTGGCGTCTCCCCCTTGAGTTCTGGAGTTCCATTCTGCCCACTAAGAATGGCTGTATTTGCATTCTGTGTGTGGGAGTCACTCAGTCGTGTCCAACTCTTTATGACCCCACGGACTGCAGCCTGCCAGGCTCCTCTATCCGTGGGGTGCTCCAGGCAAGAATACTGGAGTGTGTTGCCATTCCCTTCTCCAGAGGATCTTCCCAACCCAGGGATCGAACCCAGGTCTCCTGCACTGCAGGCAGATTCTTTACTGTCTGAGCCACCAGGGAAGCCCATATTTGCAGTCTTAGGATGGTCGAGTACCTCGGTAATAATTTAAAGCAGAGTTGAGCCCATCGAGTTGATGAGCACTTGCTGGCAGAAGAAGAGCTATATTTTATCATTCGTGTGTCACCTTTGACTTCTCCTTCACATTACACATAATTAAACAAGCTCTGAGAGAACATAGCATTGGTTCACTTCCTTTTTCAGGGAGAGATTCTGCCGACTGAAGACACACACGAGAACCACTGCCAATCTGTGTGTTTTCACTTAGGTACTCTATTTCTAAAATAGACACAAAATTACAGTCTTCTCTTTCACAACTTTTCTGCACACTCAGTCCTTCAGTATGGCCGTTTCTGGCAGGTTTCTGGATAAGGGTTTACGGTGCCTGGTTTTACAGAGCTGGCATGTTGCTCAGTAGGCAAATGCTACAAGGCCCAGGTACTACCAACCTGAGTCTTCAGATTAAAGAAGCTGGTCCCTGGCAGGCAGGTTGGAGAACTTAAGAACATCAGAGTAACAAGAGGCTTCCTGGGAAGGCCATGTCCAACCAGTCATCACACATGGAGGTCCCGGCCAGTAGACTGGGGCCCACCAGCAGATCCAGCGTGGGCCTTGCAGGGCTCTGGCCAAATGACTCCCCTGCAGCTGGCTCTGTTACCTGGTGTGCCAGACTGCAGCCTGGCACCGTGGCGCTGCCCTGCTTACCCTCTGGAGGTTGTGCCACCAGGGACACGAAGGTCTCTGCCTCCAGAAGGGTGATAGACCCTGATCTCTCTGATCCGGGGTGGCAGGCAGGCCCAGGGGTCCAGTTTCACAGGTAAATGGTGTTCGGTGGTATGCGCCAGGGTGCTTGCCTTTCCCAGGAGGCATCACACCTTCCTCCACAAATACTGGCTATAGGGTTTGGTTTTTATTTTTTCTGAAGTTGTAGGGGAAATTGCAATTTTAAATATATAAGACCAAGTAGAAAAAAATCAAACTTGGTTAATGATTTCTGAGATGCATGTGTCACTTTAAATTTTCACATTTGTTCTAAATAATTGCACAACTTAAGAACCACATTTGATACCATAGTTGATATTCAGGTAGCAGTAAACTGGAGGAGAAATAAGACCAATAAAAACTGTTAACAGAAACATAAAAGCGTGTAAGAAATATAGACCTTCTCCACAAGCCCTTGAAAAACATGACAGATTATTAAAAGGTATGCTTTTTGCTTCAACTCTGGATGTGGTTCTTGCATCAGTTTATTTTTGCAAAGACTAATTCTGTTTTATGAGTTGGTTCACTTCACTTTTGCTTTAAGTACTGATTTTAAATGGTGATTCCTGAACAGTGACGTTCAGATAGTTTTAACTGCATAATTCTTTCTTCAAACGAAATATTTCATGGAAGTCAGTGTCTATACTGGATCCCTCTGTTTGAAGCGGGGCGCAGAAAGGAAAACAGAGGTGTGTGTACACACAGATGCGCACACACCTACATCGCCCACGCTTCTCAGAACTGCAGTTCAAAGATCACTGGTGTTTTACTTCCTATGACTAATAGCCGCGGTTCATAGTATTCTTAAGTAGACCTTGAGCAATAATTAGTTTAAATTGAAAAAATACAAACTTAAGGGCAAAGATTCCTAGAAGATGGTGGCAGCAGTGGCATTGTTGACAAATCTCTCCAGAAAGGCAGCAGCTAGAATACAAAACCCCAACCTTCAGAGAGCAGCCACATCAAGCCAGTGACCCCCAAACCCCTGTACTAGCAAGGTAAGGGCAGACTGCTGACAACTGTGGGATTCCTGTAGAGTCAGTAACCGTGTGGAAGGAAGCACAGGAGACAGGCCGCTGATGGTCTGAGAAGAGGAGTTCCCTCAGGCTGCCGAGAGGTCCACCGAGCCAGCGGGGTAGCCGTGAGACTGGGTGTGTGGACATGATGCTAAAGCAGCCGGAGCCTTCTGAACTCTTGAATCGAGCAAGCCAAAGCTCTCTTCCAAGACAGGTCCTCTCACTGAGAAAAGCAGTCCCAGTTGAGCAGGATGCGGCAGTATGGGAGAAGGCAGAAAAAGTCCAGGTAAAAAGCAGCTGATGACAACATAGACAGTTCCACGGAGCGGAAGGCTGCTTTTTAAAAAGTCACTTTGTGAAAACAACAAAAGGGAAAGTTCAAGAATCGTGAAGTTGGAAAAACTATCCTAGTCTCTCCCTTTGAAAGTACAGGAGAACTTATTTCATGAAAAACAAAACCAAACCCCGAAAAACCAAGCAAAATAAAATTCAGAGCAGAGTGGTCAGGAAGCATCAGTTAGAACTGGACATGGAACAACAGACTGGTTCCAAATAGGAAAAGGAGTTTGTCAAGGCTGTATATTGTCACCCTGTGTATTTAACTGCTATGCAGAGTACATCATGAGAAACGCTGGACTGGAAGAAGCACAAGCTGGAATCAAGATTGCTGGGAGAAATCTCAATAACCTCAGATATGCAGATGACACCACCCTTATGGCAGAAAGTGAAGAGGAACTAAAAAGCCTCTTGGTAAAAGTGAAAGTGGAGAGTGAAAAAGTTGGCTTAAAGCTCAACGTTCAGAAAACGAAGATCATGGCATCCGGTCCCATCACTTCATGGGAAATAGATGGGAAAACAGTGTCAGACTTTATTTTTCTGGGCTCCAAAATCACTGCAGATGGTGACTGCAGCCAGGAAATTAAAAGACGCTTACTCCTTGGAAGGAAAATTATGACCAACCTAGATAGCATATTGAAAAGCAGAGACATTACTTTGCCAACAAAGGTCCGTCTAGTCAAGGCTATGGTTTTTCCAGTGGTCATGTATGGATGTGAGAGTTGGACTGTGAAGAAGGCTGAGCACTGAAGAATTGATGCTTTTGAACTGTGGTGTTGGAGAAGACTCTTGAGAGTCCCTTGGACTGCAAGGAGATCCAACCAGTCCATTCTGAAGGAGATCAGCCCTGGGATTTCTTTGGAAGGAATGATGCTAAAGCTGAAACTCCAGTACTTTGGCCACCTGATGTGAAGAGTTGACTCATTGGAAAAGACTCTGATGCTGGGAGGGATTGGGGGCAGGAGGAGAAGGGGACGACAGAGAATGAGATGGCTGGATGGCATCACTGACCTGATGGACATGAGTCTGAGTGAAGTCCGGGAGTTGGTGATGGACAGGGAGGCCTGGTGTGCTGCGATTCATGGGGTCGAAAAGAGTCGGACACGACTGAGCGACTGATCTGATCTGATCTGATCTGAATATCCCTGTCATGAAAACATGCCCCCCACAAAGCCTATAAAACAGATGCAAACAATAAACCATTATTTTGAAACAAGGTTTAAAAATGTTTTGAATGATAGAGGGTGAGAAAGAAAATATAAATCAGAGTTAGATCAGAATTAGGTGATTGGAGAAGAATCCTGGAACATATTTAAGGTACTCAAGGCTGGAAAACGTAAGCCGCCAGTTTTCTACCCAGTCGAACTTAACTGGCAAGTGTACTGAGCACAGACAGAGTTACACACAGTGTGAGAAGCGAGCTGCTGCTCTCGAGAGTCCTTGCCGAGGAGTCAGTAGAGAATGAGCTTCAGACAACCCCCTCCAAAACCAAACCACCAGGAAGCTCAGAGAAGTGTTGAAATTCTCCCAGAACTTGCATCGTGGCCTCGTGACTGAGTCCGGCCCCTGACATGGAGAGGCAGAAATGCAAGGTACCTCCAGGCCCCATCCTCCACGCAGTCTTCACTGACTGGCTGGCCGGGTGCAAAGATTCAGCAAAGTGTTCTTGGACACCAGTAGAAATCCCATTACTGTTATTCCAGACAGCTCAAAGTAGCATCTGTGCTTTGCTACTTCAAGATGGCAATAATTATTAGGTTTACTAGATTAGATTAAAAGTTGTCATTTAATTGATTGAGGAAATGCATCTGCAACAATTTTAATACTTTGGTAACTATTATAATTAATTATAGAATAAATATATAATGAAATACAATAATTGTAAATACTTCAGTATCATCTGTGTCCTTGATAATACTATGCATTGTATGTTGTGCATTTAAAAACATTATTCTGAGAAGAGGTCCATAGCTTTACTAGCCTGCTGGATGAGTCATGAGCAAAGAAGAGGTTCAGAACTCCCGAGTTAGACTGAAGGAGACACGGGTCTCTAAATTCATAGGAGCCTTCTTTCCACTCTGTCACCACACAGTGAAAACGACTTGAGCAAGAAATAGACTTCTGTTTAAGTGAAAACTATATAAAGGAAAAAAGAAACAGTGTGGAAGAAAGTCCTTACGGGATTTTATCCGAATGCTCTTGTAGAAAGAGCATTAGTTTTTCTGAGAGTTGAGGAGCTCTCTGCTCTTCACAGTCAGTTTGCATGGTCTTTCCTGATCATCCCCAGAGGTCAACAGAAGCCCCAGCCTGTCTGCTTTGCAGCTGGGCCTCCAGACCAGACGCACCCTCTGTTACCTGCCTGAGCCGCAGGGCTGTGCTGGTTCTTACTGTAAAGTGCAACTCAGGAGTTTGGGATTAGCAGCTGCTCAGTATGAGATAGGTAAACTATTATACGTAAAACAGACAGTCAGCAAGGTCCTTCCCTATAGCACAGGAAGCAATATTCAGTATCTTGTAATAATGGAAGATTATTATATAGTGGATGCTGAAGCTGAAGCTCCAATACTTTGGCCACCTGATGACTCACTAGAAAAGACCCCGTTGCTGGGAAAGATTGAAGGCGGGAGGGGAAGGGGACAACAGAGGATGAGATGGTTGGATGGCATCACTGACTCGATGGGCGTGAGTTTGAGTAAACTCCGGGAGTTGGTGATGGACAGGGAAGCCTGGCGTGCTGCAGTCCATGGGGTCGCAAAGAGTCTGACACAACTGAGTGACTGAACAACAACAAATTACATAATGGAAAAGAAGCTGAGAAAGAACATATATATGTGGTATTACTAAATCATTTTGCTATACACCTGAAGCTAACACATTGTAAATCAACTATACTCCAATTTTTTAAAAAAGAAAATTCGATTCAAAGTATGCTTCTCCACGGGCACTGTGTGGGTATCAGACACCAGCAGATATGCTTCAGTATACTTTTGATTGTTGTCTATCACAAGCAGCCTCATGAGATTAAGACAGAATTTTCATTACGGACTTGATTGCTAGGGGGGCTTCCGAGGGACTCTCACCCACCTTCCACACCCTTGTGAGTGTGAGCTGAGGACCAGGTGTGGTCAGGTTCACCCTTGGTCGCTCAGCACAGGTGCCCGACGAGGCTCAGCCACGCTGCCCACGTGTGATGTCAGGACGAGGCTCAGCCGCGCCGCCCACGTGTGACGTCAGGACTGTGTTCCCCTGGCCGCAGTCTCCCCTCCTCACCCTTCTTTCCTGCTTCCCTCACATCCCGGTGGGATTGCCTTCAGTCATTCTCTAAAACTTCCTGGGAAAACTTTCCCAGTTCGCTAGCTTTTTTTCTTCTCGAGCTCAGAAAAAGATTTTCTCCATCTTTCTTTCTTAAAGCTGTTTATTTCTTTTCTTTCCCTCATGCATTTGGTTACTGTGACTTTGAATGAATTAAAATGAATAAATGAGAAATAAAAACAAATGACCTTTATTATTCAAATACATTTGCCCTTAAATATTGCCTGTAAAGGAGAAGGCAATATCACCCCACTCCAGTACTCTTGCCTGGAAAATCCCATGGATGGAGGAGCCTGGAAGGCTGCAGTCCATGAGGTCGCTAAGAGTCGGGTACGACAGAGCGACTTCACTTTCACTTTTCACTTTTATGCACTGGAGAAAGAAATGGCAACCCACTCCAGTGTTCTTGCCTGGAGAATCCCAGGGACGGGGGAGCCTGGTGGGCTGCCGTCTATGGGGTCGCACAGAGTTGGACACGACTGAAGCGACTTAGCAGCAGCAGCAGCATTGCCTGGAAACAGGTGATTAAACTTCAGAAGACCCAGATTTATCTGGTGACAAATTATGAATATAAAACATTCTCTTACCGTTTCTTGTTTCTTGATGCAATACCTGAAATTCCAATTAGCATCATTTTTAACTGTTCTAGCGCTGATACAGGTGACTTTTCAATCTTCCTCTGTTACTTAGAGGTTGAGAAATACGGATTTTTTTTTTTTACTTTTTAATTTAATTTTTATTTTATATGGGAATATAATTGATTTATTACAGTGTTGTGTTAATTTCAGTTATGCCTGTGTGCATGTGCATGCTAAGTCACTTCAGTCATGTCCAACTCTTTGTGACCCCATGGACTGTAGCCTGCCAGGCTCCTCTGTCCCCGGGATTCTCCCGGCAAGAGCCCTGGAGTGGGTTGCCATGCCCTCCTGCAGCGGATCCTCCCAACCCAGGGATGGAACCTGCATCTCTTACGTCTCCTGCATTGACAGACGGGTTCTTTACCACTAGTGCCACCATATCCATATATCTGTTCTTTTTCAGATTCTTTTCCCACTTAGTTTATTACAGAATACTAAGCAGAGTTCCCTGTGCTATATAGTAGGTCCTTCTTGGTTCTCTCGTTTGTGTATAGTAATGGGTACGACACAGGATTCTATGTTCATGAAGCTGACAGTCTTGAGAGAAGAGGGTGGTACATGGAACCCCTCTGACCCCCAGACCGTGTGTTCTCTGAGCGCTCTCCTGCAGCGTCTTGACGGCCCTCCCCCAGCAGAGTGCCCCCGGGTGCTCGCTCAGCTCCCCTGCAGAGTGTGCCTAGGTGCCCGCTTAGCTTCCCCGCAGAGTGCACCTGGGCGCCTGCTCAGCCTCTCTTGCCAGAGCGCGCCCGGGCGCCCGCTCAGCTCCCTGCAGAGTGCGCCTGGGCACCCGCTCAGCCTCCCCCACAGAGTGCGCCTGGGCGCCCACTCAGCCTCCCCCGGCAGAGTGCCCCCGAGTACCCACTCAGGCTCCCCCAGCCCCCGGGTGCCCGCTCAGCCTCCCCCAGCCCCCCAGTGCCCGCTCAGGCTCCCCCGACAGAGTGCGCCTTGGTGCCCACTCAGCCTCTCCCGGCAGAGTGTGCCTGGGCGCCTGCTTAGCGTCCTCCTTTGGCGCGTTTTTGCTGCATGTCAGTGTCCGGTCCCTCCTTCCCGTGAGGTCCCCTCCTAGGAATGGGCTGCAGGAGTCATCTTTGTTACCCCCTTTCCTCCGTCACTGGGGTGGCTGTGTTTCCAGCCCCCTGGTCGCTGCTTTCCAGGCCCTTCTGGTATTTCTGTGACAGTGTCAGAAAGGCTACTCCGACCGAACAGAGCCTCAGGCAGGCGTCTCTGTTCTTGGGGTGTTTCTCTTCTCCCTGCTCCTACTGTCTGGGAGAAAGCGTTTCTCAGAGGGTTTTGTCTCTGAACCAGTTTTCTTTTTTTCTAATTTATTTATTTCTAACTGGAGAATAATCGCTTTACCGTGCTGTGTTGGTTTCTGCCAGCATCACGATGAATCAGCCACAGGTTTGCATGGGTCCCCGCCCTCGTGAACCTCCCTCCCACCCCCCAAGGTTGCCACAGAGCACTGCTTTGAGCTCCTGGCATCACACAGCAAATCCCCACTGGCCGTCTGCTTTGCACAGGGCAATGATGCATGTTTCCATGCCAGCCTTGCAACTCTGTGCCCTCTCCTTCCCCCGCCGCGTCCAAAAGTCTGTTCTCTGTGTCTGTGCCTCCATCGCTGCCCTGCAGACAGGAACACCAGCACCATCTTTCTAGATTCCTTATCTATGTGTTGATAAATGATACTTCTTTTTCTCTTTCTGACTTACTTCCCTCTTACTTTGCAGGCTCTAGGTTCAGCCTGATTGGAGTTTTTAGCAACATTCTTAGGAAGAGGGTCCCGTTCTCTTTTCAGCTCTTCCTTCACGTCTTTCTCTTGGTCTGCACGGGTAATAACTTTATTAGGAATAGGTAGCACAGTGCAGTTGAATAAAATGCAGTTCTTAATAAGTCAAAGTGTCAGTCAGTTAGGGTTTATGGAGAAGCAGGAACCTGCCAGGAGATGAGAGTGAGCTTTCCTATGGGTTTATTCTTTAAGGATGATTAACCAGGAAACAGAAGCAGATCTCACTTGTTTCGGTTATATTTCTCAGGGAGACACACACCTCTCTTTGAAATCCTGAGCCAAGTTCACAGACATATTAGCAAGTCTTTCATTTTTTCCTGACGTTTGACTGTTCTAGTAAAAGGAACAGCATGTTTATTGCTGTTTATTCTAAGAGAAATATACTAATATGTGATAATGTCATAACTATTGAAACATAGATCTTTCACCTTCATGGAAATTAGTTTAACCACCATGCAAGGCCATTGGGTTGGAAACCTGAGCTTTACAGGGGAGCCTATGAATACTCATAATATGTCTACAAGTTGAGCCTTTTTAAAGAGAATTAAAAGCCTGATTTGATCTGTCATCCACAGTCTAAGTAAGGTTCTAAGTTTAAGAACAGAGAAGTCACTGAGTCTCTGGTAACTTATTGCGCTTTGGAAATGGACCACTACAAACCCAAGAAAAAGCAGGGGACACCCAAGAATTCCTGTTCACTGTGAGTTATAATCTCTTCTATTAGTGTTTGGAGTTCACCTTCCCTTTCCACATTGTTTTCAGCATTGCCTAAATAACCCAACCAACAAAGATGCTTTGTAAAGTAGATTTCCCTTATCCAACATATTGTTTTATCAATATTGATTTCCTTTTCTCTGTGTTCTTACTGCTGTTGTTTTTGAAATTTAGTGATATTTTTGAAATTTGAAAATAGTATTGGTGTTTTGATGGCTTGGGTATTTTATTTAATTTTATCTTGTATATGTACATGTGTAGTATAGCTGATGTACAGTGTTCTGTTAGTTTCAGGTGTACAGCAAAGTGAATCAGTCGTGTCCGACTCTTTGCAACCCCGTGGACTGTAGCCCGCCAGGCTCCTCTGTCCATGGGATTCTCCAGGCAAGAATACTGGAGTGGGTTGCCCTGCCCTCCCCCAGGAGGATCTTCCCAACCCAGGGATTGAACGTGGGTCTCTTGCATTGCAAGCAAATTCTTTACCATCAGAGCCACCAGGGAAGCTTAAAGGGTTTTGAGCAGAGTCCCCTGTGCTACACAGTAGGTCCTTGTTAATTGTCTGTTTTATATACGGTGTTGTGTGTATGTAAATCCCAAGCTCCTAATTTATCACCCCCTTCCCCTTTGGTCGCCGTAAGTTTATTTTATATGTCTGTGAATCTGTTTCTATTTTGTAATCAAGTTTGTTTGTATTATTTTTTAAGATTCTGCATATAAATGACATCATATGATATTTGTCTGTTACTTCACTTGGTATATTTTCTTAACACTGACAGAGGGTATAGACACTAAGTATAATTATTATGCTAGATGCATTAAGATTTATGAAAGTGGCAGCAGAACATCACTGCAAGACATTCACCCACTGTTTAAATGTGACGACTCTAAATGGTGTGATTTCCCATTCTGTGTCCAGTGTTTAATAAACTATTCTTTGATACTTCCATCCTGCCTAGTATAAAAGCTGTCATATGAGTTGCTGCTACCCACATGATACTAAAAGTTACATGAAAAGTCACATTGGAAATGTTACAACAATAACTGATGAACCCCAGAGTTTAGTGTTTTCGATTGCAACATTGATTGATCTCTGGAAATTTAATTCCTTTTTGTTCCTTTTATTAAAAACATTCTCTGTCTTTTTCTTAAGGTTATGCTGCTGAACTAAAGACATATAATCATTTTAAAAACTACAATTTTTAAAATCACATTGTGAATACTTAGCATGCTCTGGTCATAAACAGTATAATTGTGTTTTCAGTGAATAAATTTTTAGCCTAAAATAGAAACAATTCTTACATGAATTAGGAGAGTTTCTCTTGATATTTTGCAAATCCTTAGCCAGCTGTGAACTTACAACTAAATCATATTACACTTCACAGAGGAAGCAGTTCATTATGTGCTAATGTATTTTTAGGAGCTTTTATATGATTCTTTTTGGTTTGGAAAAAAATGTAACTTAGAGACATAGATACCTACATGTCATAGATACCAAAATGTTCCGTATATGTCTTTTAGGTTTGGTTTTGTTTCTAGTCATCAGGAATCACTACCTTCACCAAACCTGTTTTGTTCACCATTATTTCTCATCACCAGCCAAATGATAGATTTACTTGTTTGCTCACTGTTATCTTCCCCTCATTAGAATACAGATTTTATGAAATCGAGGCCTTTGGATTTGTTCAGTGCTAAATGTATTACCTAGACCAGTACCAGACACAGTGAAGGAGTTTGGAATAAATTTGTTGAATAAAGGAACCAATAAATTCATTTTGTTTTACTTTTCTTTTATTTAACATGTTTTGAATATTTCTTTATGTTATTAAAGAGTAAGTAAGTAAGGTCGCTCAGTCGTGCCCGACTCTTTGCAACCCCGTGGACTGTAGCCCACCAGGCTCCTCTGTCCGGGCGGAGCAGACCGGGATTCTCCAGGCAAGAATACTGGAGTGGGTTGCCATTTCCTTCTCCAGGGGAGCTTCCCCACCCAGGGATCGAACCCAGGTCTCCCACATTGCAGGCAGACGCTTTAACCTCTGAGCCACCGGGGAAGACCCTTATTAAAGAGTAAAATACCTTTTTAAAAATGAAGCCATGATCCATTAAAGCAGTCAAATATAAATCAAATCCAGCAGAGGTGTTTTCGTAACTCCACGTTGGTTAAACAGAGATTGTCAACAACAGTTTACAGAGTCTGTATTCTGATCACCGCACCTTTTTTGGAAAAAAATAAAAGGACATAAGCTTTACAGTAAAATTTATTCTAAAGAGTGAAATGATTCCATTTGCAACAACATGGATGGGCCGAGAGACTGTCATGCTAAGTGAAGTCGGACAGAGAAAGACAAACACCATTGATGTCACTTACATGTGGAATCCAAAAAACTGATACTAATGAACTTACAGAACAGAAATGGTCTCACAGACTTAGAAAATAAACGTGCATTACCAAAGGGGAAATGGGAGGGAGGAGGGGTCAGTTAGGAGTTTGGGATGGACACACACACACACGGACTGTGTGTGTGTGTGTGTGTGTATGTAGTATACTGTGTAATACTCTGTGTAAAATAGGGGAAAAGGCAAGATGGCTGTCTGGGGAGGCCTTACAAATAACTGTGAAAAGAAGAGAAGCGAAAAGCAAAGGAGAAAAGGAAAGATATAAGCATCTGAATGCAGAGTTCCAAAGAATAGCAAGAAGAGATAAGAAAGCCTTCTTCAGCGATCAATGCAAAGAAATAGAGGAAAACAACAGAATGGGAAAGACTAGAGATCTCTTCAAGAAAATTAGAGATACCAAGGAAACATTTCATGCAAAGATGAGCTCGATAAAGGACAGAAATGGTATGGACCTAACAGAAGCAGAAGATATTAAGAAGAGATGGCAAGAATACACAGAAGAACTGTACAAAAAAGATCTTCACGACCCAGATAATCACGATGGTGTGATCATTGACCGAGAGCCAGACATCCTGGAATGTGAAGTCAAGTGGGCCTTAGAAAGTATCACTACGAACAAAGCTAGTGGAGGTGATGGAATTCCAGTTGAGCTATTCCAAGTCCTGAAGGATGATGCTATGAAACTGCTACACTCAATATGCCAGCAAATTTGGAAAACTCAGCAGTAGCCACAGGACTGGAAAAGGTCAGTTTTCATTCCAATCCCAAAGAAAGGCAATGCCAAAGAATGCTCAAACTACCGCACAATTGCACTCATCTCACAAGCTAGTAAAGTAATGCTCAAAATTCTCCAAGCCAGGCTTCAGCAATATGTGAACCATGAACTTCCTGATGTTCAAGCTGGTTTTAGAAAAGGCAGAGGAAACAGAGATCAAATTGTCAACATCTGCTGGATCATGGAAAAAGCAAGAGAGTTCCAGAAAAACATCTATTTCTGCTTTATTGACTATGCCAAAGCCTTTGACTGTGTGGATCACAATAAACTGTGGAAAATTCTGAAAGAGATGGGAATACCAGACCACCTGATCTGCCTCTTGAGAAATTTGTATGCAGGTCAGGAAGCAACAGACACGACTCAGCGACTTCCCTTTCACTTTTCACTTTCATGCATTGGAGAAGGAAATGGCAAGCCACTCCAGTGTTCTTGCCTGGAGAATCCCAGAGACAGGGGAGCCTGGTGGGCTGCCATCTATGGGGTCGCACAGAGTCGGACACGACTGAAGTGACTTAGCAGCAGCAGCAGCAGGAAGCAACAGTTAGAACTGGACATGGAACAACAGACTGGTTCCAAATAGGAAAAGGAGTACGTCAAGGCTGTATATTGTCACCCTGCGTATTTATCTTCTGTGCAGAGTACATCATGAGAAACGCTGGACTGGAAGAAGCACAAGCTGGAATCAAGATTGCCGGGAGAAATATCAATAACCTCAGATATGCAGATGACACCACCCTTATGGCAGAAAGTGAAGAGGAACTAAAAAGCCTCTTGATGAAAGTGAAAGAGGAGAGTGAAAAGGTTGGCTTAAAGCTCAACATTCAGAAAACGAAGATCATGGCATCCAGGCCCATCACTTCATGGGAAATAGATAGGGAAACAGTGGAAACAGTGTCAGACTTTATTTCTGGGGGCTCCAAAATCACTGCAGATGGTGATTGCAGCCATGAAATTAAAAGACAATTACTCCTTGGAAGGAAAGTTATA
This sequence comes from Bos indicus x Bos taurus, assembly GCF_003369695.1. Taxonomy (NCBI): domain Eukaryota; kingdom Metazoa; phylum Chordata; class Mammalia; order Artiodactyla; family Bovidae; genus Bos; species Bos indicus x Bos taurus. Next base: position 41,897,452 of record NC_040102.1, on the reverse strand, counting down.
ACCAACCTAGATAGCATATTGAAAAGTGGAGACATTACTTTGCCAACAAAGGTCCGTCTAGGCAAGGCTATGGTTTTTCCAGTGGTCATGTATGGATGTGAGAATTGGACTGTGAAGAAGGCTGAGCACCCGAAGAATTGATGCTTTTGAACTGTGGTGTTGGAGAAGACTCTTGAGAGTCCCTTGGACTGCAAGGAGATCCAACCAGTCCATTCTGAAGATCAGCCCTGGGATTTCTTTGGAAGGAATGATGCTAAAGCTGAAACTCCAGTACTTTGGCCACCTCATATGAAGAGTTGACTCATTGGAAAAGACTGATGCTGGGAGGGATTGAGGACAGGAGGAGAAGGGGACGACAGAGGATGAGATGGCTGGATGGCATCACTGACTCGATGGATGTGAGTCTGAGTGAACTCCGGGAGTTGGTGATGGACAGGGAGGCCTAGCGTGCTGAGATTCATGGGGTTACAAAGAGTCGGACACGACTGAGTGACTGAACTGAACTGAAGATAACCGTGATCTAAACACTGCAAAGTAGCTACTGGCATCCCAGCTCACTTTTCTTTTACTATATATTCATTTTCACTGAGCTGAGTAAAATTGTAAATTTTGTAGCACAGAGGAGTTGAGGGGCTAGGGAGCCAAGGATCAAGCAAACTGAAATTGGACATTTTAACTTGAATGTGTATAAAAACAGATCAGTTGAAATCTCCCCACCCTCACATCTCCCCACCACTCCCCCAAAATAAAATAATTTAAAACTGTATTGATTTTATAAATAATATTTGAGAGCAGCATCATATTACCAGTAACATTAGTAAAACTAGGATGTAGCTAATGTAACACATATGACAGTATTGGGGGAAGATCTCACTGTAGAGAAATGAGTTATATGCTGGCACTAAAATTTTTAACATATTCAAGCTGAGCATTTGTACACAGAGGAGTTTTCTTTAAAGGAAACCCAAGAAAGACATTGTTTTTTGTCATAACAGAATTTTAAATTAACTGTTTGTTTTGGAATGACTCTGGATTTACAGGGAGGTTGGAAAGATAGTACAGAGTCTTTCCAGATACACTTCACCCAATTTCTCAACTTAAGTTCTTATCTTATTAATTTTTATAATAAGAAAAAGGCTCCATTTTATAAAGAATGGAGCCTAAGTAGACATGACTACTAAATAATGTGGTATCCTGGAAGGAATCCTGGAACAGAAAAAGGACATTAGGTTAAAACTAAGGGACTCTCAATATACTGTGGACTGTAGTTCATAACAGTGATGAGTCAGTGTGAACTCATTAATTGTAATAAATGGAGTAAACTAATATAAGATTTTATTAATAGAATAAAGCGGCTGTTGAGTATATGAGAACTGTGAACTGTCTTTGCCATGTTTCTATAAAGCTAAAATTTTAAAATAAAAAGGTTAGTTTCAAAAGTGTCACCTTCCCCCAAAACAAACTTAATATATATATTCATTCAGTATCTACTCTGCCCTCAGCACTTTGCTCAGTGTTACAAGTGTCAGTTCTTTGTGGGTTCACGCGGTACATCAGAAAACATTCTTGGAGTTTCTGCTGTGTTCCTGACCGTGCTGCACCTACATTAGACGCGGTGTGTGTGTCTGGAGTCTCTGGTCTGCTCAGGGCAGCAGACAGCGCAGCCTGAGATAAGACTGCAGTAGAGATGGAAGTCATGGGCTTAGGCAGCCAGGGGCCGGGGGTGGACTGATGTCAAGTGTTACTAGTACAAGATGGCTAACTCTGAGAGGGAAGCAATGCACCAAAAAGCAAAGGAAATTTAAACAATTAAAAACACAATTAGAAGGAAATAGCAAAGGTGTACAATGTTCAAAAGAAAGAAGAGTCATGAGAACAACTGTGTCCAACGGTGACTCGTTACCTGCAGGACTAGAAAGTGCAAGATTGCTGGTCCCAGTGGAAGTCAAGTCCTTACATAGAAAACTGATGTGAGAAAGGAAAACACTAAGAATGTAACCTGTGACATAGACAGAAAGCCCTTTGACATAAATCCCAGTATTTTTTTTTTTGATCTGTCTCCTAAAATAAAGGAAATAAAAGCAAAAATTAACAAATGAGACCTAATTAAACTTAAAAACTTGTGCACAGTGAAGGAAAACATCGACAAAAAGACAAGCTACTGAATGGGAAAAGGTATCTACAAATGATATGACTCATAAGGGATTAATGTCCAAGATACATAAACAGCTCATGCAGCTCAGTATAGAATAGTAATAATAATTGGGTTAAAAATAGGCAGAACTGAGTAGATACCATGCCAAAGAGGAAATGCAGATGGCCAACAGGCAAGTGAACAAATGCTCAGCATCACTGGGTGTCAGGGAAATACGAATCAAAACCACAGTAAGATAACACCTCCCACCCGTCAGAATGGCCGTCATCAGAAAGTCCACAGAAAGCAAAAGCTGGCGAGGATGTGGAAAAACGAACCCTCGTACACTGTTGGTGGGCGTGTAAATTGGTGCAGCCACTGTGGGAAAAAAGTACGGAGGCTTCTCAGAACATTGAAAACAGAACTGTGACATGATCCAGCAATTCTACTCCTGGATGTGTATCCGGAAAAAAAACAAGCACTAACTTGAAAAAAAAAAAATGCATACATCCCAGTGTTCATAGCAGCATTATTTACAATAGCCAAGACACAGAAGCAACCCAAGTGTCCCAGTACCAATCGATGGATAAGGAAGATGTGGCACACATATATAGTGGAATATTACTCAGCCATAAAAAGAATGAAATAATGCTATTTACAGCAACATGGAGGGTATTATGGTAAGTGAAATAAGAACAAGAAAGACAAATACTGTATGATGTCACTAATACGTGGAATCTTAAAATTCCCACAAACTATTGAGCTTAATAAGAAAGAAGCAGACGCAAAGAAATAGAGAACAAGCTGGTGGTTACTCGTGGGGGTCGGGGAGCGGGGGTGTAAGACAGGCTAAGACATATCCTACAACACGGGGAACACGGCTGGTGTTTTATGATAACTAAGTGGACTGTAGCCTTTAAAATTGTCCAAAGAATTAAAAACAAGGGGAAAATATAAGCTGCAAGAGCAAACGGAGGACTTCTGTTCTCCTGGATGAGAAGCTGATCTGGACTAAAATTGCAAATCCAGGTCCGCTCTCATTTCGTCATCCTTTTACCTACTACATGCAGGGAATCGTCTTTAAGTTAGAGGTACAGAAAATTAGAGAAGATTCAATGAACCAAAAGAGGCATAAAAATGGAAACTAAATGCCATTGTAAAAGCCATGAAATTGCTTAGTACCAAAGAAAAGATCATATCTTCCTAACCTTCCAGTAATGGGAAAGGTTATCATCAAAAGGGCAGTGATATGGTCTTATTTTTGTTTGCTTAATGATTTCTGCTCTAATTTTTATTTCTTTTCTTCTGCATACTTCAGTTTTTAATAATTTTTGTTTTTGCTGTGTTATTTTTGGCTGCGCTGGGACTTCACTGCTGTGCATGGCTTTCTCAGGTTGCGGTGGGTGAGGGCTGCCCTTCCCTGCAGGGTGAGGTTTCTCGTCGTGCTGGCTTGTCTTGTTCTGAGCGTAGGCCCTCGGCACACAGGCTCCGTGGTTGTGGCGGATGGGCTCAGTTGCTCCTCGGCTTGTGGGATCTTCCCAGCCCAAGGATCGAACCTGTGTCCCCTGCGTTGGCAGGCAGATTCTTATCCACCACACCACCAGGGAGGTCCGATATGGTCTTATAAACAGAAGTAGAGGAAAAGCCTTAAATTTAGCAAAATTAAGCTCAAGAGCAAACTTTTAGTTAAAAAAATTAAACAGTGACTTTAAAGTCAGTAATAGGAGGAAGCTGCCCTCTTTAATTTAGGCAGATGTCCTGCCCTTTGTTGGAAGTCTAGAAACAGATCACTGTTTCCAGCTGTTCAGGTAAATAGGGTACTCTTTGGTTTGAATATGATATTAGATACTAACAGCATTTTAGCAAGTCTATAAAATATCAGTGACTGTTTTGTGGTCCTAACATATAAATATGACAGTAGATTTGGACTTGGGTTCCCAAAGGGAAATTAAATCCATCAAAAGCAACGAAGAATCCCAGCTGGCAGAAGCAGCACTTGACAGATTCAAATAAGACAGGGTTTTCCTGTAATATATTCTGTTCTGAACCTTTGTTTCAGCTTTAACATTTCTATTTCTTTAAATGCTATTCCAGCCAGTCCACCTGCATCAAACGAATAATAGCTTTTCATAAGTAGTAGCAGTTTTTTTTCTGCATGTAGATAAGAGGAGTGGCCCACCTTTAGGAGCAGTGTTTTTTCTCTAGACTCAGACTCCTCTTTTTTTCCATGGGAATTAATTACTGGTGCTTTCAGAGCTTTGCTTTTATGTACTACATATATTGGAGGCACACTGTCCTTAGCGTTTGTTTCCGTTTATAAAGAATACAATTAGCCTTTTTAATGTTTAGTTCAGTCACAATTAAAGCTCCCCTAATGGTTAGGGATTGGTCTTTCCAGGGCTGAGAAGGTGTTTTTAATTATTCATTCCTCCGTTTGTTTCTTACAGCCGCCTCAGCTGTGCTTTATTATTCAAAGGTTAATGCAAACCAAGAAGTGGGTAAATTAAATCGGCTCGGCAGCCCTCAGAGGCGGCAGCCCCTGGAAGATGGAGATGGGCAGTGAAAGTTACTTCTCCCACTGCAGCCCTGCCAAAAGCAGAGCCCCGAAACCCCTCAAAGGCAGTCCACATCGACGGGAACTATTCGGGGACCCTGCAGATTGGTGGTTCTTAAGTACACATCTTCAATAAAATCTGTGTTTTGCTTACAAAGAGAGAAGGCAATGGCCGAAATCAGAAGGATAATCATAGCTTCTGTTAAATGGATGTAGATGCCATGACTAATGAACTTTGTATAAGAGTAAATCAGCAAGTTGGCAAAGATGGTTTAGATGATCTTATCTGCAAGACGGAAATAGAGACACGGGGTAGAGAACAAACATATGGACACCAAGTAGGGAAGGAGGGCAGGATGAATTGGGAGTTTGGGATTGACATCTCTACACCGTTGATACTGTGTATGAAACAGGTAACTAATGAGAACCTCCTGTGCAGCACAAGAGCTCTACTCTGCTCTGTGATGACCAAAATGGGAAGGAAATCCATAAAAGAGGGAAACATAGGGCTTCTCTGGTGGCTCAGATGGTAAAGAGTCTGCCTACAATGCGGGAGACCCAGGTTCTATCCCTGGGTTGGGGAGATCCCCTGGAGAAGGCAGTGGCACCCCACTCCAGTGTTCTTGCCTGGAAAATCCCATGGACGGAGGAGCCTTGTAGGCTACAATCCGTGGGGTCACAAAGAGTCGGACACGATTGAGCGACTTCACTTCACTTCATAGCTGATTCACCTTGCTGTACAGCAGAAACTAAGCCAACATTGTAAAGCAACTACACTCCAATAAGAATTCACTTTAAAAAAAGAGTAAATCAGCAAGCTGAGTGTTGGAAGTCACTTGTGTAAATGTTTTACAAGGGCTGACGGCAGAGTCTCCCATGAAAATGAGGGCATTCTGGACTGACCTTAGACAGCTGAGCAGTGTGGACATGTTGTAACCTGACCCCAGGAGCCAAGCAGGGAGCAAAGTGTTTCCAGAGCTTCTCATTTGCTTCCCTTTGAAGAATGTGTGTTCTTTTCAGCTACGGAATCAGAATTGTATAGACTCCTAAGGATGCCTGATCGCCATAAGGGCTCAGATGACGTAGGGGTGAGGTTTCGTGAGCACGCTAGCCGTCAAAGAGGAGCTTCTGAGTCTTCTGTTGCTGCTCCATGCTCCCTCCTCCACCAGGCTGTTGGCGTGTGGGCTGACCTCTTAAATTCACTGGTGATGACCAGACTAAGTAAAGTAAATCAGAGAAGACAAATACCATGTGTTATCACTCATACGTGGAATCTAACTTTTTTTTAATGGTACAAATGAACGTTTTTTACAAAACAGAAACAGACTCACACACACTTACAGCGACTGTGTGGTCACCAAAGCGGGGAGGTGAGGGAAGTGGTAAACGGGGCTGGAATTTACACATACGTATAGAATAGATAACCAGAGGGCACCTACTGTGTGGCAGAGGGAACTCTGCCTAACATTCTGAAAAAGATAGGTACTGATATATGTTTAGCTGAACCACTTTGCCGTATGCCTGAAACCAGCACACCATTGTAAATCAACTCTATGCAGATAAAAGTATAAAAGACCTTCATGTCCAGCTGGGACGCACCTGTGCCAGGAGCCCCCAGGGCCCGGTCAGACGCCCGTCTCCTGTCACAGAGTGGGTGCGACGGGTGCCAAGAGCCCCCAGGGCCTGGTCAGGTCCCCGTCTCCTCTGACGGAGCAGGTATGACAGGTGCCAGGAGCCCCCAGGGCCCAGTCAGGTGCCCATCTCCTCTCACGGAGCAGGTATGACAGGTGCCAGGAGCCCCCAGGGCCCGGTCAGGCCCCCGTCTCCTCTCACGGAGCAGGTGCAATGGGTCCCAGGATCCCCCAAGGCCCAGTCAGGCGCCCGTCTCCTCTCACGGTGCGGGTGCGATGGGTGGGCTCATGCCACTTCCCTGTCTTCACTCCCGGGGCCACAGCCTCCTCTATCTTCTCATTGCTACTGATGGGATGAAAGGAAAGAAGGACAGATGATGAAATCTGTGCAGGTCACTGAAAATCTGAAATTTTTTTAAAGCACAAGCTTTATTTCATGAAATCCATTGTAGCGTAGTCGGAAATCCAGGTTTATGAGATTTAATAGGGGTTTAAGGAGGAAAGAAGTAGGTGGAATCATCTAAGTTGAGGCTCATCATCCCATCGCACCAAGCTGTGGTGAAGGTTAAAAGAAGATGATGCTTCTGAAAGGTTTTGTGAACTCCCTAAAGCCCTCCAGAGGGAAAGAGTATTAAATCGTAACTGAATGGTGCTACCGGAAGACTGTTAACTAAGTTGCTAAGCGTGTGTCCAGGTTGGATTTTTGTTTCCTGGGAGCGTAGTGGCTCTTCTGCTTTCACTGGTCTCTGTCTGTCCGTGTAGCCAGTTCCCGTCTCTCCCGCCCGAGTGTGCGGGGCTCTGCTGTGCCTTTCAGTTCATCACCAGGGCCGCCATCCCGCATTCATTCGGCGCTGAGCCCGGCTGTCAGAGCGCTGGGTGGGAGGAGACGAGCTTTTGAATCAGGCCATCCAGGGTGTGGACGTTCCTGGTGGCTCAGAGGTTAAAGCGTCTGCCTGCAATGCAGGAGACCTGGGTTTGATCCCTGGGTCGGAAAGATCCCCTGGAGAAGGAAATGGTACCCCACGCCAGTACTCTTGCCTGGATAATCCCATGGATGGAGGAGCCTGGTGGGCTACAGTCCATGGGGTCACAAAGAGTCAGACATGACTGAGTGACTTTACTTTCACTTTTCACTTTCACGCATTGGAGAAGGAAATGGCAACCCACTCCAGTGTTCTTGCCTGGAGAATCCCAGGGACTGGGGAGCCTGGTGGGCTGCTGTCTCTGGGGTCGCACAGAGTTGGACACGACTGAGCGACTTCACTTTCTTTCATCCAGGGTGTGAGACTCAGTTCCAGCATTTACTGTGTAACCTTGGGCGAGCCCCTGATCTCCTCTGAGCCTGAGTTTCAGTTAAGAGTAAGTTCACAGAGTGGCCGTAATTTGAAGGAATTTATGTTAAGGGTAATAGTTACCACCCGCTCTTTACCAGGAGCTGTACTTGACACTTATGTGTATTTAAGCCTCAGGACAGCCCCACAGGTAAACGGCGTTCCCTTCTGTAGAGCGGCGTGGAACAGGCCTGCACGGCGTCTGGGGTACGGAGATCGTACTCTGTCCAGGGTTTCGCTGTGTGATCCCCACTCAGACACTTCGTCGATGTCAGCCTCCGGTGTCCACACCACCCCCCCACAGCTCTTTTCCTAACGTAGGTTCTGCCCAGTGGACCTGCGTGCTGTCGCTGCTTTCTGGGGTGGCATGAAGTGAAGGGCGCTCAGTCGTGTCCGACTCTCCGTGACCCCATGGGCTGTACACTCCGTGGGATTCTCCAGGCCAGAACACTGCAGTGGGCAGCCTTTCCCTCCTCCAGGGAATCTTCCCAACCCAGGGGTCGAACCCAGGTCTCTCGCATTGCAGGCGGATTCTTTACCAGCTGAGCCGCCAGGGAAGCTGCTCTCTGGACCACACTTTGAGACCCTCGGTGGCTCCATAACCTGTGACGGTGGCTCTCAGCCCCACGTGCTCGTTCAGTTCTGACTGAGTTGGTCTTGGGTGGGACCCAGGCTTTTTTTGTTAAGTTCCAGAAACAGGTCAAACTTGTTTTTAAAGCACTAGACTCCCCTTTTCCTCATTCCCCCTTTATTCACTGAATATGTGTGCGTTCAGTCGCTGTCGTGTCTGACTCTCTGTGACCCCATGGACTGCAGCCCCCAGGCTCCTCTGACCATGGGATTCTCCGGGATCTTCCCCACCCAGGGATCGAACCCACATCTCTTGCACCTCCTGCCTTGGCAGGCAGACTCTTCACCACTTCACCACCTGGGAAGCCTGTGTGTTGAGTTTCTTGGTTGAATCTCCGGAGGGGGCAGAGAGATTAGTGATGGAAGCCTGCAGCTCCCGGGAGCGTCACAGTAGAAAACCCCCCAGACCCCAGGTGCTGTCGCAGCCCTTAAGACCCTGCCCTGCCTCGGCTCGGGCCGGCGTGTTTGCTGTGCTCCCGACAGGGAGTCCGCTTTCCCCTCCCTGCTTTTTACCCCTCCCGCCCCCTCACTTGTCAGGTCCGTGCCTGTGGAAATCGACTTTATCTTTCACACAATACGTGGCAGAGGCGGAACTCAGACCTGGCTCTGTCCCTCTGAAGCCGTCTGCTGTACTGCTGTGCTGTCTTAATAGCCTAGTGTTCTATCCAGGTGTGTATTATTTTTCAGCAAACACTTCTTAAGTCTCTGTGTGTGCAGTTTACTTCTGCCTTGAGTCTTTTTTTTAATTTTTAGTTTATTTTTGGCAGTGCTGGCCTTCGCTGCGGCACACAGGGTTTCTCCAGTTGCAGCGGGTGATCGCTCTAGTTGCGCTGGTTAAGTTCCGAGTTGTGAGCCCCTCCTGTGTCCACTCTAGTTGCGATGGTTAAGTTCCGCATTGTGAGGCGCTCCTACGGTGGTTTCGCTCCTTGCGGAGCACAGGCTCTAGCGTGTGCAGGCTTCAGTAGTTGCGACTCCCTGGCTGTAGGTCACAGAGTCAGTAGTTGGGGCGCACGGGCTTAGTTGCTCCACAGCATGTGGGGTCTTCCCGGCCCAGGGATCAAACCCATGTCTCCTGCATTGGCAGGCGGCCTCTTTGCCACTGAGCCACCAGGGAAGCCTGCCATTAGCGTTTGGGTTGATTTGTTTCCTCTCCTCTGGGCTAACCTTGGCCTCCAGGCAGCGGGTGAAAGAAAGCGGTGACGGCGGGTCTTAGGGCACATGGCAGCGTCGGGGATGCAAAGAAAAGCACGCAGGTTGCAGGATACACTGAATAAGCCAGTTTACTTTTTTGGAGTAAATTAGGCAGCTCCATGAAGGAGCTGTTGCTCACCATTTTCCTGTGGAAGAAACAAAGACGATCTCAGCCAGTGAAAATGTGTCCAGTATATAGGAGGTATCTAACCTACTTGAGAAACAAAATTGCCTTGATGGGAACTCTGTATACAAATAAACACATAAATCTTAGCTCCCCTAAGAATCATTAACTGTCCTCAAGTTCTGCCCCTTCTGAAGGTTCAAATAGAATTTTCACTTTGGTATCATTTAAATGTCAGAAAGTCATAAAGCTGCCTTTGAAAAGGTACCAGGGAATCTTGCATTCTGTCACCTTCAGTGGTAACGTTTTGGAGAATTGCAGTGTTTTGAGAAGGATTTGGCTCCCTGTAAACTGCACCCGGGCAGCAGTGGCTTGTCTGCTTGTCACAGGCTTGTTTAACCTGCAGATAAGATCAGGAGGCACGTTAGAGCTCTCCAGCCTCCAGTCTGACTCTCGGGGTGGGCTGGAGATCTTACCCAATAAAGACGCAGTTCGTGCCTCCTGGGCTATGGGCTAGCTCCTAAATTGTTCTCACAATGCAGATAAGACAGGCTAATTCTGGAGGCCTGGGGACCTTCAGAGCTCTCAGTTCCCACACAGGTGAGAGAAAATGCACAGGACAAAAGCAGGGTGGCAAGGAAAGGTAGTTTCCCTAAAGAAATGAAGAGAGTCCTCAAGGATCACTATTTCTCCTTTGAAAAATTTAAAGAGAGAGAGAATGTGGTAGCTGAAATAAAAATGGCTGTTTACCAGACCTGGATCTGCCCTGAAACCTGCCCAGGATGTGAAGTACAAGAAAGTCCAGGCCTTGCCTGGTGGTCTAGTGGTTAGGAATCCACCTTGCAGTGCGGGGGACAGCGGTTCCATCCCTGGTGCAGGAAGGTCCCACAAGCTGTGGGGCAGCTGAGCGTGCGCACCACGACACTGAGCCCGCGGGCTGCGGCTTCTGATGCTGGAGCCTCCAGAGCCCGTGCTCCGCAGCAGGAGAGGCCGCCGCGGTGAGAAGCCTGCGCAGCACAGCGGGAGAACGGCCCACCACAGCCAGGAAATACAGACAGAAATCCACCTTTTAAAGAAGGAAAATCCAGGGCAGGCTTGCCCTCTGGTCTGCTGTGTCGAGCAGAGCAGTTCATGGGCAGTGGCCACGTGGCTTTTCCGGTCAAGTCTGCTGTCTGGCGGGCAGTGGTGAGGTGGGAAGAGCTCTCGCTGGGGTCAGACGCTCACTGTTCTTCTCTAGGTGTGGGCTGGGGCGAAGCAATCCACTCTGCTGACCCTTCATTTTATCACCTTTCAAATGAAGGCTTTGAATCTGAAGTGGTCCCCAGTGGAAGAAGAGCTTTTTCATTTTTCAAATTATTTCGTCCCCCCACCCACCCCCTTAGCAATGCTAAGAATCGCTGCTGCAATGGGTCATTTCTTCTGCAAGGAGATAAGAGTACATGGAAAAAGACTCAGAAAGATTGAGACTGACTCCATCACCCTATTGCTAGAGTCCTCTCAGCTCATGTAGGATTAAAAATTCTGTAATTCAGTATTTTAACTACTGCTGATTGATTTTATGCCTAATTGTCTCAGTTGGTGGATTCCAGTCCCATTCTAGTGTTTGCTTCTGTGTGATGAAAAAGTTGAATTATTGATACATGGTTTCCAAAGTCTTTATAATTCTAACCTTATTTCTAACAACGCAGATATGTAAAATAAGATGAGGTTTTTTTTGACCCTGTAATGTATCTTTGTGCTTACAAGTGAGAGCCTCTTAAGGAAATTAGCTTAGAAAGGAAAGTAAGAATATAGGGAGGATACACAGTTTTTTCTCTGAGCTCTTCCTTCCTGCTTCCCAGTTTCTCTGTTTTTACCTGCTGTTTCATAGTTATGTCTCTTAAAATTAGGTCTGTTAATAATAAATGCTGGAGAGGGTGTGGAGAAAAGGGAACCCTCTTACACTGTTGGTGGGAATGCAAACTAGTACAGCCACTATGGAGAACAGTGTGGAGATTCCTTAAAAAACTGGAAATAGAACTGCCTTATGATCCAGCAATCCCACTGCTGGGCATACACACTGAGGAAACCAGAAGGGAAAGAGACACGTGTACCCCAATGTTCATCGCAGCACTGTTTATAATAGCCAAGACATGGAAGCAACCTAGATGTCCATCAGCAGATGAATGGATAAGAAAGCTGTGGTACATATACACAATGGAGTATTACTCAGCCATTAAAAAGAATACATTTGAATCAGTTCTAATGAGGTGGATGAAACTGGAGCCTATTATACAGAGTGAAGTAAGCCAGAAGGAAAAACATAAATACAGTATACTAACGCATATATATGGAATTTAGAAAGATGGTAACAATAACCCTGTGTACGAGACAGCAAAAGAGACACTGATGTATAGAACAGTCTTATGGACTCTGTGGGAGAGGGAGAGGGTGGGAAGATTTGGGAGAATGGCATTGAAACATGTAAAATATCATGTAAGAAACGAGTTGCCAGTCCAGGTTCGATGCACGATACTAGATGCTTGGGCCTAGTGCACTGGGACAACCCAGAGGGATGGTATGGGGAGGGAGGAGGGAGGAGGGTTCGGGATGGGGAACACATGTATACCTGTGGCGGATTCATTTTGATATTTGGCAAAACTAATACAATTATGTAAAGTTTAAAAATAAAATAAAATTAGAAAGAAAAAAAAAATTACGTCTGTTACAAAGTTGTGCACTCAGTGTAATATATCACATATTAGGAGAAATAAACGCACACACACACTCCTGAAAGTGTGCCTTCTTTGGTAACTTCTAGGAGGTTAGTTTTTGACTTAGCATACTATCTTGCTAGCTCCTGCAGGCCCTGGGAAATGCTGTGATTCTTAAGCAGTAATTATTTTGCACAGTTAACAAAAGATCCAAGGTAGATGAGCAGCGACATCTAAGATTTGGTAAAAAGAGAAGTTAGAGGCGCTGCCCTGGTGGCTCAGTGGTGAAGAATCTGCCTGCCAGCGCAGGGAGTGTTTTATCGCTTAGTTGTGTCTGACTCTGCAACCCCATGGACTTCAGCACTCCAGGCTTCCCTGTCCGTCACCATCCCCTGGAGCTTGCTCAAACTCATGTCCATTGAATCAGTGATGCCATACAACCATCTCATCCTCTCTTGCCGCCTTCTCCTCCTGCCTTCAATCTTTCCCAGCATCAGGGTCTTTAATAATGAGTTGGCTCTTAGCATCACATGGTCAAGTGTTCAAGTTTCATCTTCAGCATCAGTCCTTCCAATGAATGTTCAGGGTTGATTTCCTTTAGGATTGACTGGTTTGATCTCCTTGCAGGCAAAGGGACTCTCAAGAGTCTTCTGCAACACCACAGTTTGAAAGCATCAATGCAGGATACATGGTTTGATTGCTGGGTCAGGAAGATCCCCTAGAGAAGCAACCCACTCCAGTATTCTTGCCTGGGCAATCCCATTGACAGAGGAGCCTGGCGGGCTTCCAGTCCATGGGGTCACCGACTAAACTACGACAACTGTAGTCAAATGAATGTTTCCCCATGTTTGCATCCCAATCTGAAAAGTCTGATTAAGGATAAAGATCCTTCCCGTTTTTTAAAGCACTTTTTCACAAAAAGTAACAATTCATTTTTAGGGATACCTTGAGAATAAGCCCCAGACTCTTATGAGCTGGAAAGAAACTGTGAAATAGTAACGGGAGGAAACCGTCCAGCTCTGCTTGGAGTTTAGAATACACAGTGGATCTTTTCTTTCCTGTTTTCATTGTCTTTCCTTTTAGGATTTCACCCTTTTGCCTGATTCCCCTTTTCTTTTTTTAAAAATTTCTTGTTTTAGGTATGAGTGTAGTTGATTCACAGTGTGGTGTTAGGTTTGGGTGTACAGCAGAGTGATTTTGTTAAATATATTCAGTACTGCGACATTCTGAGTTCCTGAGATGTTACAGTGGTGTTGATGATACCGGTCTTGTAGGAAAAATTACTGAACAAACACGGGACCCTCGGGAGTCTGTGAGAGACTTTCTCTGTTGGGCCTCTCAAGAGCTGCCATCCTGGCTTATTCTCTCAGCACCCTCTCGGTGATCAGGGATGCCCCTTCACCATCAGGGCAAGTTCTTCTTTCCTCTGATCCAGATAATGTTGTTTCTTAACTCTTCTTTGCCCAGTATTAAAGGCCCCATAAACAACTTTTTATAATGCCATGTTTGCATAGAACGTTACTCCTGCCTTTAGGGGTAGAAGATGCCCTGGAGGAGAAGGCAGTTAAGACCTAAAGGACAAATAGGATGGTCAGACCTGCAGAGCATCTTCTCCAGAAGCTCCCAAAAGAGCCCAGGCCCCATGGAGTTTCTGTAGGTGGTTCCAGTACCATTGGAGGATGGTAAGTTGGAGGAGGGCAAGTTCAAAGCATGAGGTCAGAGAAATCAGCTAGAGCCAGATCTTTATGGACGACTTCGTGTGTGCCTGAGGAATGGAGAAGCCAGAGAAACAGGGAAACACAATCCCATTTACAAGGTTTTCTGGAGACTGTCTGTTCTTCCCTTTAGTGGAAGGATGGGAGGAAAGCAAGACTGGAGGCAGGAAATCACAGAGGATGCTGCTGCCGCCGTGAAAGTGACAGAGGACACAGCCAGGAGACAGGTCAGAAAGACACTAGGAAGTAGGGCTCGACAGGCTCTGTGGAAACTTAGAGGCGAAGGAAGGAGCAGGCCTCCCTGTGCATCACCAGCTCCCAGAGCGCACTCAAACTCATGTCCGTTGGGTCGGTGATGCCATCCAACCATCTCATCCTCTGTCGTCCCCTGCTCCTCCCGCCTTCAATCTTCCCCAGCACCAGGGTCTTTTCCAGTGAGTGAGGTCTTCACATCAGGTGGCCAAAGTGGAGTTTCAGCTTCAGCATCAGTCCTTCCAATGAATATTCAGGACTGATTTCTTTTAGGATGGACTGGTTGGATCTCCTTGCTGTCCAAGGGACTCTCACGATAGCAAAAATTAATACATTGTAAATCAACTACACAAAATAAAGCTTGGCCAGGTTGACTCTCAGGTTTCTGATCAGGTTAAAGATTCCATCAGTGTCTGGCAGGTCGATTATCAAAGGTGATCGATGAGACCAGCATGTGGGAGGTGAGCAAACAAGGCGGTGGAGGGTAGGGCCCCGAAGGAGGCAGACTCAGCATGTGGGAGGTGAGCAAACAAGGCGGTGGAGGGTAGGGCCCCGAAGGAGGCAGACTCAGCATGTGGGAGGTGAGCAAACAAGGCGGTGGAGAGTAGGGCCCCGAAGGAGGCAGACTGAGGAGGAGGAGGAGGATGCCCGTCCTGTGTACATGGTCTCAGTAGCCTGTTTTCTAGTCCTAGGGTCTTGAAACCTTTGTTAGGAAACCACCAGGCAGTTAGCCTTTCGAGTGAGCTGGTGCGCTTCTGTGGGTGGCCACAGGCGGAACTGCAACCTCAGCAGCAGCCCACATTTGGAGACTTACTATTTGGGCCCTTCTCAGCCCATTTCCCAAGCTCTGTGAGTGCAGTTCTACTGAAATTTTACATTTCAGGTTGGTGCTGTGATGGCCCCATTTTACAGATGAGAAAACTAAGGCATAGAGAGATGACATATTTTCCCAGAGTCAAGTAGGCATCCCGGCTTCCCCAACGGCTCAGTGAGTAAAGAACCCACCCATAATGCATAAGACACAGGAGACATGGGTTGCATCCCTGGGTTGGGAAGATCCCCTGGAGAAGGAAATGGCAACCCACTCCAGTATTCCTGTCTGGAGAATCCCACGGATGGAGGAGCCTGGCGGGCTGCAGTCCATGGGTCACACAGAGTCAGCTGTGACTGCGCACACACAGGTGCTCATGCAGGGGCGGGGCTGAGATGCAGACAGGCCGTGTGGCTTGGAGCCTGCCCCCCAGCATCAGCGCTGCTCCGTGCTACAGGCGTCTCCTGGCACCAGCCTCTGTCTGACCAGTTTACGGAAGAAGGGATCATTAAAAGCATAAAATACTGCAACGTCTGATGCTCACCTTTCTGATCCAGCCAAAGTGTATAAAAGCCTGTTCTTCCACGTCGTATAGGTCCTGACATATTAAACGCACCCCAGTCACTGTGGGTCTGCGCTGTGCGTGTGTTTGACCACGAGCCACGTGGACCTATTTGGATTTAAATTCACTGAAACTAAGCGAGGTTTCAGATCCACTTCCTCATCCTCACTGGCCTCATTTCAGGTGCCAAATGGCCACGTGTAGCTGATGGTTACAGCACCAGCTCAGGATGAAAACGTGAACATTCCCACCATCACAGAAAGTAGATTCAAGGCAGTTCTGTTGAATAGAAATATAATATGAAGCATGTGTGTAATTTAAAATTTTCTAGCAGCCACACTTAAAAAAGTAAAAAGAGGTAGGTGAAATTAATTTTAATATATCTTGGCCCGGTATACTCCAAGTATCATTTCAGCATGTAATGAATAGTAATGATGCAGTTCCCTTTCTTCTGCATTGTCATCAAAGTTTGGTGTTTATTTTATTTTCACAACACATCTTATTTTTTACTGGTATTATAAAAACTTTTTTTTGCACTGTGAATTCTTTTTTCCTTTATTTTTATTGAGGTATAGCTGATTTATAATATTTCATAAATTTCAGATGTACAACATAGTGATTCACAATTTATAAAATATTGGCTATATTTCCTGTGCTGTACAATATATTCTTTTTAAGTTTTTTTCATTTTAAATTCAATTTTTAAAGGTTACTTTCCATTCACAGTTATTACAGTTTTACGAGGCGTTGGCTTGTGTTCCGCATGTTGTACTATAACCCTTGAGCCTGTCTTACACCAAAGAGTTTGCACCTCCTGCTCCCCCACCCCTGTGTGCCCCCTGACCGCTGGTATAACTAGTTTGTTCTCTATGTCTGTGAGTCTGCTTCCGTTTGGTAATATTAGCCATTTTGTAGTATTTTTTAGATTCCACATATATGTGAGATCTACAGCATCTCTCTCTCTCTGACTTAATTCACTTAATGCCTCTAAGTCCTTCCTTGTAGCTGCAAATGGCGACACTTCGCTCGCTTCTATGGCTGAGGAATATCCATTGTGTACTGCGTTGTCTTTATCCATTCATCTGTTGATGGACAGTTAGGTTGCTCCTGTTATCCTGGCAGTTGTAAATAATGACACTATGAATACTGGGGTGCGTGTATCTTTTTGAACTAATGTTTTTGTGTTTTTTCAGCTATATACCCAGGAGTAGGATTGCTGGCTGGAAGGGTAGTTCTAGTTTTTGAGAAATCTCCACGTGCTGTTTTTCCACAGTGGCTGCGCTCAGCAGTGTGCAGATATCCCCTTTGTTCTGCTTCGTCACCTGCATTTGCTGTCTGTGTTCCCTCTGATGATGGCCATCCTGACAGGTATCTCAGTACGGCTTTCACTTGCATTTCCTGGTTGGGGTGTTGAGCGTCTTTTCCTGAGAGTACGTCTTACCTTGAGCCAGCTACAGTTCAAGTCCTCCATGGCTGCATAGCCACCATGTTGTCCAACACCACTGTAGACACTCAAGCTAAGGTTTCTCAGCTGGGATGTATTAAAATGATTGTGTGACAGAGGGCTGTGTAGTTCATGGACCTCTGCTATAAGCTTTGGGATTATACGTGGTGCAGATAGACGATTTCTAAGATGATGGAGGTGGCCAGGTTGCCAAGGCTCAATCTGTGTATTAAGGAAATAATATTAGTGTTAAATACATTTTAAAACACCAGTGTCAAGCTCTTGATTCATCCTTGTCCTCCCCAGCATTTCTCCTTGGGGTTTACACACGCACACTACATGAGACAGAGAATCAGCAGAAACCTACTGTGTAGCACAGCGAACGCTGTTCGGTCTTCTGTGATGACCTGTGTGGGCAAGAACCTGGGAAAGAATGAGCGTGTGCGTATGTATAACTGAACCACGCTGCTGTCCACTGAAACCGACACAGCATTGTACATCACCTATACTGCAGTGAGACCTTTAGAAACTAGAAATAAAGCACCGATCTTTTCAGATAGTTTGTCACTGCTAGTATTTTCTCAAAAAGGCACATTTTGGCAGCATGAACCAACTCAGAGTGATATTGTTAATGGAGTTGTTTAATCCACTGTTAATGACTTCGAAGAAGCAGTAAAATTTGGAGTTCTGACTGAGAGCCAGATAAAACTTGCATCAGGCGTAACTGGAATATGCATTATCTGCAGACACTGCCCACTTTCTGGAGTGCCTCCTGCCGTCTGCTTTCGAGTTCCTTCTTTGGAGGCACAATCTGGTGACTCCTTAATTACTTACATTATATAACTAACTGTGATGGCCATTCTTGGGAAATTATCTTTAAATGTCTCAAAGGGATTCTTAAATTACATCTTTGGATTTGGGAACTGCGTCTCTGCTCCTTGGTTCCTAGTTGTGTGCTCTCCCCTTTGCATTTTTTTTAAATTAAATTTCTTCACTTACCTTGAAGTAATGTTGTAAATACAAACCTATAATTTACTCGACTTTTAAGTCCTTCCTTCTAATAAACTTATCTGTTTGTGTTGCGTCTAAGAAAGTGTGAGTCGCTCAGTTGTGTTTGACTCTTTGCAACCCCATGGACTGTAGCCCGCCAGGCCCCTCTGTCCATGGAATTCTCCAGGCCAGAACACTGGAGTGGGTTGCCATTCCCTTCTCCAGGGTATCTTCCCAACCCAGGGATCGAACCCTCGTCTCTTGCATTGCAGACAGATTCTTATAGTCTGAGCCACCTGGGAAGCCCATATTTTTTTAATTAAATTTCTTCATGTCCCTTGAAGTAATGTTGTAACTACAAACCCATAATTTACTTTTAAGCCCTTCCTAGTAATAAACTTACCGTTCACTTTGGGTCTAATTATAGCTCGGGACATAACCATGTGCATTATTTATCTGAATGAGTGAGCTTGTCTGGCAACAAGATGCTGTGTTGGCACAGCCTCACTGTCATCTGACCTGAATATTCTGTCTGCGCCTCACTGCCCCCTTCAGGGGAGGAGGCCAGTGGTCAGATGGGGTGGGAAGGCTGGGCCCCAGTCCTTGGAATTTTATTTCAGTACTTGGCGATGAACTTGGCTAACTGTGATTTTATTTTTAGTATTTAAATAAGAGAAATCAAAGCCTCGAAATAAAATTAAACCCTTCTTCAGATCTGTTTCCTCCCATCACCTGGTCCAACTCTCCCACGTTCCTTGCACAGCTGCCCTGTTGAATTTAGGTATGTTTTTCCAGTTCATTTCTTGGAAGGCATGGACACCGATATGTATCCATAAATGATACAAAGTATTGTTTTATGTCTAGTTCCTAGGGTAGGACCACACAGTGCTGCAACTTCCTGTTCTCATGTGGCAGCTTGGTCGGCTTTTTCTGCATACTTAATATGAAAAATTGATACAGATCTAAGAATATGTTAATGTCTAATACCTAAGGAAGTTATGAAAGCTCGTAGTAAACAGATAGCTCATCCTGAGAAGGAGCGCACCCCCAGAACCCCTGAAGCTCCTCCTGAGCTCTGCTCTCCGCCCTCCAGTTGTCCCCAGGAGACGCCTCTCTGGAACATTTAGTGTCTGTCCCTCCCCAGTTACCTTTCTTGTTTGTTTTTATACTTTGTAGAAATAGTGTTGTTTGGTGCATATTCCTTTTATACTTGCTTTTCGTATTCGTTAGGATATTCTTAAGGTTTCTCAATGTTGGTTTATATGTTTTCACTGCTGTGAAGTGTTCCTTTGGGTGAATTTACACCTTTTTCTATCAGTGGGCACTTCTGTCACTGCACGATTTTGCTGTTTCATAACTTACTTAGGCAAGTATATTCTGGACACGAGAATTTCGCCCATTTTATATGATCCCAGTTTATGGCTTGCCGTGTCACTCTCTTTAGTCAAACTGTAAAGCTTTTGACTTGCATTTAAGTGCTTAATCCATCTACAACAGAGGTTTATATGTTTGCGTGCCAAGTCGCTTCAGTCGTGTCTGACTCAAAGCGACCCCGTGGACTGCAGCCCGCCGGGCTCCTCTGTGCATAGGATTCTCCAGGCAGGAATACTGGAGTGGGTTGCCTTGCCCTCCTCCAGCGGGTCTTCCCGACCTGGTGATCAAACCCACGTCTCTTTAAGCCTCCTACATTTGCAGGCAGGTTTTTTACCACTAGTGTCAACTGGGTGAGGTAGAAATTCAGTTTCTCTGTTGTCCAAAGACAAAACTGTTTTCTCAGCCCCATCAGTTCCAACATCTGTCAGATTTTCATTCTGCGTAGAAGAGTTTAAAGAGCTTCCTTAAGGTCCCCAAAGCGTCCTGGAGTCAATGTGTCCAGTTTGGTTTTTTAAAAATCTGTTGGACTTTTGATTAGAATTACATTGAATCAAGGAAAAATTGACATCCCCAGGGTCCTGGGTCTTCCTACCTATAAACTTGGTGTCTTCATTTATTCAATTTCCTTGAGTGTATTTCAATATGTTTTATAGCTTTCTCCATAAAAATCTTATATATTTTTCCTGAACTCTATTCATAGGATCCTTGTATTTTTAATACTATTGTAAAAAGTATTTTAAAATGTATTTTCTAATATTGTTGGTGTGTTGAAATGCAGTTGATTTTTGTCTGTTTATCTTATATCCTGCTACTATGTTAAACTTTTATTAAATTTAGTAAATTGCACATAGATTTGGGTAGCTTTCTCCTGTGTACATAAATACCATAAATGCCAACCATTTTATTTCTTCCATCCCAGTCCATAAATACTTTGTTTTTCAATTTATGTCTTTCATACCTTGATGGATATGAGCTCTAGTACAGTCATGATTGGAAATGGATTTAGTGGGCATCTTTGTCTTGAGCCTCAATTTTTAAAGCATTTGCTTTTAATATTTTACCATTGAATATTCAGTTGCTATGAGGTTTCTGGTATATGCTTTTTATCAAGTTAAAGAAGTTTCTTACTATTCTGAATTTGCTAGGAGTTTTTTCATGAATAGCTATCATTAAAATTTATTGAGTGCTTTTTTCTTCACCTATTGTGATTGTGATTTTTTTCTACTTTAATGTGTTGTTAAGTACATTACATTAATAATCTGCTGTTATTAAACTGTCCTTGCATTCCCAGAATAATCCCAAATTGGTTAAGGTGCATGCCTTTTTGGCGTCGTTTCATCTGTCACCGTACGAAACTATTCTGCGATTACTGGCTGTATTTCCCGCTCTGTGCGTCTCATACCTGTGACTCATCTATCTTGTCACTGCAGTTTTGTCCCGCTTAACCATCCGCCCCTCTCTCTACCCTTCCTCCCATTTGGCAACCACCTGTCTGCTCTCTGTATCTGTGAGTCTGTTCTGTTTCCGAACACGTGTTCTTTGGTTTTGTTTTCGAGATGCTGCATGTCGGTGAGATCCTGTGGCATTTGTCTTTCTGCATCTGACCTGTTTCATTCAGCGTCGTGCCCTCGAGGTCATCTGTGCTGTCCCGAACGGCGAGATTGCCGTCTATATGGCTCAGTAATATTATACACACACACACACACATATAAACACACACATTCCATATCTTCTTCTATATTTAATACATACATTTATTTTTATACGATATATACTAGTATTATGTGTGTGCTGTGTACTAACTCGTTTCAGTCCTGTCCAACTCTTTGTGACCCATGGACTCTATACCCTGCCAGGCTCCTGTGTCCTTGGAATTCTCCAGGCAAGAACACTGGAGTGGGTCACCATGCCTTCTTCCAGGAGATCTTCCTGACCTAGGGATCCAACCCATGTCTCTTAGTCTCATGCATTGCAGGCAGGTTCTTTAGCACTAGCACCACCTGGGAAGCCCCTATATTATTATTTATATATATGCACATCTTCTGGGTATGTGTCCAAAGAAATGAAAACCGTAATTTGAGAAGAATATGCATCCCAGTGTTCACTGCAACATTGCTTACGTGGCCAACATATGTATATATATATGCCGTAGATGAAGTGAAGTGAAATGCTAGTTGCTCAGTCGTGTCTGACTCTTTGGGACCCCATGGACTGTAGCCCACCAGGCTTCTCTGTCCATGGAATTCCCCAGGCAGGAGTACTGGAGTGGAGAGCCATTCCTTTCTCCAGGGGATTTTCCCAACCCAGGGACCAAACCTGGGTCTCCCGCATTGCAGGCAGATTCCTTACAGCCTGAGCTGCCAGGGAAACCCATGTCATAGACACAATGCAATGCGTGTATATGTGTCATAGATATAATGCATATATATGTCATAGATATAATATATATGTATATCATAAATGTAATGCATATATATGTCATACATATAATGCATATATATGTGTCATAGATATAATGCGTATATATGTCATAGATATAATACATACATATGTATATCATAGATATAATGCATATATATATATATATATATAAAAAATACAACGCCACATGTTCTTCATCCATTCGTCTACTGACGGGCACTTAGGTCGCTTTTGTGTCTTGGCCATTGTGAGCAACGCTGCAGTGAACGCTGGGATGCATATTCTTTTCACATCACTGTCTCCATGTCTTTGGATACATACCCAGAAGTGAAATTGCTGGACTGTGCGGTAGCTCTACTTTCAGTTTTCTGAGGAACCTCCACAGTTTTCCACAGCGGCCGCACCAGTTCACATTCCCACCAGGAGTGCAGAAGGTTCCCTTTCTCTCTTCACGTCCTTGTCAACACCTGTTAGTTGCCGTCTTTCTGATGACTGCCGCTCTGACGGGTGTGAGACGATACCCATTGTGGTTTTGATTTGCATTTTGTGATTAGTGATGTTGAGCGGCTTTTCCTGAGCTTGTTGGCCTTGGGATGTCTTCTTTGGAGAAATGTCTGTTTGGGTCCCCTGCCCACCTCTTAATAGGTTGTATGTTTTTTTGTGTTGAGATGTATGAGTTCTTCATGTTCTCTGGATATTATCCCCTTAACGAATTTGTCATTTGCAAATACCTTCTCCCATTCAGTAGGCTGCCATTTCATTTCAAAGATAGTTTCCTTCACTTGCAAAAACTAGTTTGATGTAGCTTTCGTTTAGTTTGATGTAGAGCGACTTCACTTTCACTTTTCACTTTCATGCATTGGAGAAGGAAGTGGCAGCCCACTCCAGTGTTTTTGCCTGGAGAATCCCAGGGATGGGGGAGCCTGGTGGACTGCTGTCTATGGGGTGGCACAGAGTCGGACACGACTGAAGCGACTTAGCAGCAGCAGCAGCAATCCCATTTGTTCATTTTTGCATTTGTTCCCCTAGCCTGAGAGACACATCCCCAAAATTGTTGCTAAGACAGATGTCAAAGAGTGTACTGCATTTGTTTTCTTCTCGGAGTTTTATGGGCTTGGGGCTTACATTTAAGTCTTTAATCCATTGTGAGTTTAATGGTATAAGTGGTGTGAGAAAGTCCAGTCTGATTCTTGCATGTCGGTGTCCAGTTTTTCCAACACCGTTTATTAAAGGGGCTGTCTTTTCCCTAGTGTATTGATGTATTCTTCCTCCATTGTCATAGATAATGATTCATGCTTTTTTGGTCTCCTGCTCAACAATGAAATTGTTGTAGATTTGAACTAATTTCACAATATGAAAGAAGACATATCTTTGTTGGCAATAAAATCTTCTCAAGCACCTTAACAGGGTTGCCCACTTTGCTGCAGGGTGTGAGGGGATTTCTGGCTGATGTACTGTGAGGTCGGTGTGACAGGAAGAACACTAGAGGGCTTAATTATAATCTCGCTTTGCCTTCTGTTACTCGGGAAGAATGGGGACAGTTCAGTTGGCTCGTGTGGGTCTTCTTCTCGTCCGGAGTCCCTCTGCAGCTTAGGAGCAAGGTGTGCCGCTGGTAGCCAAACTTCCCTCGCTTGGCTGCTATTCCAGCAGCAGCATCTGACAAACTCTTACTTACTGAGTACCAAGAACAAGGCAGAACCT
Source organism: Bos indicus x Bos taurus (assembly GCF_003369695.1). Taxonomy (NCBI): domain Eukaryota; kingdom Metazoa; phylum Chordata; class Mammalia; order Artiodactyla; family Bovidae; genus Bos; species Bos indicus x Bos taurus. The sequence goes on along the minus strand of NC_040102.1, from coordinate 41,873,894 downwards.
GTTCTTGGAGGACTTCCAGAGAGGGACGGAAAAGCAAACAGTTTCAAAGCACAGGTATAAAACAAAATGACGCATCCTGTCTTCCACAGACCACCCTAGCGGGACGCTGGGTACCTTAGCAGGGAGTCTTCGGGTGGAGTGAGAAAAGAAGATTCAGATGTGATGCTTGAGCTGAGTCTTGTGAATGATGACCATTTCCTGATCTCCAGCACCCTCATTGGTGCTTTTCGTTAACAAAAGCATTAGACTATTTTTTTTTTTCTTTAGCGTTCCTTCTAGCTTTGAAAATTTGTCTCTTTGACCTTATACCACCCTTTCAGGGTCTCAGAAATAATTTTATGCTTTATTAAACATTTTGCTCCAGTAAAAATTAATTTAAAAATTTTGCTCTGGTCTGTGGTCCTTGGAATCCTTTGTTTCATGGGTTTGAGGTTATGAATGGCAAAACGGAACTTCTTGGTTCTGTATTACTTAGTAATACCAACATATTTCATTTATAGAATACTGACAATATTGACAAGTGAATCCTCATTTGGAATTGACCTATTAACTTTGGTGTGTTTTCTATGGAATGGCTCAATTTGTTGTTATCATAAATAGATATTTTTACAATTCCAAGCTTTCTATCATCTCTAAGCACATTTCATTTGTATGTCTTATTTCAGTGCTGGACCCAAAGGAGACAACATTTATGAATGGAGGTCAACTATATTGGGACCCCCAGGATCTGTCTATGAAGGCGGGGTGTTCTTTCTTGACATAACCTTTTCACCTGACTATCCGTTTAAACCCCCCAAGGTCAGTATGATGTATTCATCCATTTTTAGCTATATGTATTATCGCTTATTTTTATATATATATACATATTCTTCAGGATGCACACCTAGGGATGCATGTCTGTTCTGTTAGCATAGACAACTTCCCAGGACTGATTGTATGTAAATGGAAAAATGATTGTGTCTTCCCTAACCCCAACCTTTGACGCGCAACTCATTGTTCCTTCTCATCCTTTCTCGTATTGCCTTTTTTTGTGGTGTATGTTTTAAGGTAACATCAGACAGCCTGTTAATGGTGGAAGCAGGAGACGGGATGGGCTGGTGCCAGCTCCGGGGCCTGGAGATCCAGGCATGGCCTGGGCTGAGGGAGCCCCTCCAGGAGCTGGCCTGGGTGCCGGCCGGGAGCCCCGAGCCCTGGGGCCGCCGCAGCTCAGCTGCCCACAGGAGTGCACATGTGTCAGACGAAGGCGTGTGCACACACGTTAGACGAAGAGACCGAACAGTCGTGTCAGGAAAATTCAGTAAGGGAGAATGTGTGTTTGTCCATTAATAAAAATGACGGGCTGATGAAAAGTCATACATAAACGACTAAAGAAAGTCCGAGAGCCCAGCGTTGTCAGGAGGTGGGTGATGGAATTCACTTAGGATGCGATTATTCCCTTTAAGCATCTTCACATTACTTTCTGCTGCATGTAAGTAAGACGTGCGATGACTTCAGATCCATCCCCGTTCTGAAGATGTTTTGTCTTAGACTGGCGCTCAGCTGGTCGACAACATTGTGTTGGTTTCAGGTGTGCAGCGAGGTGATTCAGGTATCCACATACTCGTGTCTACTCGTTTGCAAGTTCTTGTCCCATGTATGTTGTCACAGAATGTTGAGCAGAGCTCCCTGTGCTCTACAGGAGGTCCTTGCTGGTTATCTGGTTTAAGCATAGCAGTCATTCTCCACGTTGGAAATGGAAAGACCCAGAGAACACTGACTCTCTCTGTTGGCCACCAAGACAGAATTTTCATTTGACCTGGCTTCAATTCTGAATGTTGTGGGTTCGAGTGAACACTTTAAAAAGCAAGGCTCGGCCTTCACCTTCCCCGTGACGTCCCAGGGTCCCCTCCCTGCCTCCCATGCCCTTTTCTATTTTTCTTCTCTTCTTTCCTCTCCACTGAGACTTGGCTGTTATTTTGGTATCAATGCAAGAAGTAATGACTGTCGTTTTACCAAATAGGAGAGGCAGGCAGAGAAACTAGGTAACTTGCCCAGCATATCCTAACACTGTCAGGACTGAAGCCAGGACGGCACACAGGACATCTTACCCAGGATGCCACAGCCGGTGGCCCCTGGCCCCCCAGGGCTGCGTTTGGTCCATTTCAGTGGTGAAGCCACAGTACTGCTGACCTTTATTTCCTCCTTTGAATGGGTGGGGACCGCGCGGCCTTCTCTTCTTTGCACCAGCCCCCGAGTCGTCTGCATACCTGTCGCTCTGCCAGGGACGTGCGGGCCTTTCTGGGCAGTCCCTTCAGTAACAGAGATGCCGATGGGCAGGGGATCCGGGGGCTCGGATGAGGCAGTTGTGCTGCTCGGGAGCCCGATACAGTCTGTTCTATGAAACATACATCTCAGAAAAAGCGTGGGCATTTCCAGCTTCTGCAGGACAGAAGTGCATCGATTAAACAAAGCAAGGAGGGAAAGCAGGTAGGTCCGACAGTCCCATTTCTGAAAAGGTGTCTCTGACGGGCTCGGAGGAAAGGCCAAAACCAACAGGATGGAACGGAAACAGCTCAGTGGGGAGCATGTCATTGAAAATCAGAGCGAGGTCCTGATACAGGACAGGAAATGGAGGCTTGCTCTGTTTCCATATAAGTAATAATGTGTGGGCTTCTGACTGAGTACAGTTCTGTGGGAACTGCAAGGTCCTGAGACCTTAAGCAGATACTCTTAGGAGCACAGTCTCTGGAACTCTGAGCCCGTCGTGCAGTGCCTACAACGCCTCATTCACTTCCGAGCTCTTCGTTTTTAGGAGGGCACACAGGAGTAAGCTGGGGAGGGAAAGAGTTAGCAGTCTGCAGTTTCTCCACTGGCTCAAGCTCTGCATTGGGCAGCCGCGAGCCAAGCCGTCCCTCCTCCAAATACCCTAGTAAGACTGGGATTTTCCCTTTCACAGAGGAGAGAACTTACATGAGGCTTAGAGAGGTTTTCTAATAATAAGCAACCAGGAATCTACTGAACTTGGCCTCTAGGGACCATGTCCTTTCCACTGAATTATACATAGTTACCCTGGAGATGTTTACTAGGAAAAATAGGTCCTGGGAGGAATGTGATAGCTGTCCTTTGATGTCCATGGCGTGGGTTGTGTTAGACTGGCTTCTGGGTGACTGGATGGGACAAAAATAGAAGGGGCGGGCATCAGTCATAGGGAAGCAGATTTCGATTCCCTTGGGGGAAGACCTGACCCATCGTGGGACAGCCTGCTTCTGAATAGCTCTACCTCTGAGAAAGGGCTTCCCTTTCCTGGGAGTGTTCAAAGCAAACAGCTGAACTGGAACCTGTCAAGAAGATTGCCAGAAAAAAATTAAATCCCTCCAGCGGATAAATCTGCTTAGACAATCCATGAGGACAAAGGAAAATCAAACTTTGGGTATTGGATCATCATTTAAGTGCACAGGTACTAGAAACCTGTAGGAAGTTTTAAAAGAAATTGTCACCAGCTAATTTGTCGGTTTTAGAAGTCAGATTTTGTGGACAGAAGTATGACTTGAAGGGGGAAAGTTGGCACGTGTCTTGAAAGCTTTTCACTAAGACGGACTCACTCACTAATAATTCGGAAGTGCCATGCCCGGCCTTTCAGGTCTCCTATTGCTCTCAACAGCCCATGTCTGGGGTTAAGTCTTGCTTTAGGTGGCGCTAGTGGTAAAGAACCCGCCTGCCAGTGCAGGAGACATAAGAGACGAGGGCTCGATACCTGGGTCGGGAAGATCCCCTGGAGGAGGGCTTGGCTGCCCACTCCAGTCTTCTTCCTGGAGAATCCCACGGACAGGGGAGCCTGGCAGGCTCTAGTCCATTGGATTGCAGAAAGCCAGACAGGACTGAGGTGACTTAGCATGCATGCACGCACTGGCTTTTATTTCTCTGTTGCCTTCATCCTTTTTTCTTTTTCCAACAACCTTAGGCACACGCTTGGATTTATGTAACATTTTCTGATACCCTCAAGAGTGAACCAGGGTAGCTGTACTTGTCAGAGAAAATGGTGAGAGAGAGCAGAGGCTCACGAATAAATCTGACTGCCCATCTGCGTGCATGCTAAGTCACTTGAGTCGCGGACAACCCCATGGCCCTATGGACTGTAGCCCCCCAGGCTCCTCTGTCCAGGGGATTCCCCAGGCAAGAATACTGGAGTGGGTTGATTGGCTATCTATTTGTTATCAGGTATCTACCGTAAAATGAACCTTTATGCCTGTAGCATGACAGAATCCCTGAGGTCCCTTTTCCCAAACTCTCAGACTGGGAATCGTTACTGAGAACTTGTAAATACTTCAGTGCTCAACTTTATCACTTAAAGGTCACTGGGGTGACGTGGATGTACCTTCTTGCCGTGGGAACGTTTGGGGAGTAGAGCTTCATCAGTTTGAACATCCCACATTCTAGTACCTAATTTTTCATGATTTCAGATGAATCATTCCAATCATTTCTTCCAGAATTCCCCAAAATTCTAATAAGGCAAGCAAAACAAATGTTTAATGAAGTATGTAATGTTATTACACTTCATATTCTAGTTTTACTTGGAGAAGGAAATGGCAACCCACTGCAGTATTCTTGCCTGGGAAATCCCATTGACAGAGGAGCCTGGTGGGTTTCAGACAGTCCATGGGGTTGCAAAAGAGTCAGATGTGACCTCGCAACTAAACAGCAAACATGACCAGTTTTAAATTAGTCAAGTCCTGGTTGTACTTTCAAATGCTGTGTCTCAGTACAAGTCTTAGTACGCTGATTTTCTTTCATCAGTATGTTCATGCCTCTCTTCCTAAATCTGCAGCGTCTGTTTCATGACCCTAGTAGCCGTATCTAATGCCAAGTCTTTAGCTGAATACTTCACCACCAATGATAGGATTATTTCTCTGAAAAAAATATCTGCTTAGTGAAACTATATCCAGGAATAGTGTATATATAGCCAAAAAGAAAAGCATAATAAATCTCAAGTATGTCTCAGTCTTTTAATACTGTATTTCTTCTTCAGTGTAGACATACATTTTAATGTTATAATTCAGATATCTACTTATTTGTAAAGTAGGAACTGTTTTATATCTTATTGGAGATAACATTTTTAATATTCATGTCATAGATAATTTTACTCTGCTCAAAACCAGCACTTTCTGAATAGTCTAATGTGTAAGTATTTTAATGTGTACTTGAAAATTTCAGAGGAGAAATAACGGAATGTATTATATGCATGCATCATTCTTTTTGCTGAAAAGCCCTTGGAAAGATCGCAGCACACTGTGTCTGGCAGCTCCTGCCTTGGAGACGCCGGTGACGCGCAGCCTAAGGGTGAGGAGTCTTCCTCGCTTTAGCAGCTCAGGTCTGTGTTTTACAGGAGAAACACACAGACATAGCCTATTCATAATTTGGCTTTTTCTGTCTCTCTGTGGACCTTTGAAAAAATAAGTGGGCCTTCCATACAGACCTAAGAGTGGGCCGACAGGAGGCGCGGACACGCCCGCTGTTCCTTCATCAGGGTGTCTCAGGCCACCTGTCCCCCAGGGAAATGCACTGTCTGATGCTCTTGTCTCTTACTGGAAAGCACTGTTCTCTTGGGAAGGGCAGCACAGTATCTGTTGGTGGATGTTTTCCAGAACGGAATGATAAAATTTGTACCTAGCATGTTTAAAAGAATAAACAGAAAAACTACAGGCATACATTGTCTGTGTGAGAAAAAAACTCTTCAATACTAATACTATCTAAAAACTTTTAAATATAGTTTGTTCTTCCATTACAAATTGCATCAAATACATTTTTAAATAAATCTTAACTTAGAGATCATTTCAGAGTGTCTTGTCTGTTTTATGGTTTGATTTTGGTTTTATAAAATTTACTATGGTTTGCTGACTTTTCTCAGCTAATAGGAAAGGTATTCCTTGCTTTCATACAATGAAATAGATCATTTAGGTCCTCAGAGTTTCAACATTTTCATTTTATTATCCTCATCATATTAATATTTCAACCTTAAATTGTAAGTCAAGGCTAATGATGAATAACGTAGCTAACTGGTTACCCAGGAAGCAGCAATACCCAGCATCTGAAAGCCAGCGAGCGCTCTGTAACTGAAGTTCCCCATAGTTCTATTCTAACCCGGGTATCGTTATCTCTTGTTTTCATTGTCATTGCTGCTGTGCTCAAAGAAGAAAGCTGACAAGCGTCTCCCGGCACCTTCAGAGGATGCTGTGGTTCACTGTGTAAAACCGCTCCTGCTCACTCTCTGTGATCTTAGAGAGAGGACACCCAGCTGCCTTGAAGTGCCGTGCAAGTGCTCATTTGTTTTGTTTTGTTTTTTTTTACATAATTTTTAGAGAAATGTTTAATTCTATACAATATACGTACACAAACAGCACAAATTATAGGTGTGGAAACTGATAAATATTCACAAAGAAAAGCATTTGTGTAACTATAACCCCAGTCAAGAAACTGAGCAGCACCAGCAAGTCGGAGGTCCCCCACTAGCCCCGCCCTGGTCGCTGCTCCCCGCGCTGGGGCACTAACAGACTGTCTGCTTCATTTCGTTTCTCTAAGTCTTGTTTTTTTTTAAAGAAATGTGTCCTTTTATTTATACTTTCAAGTGCTTGGCATGAAGATCATAATACCATCTTATTTTTTAAATGTGTAGACCTTTTTCCCCTTTTAAACTTTCCGACGTTAGAACTGCTCTTTTCGCTCTTTGCCTTTTGATCAGCATTACTGGGGATTCTATTAGACCTTTCAGGGGAAGCACAGGTGTTCGTTTCTCCTTTTATATGTTTATGTTTTATTTCGTTCGTCTGTGCTCTCTACTTTCATTTTCATGATCTTTTTCCTTTTCCTTTTTGAAAGGATTTAATTTGTGTCTTTTCCTAAGTTCTTAAAATGGATAGATTACTGATTTTTTTTTAATTGGAGACTAATTGCTTTACAATATTATGGTGGTTTTTGCCATACATGGACATGAATCAGCCATGGGTGTTTTTTAAGCTATTTTCAGCAATATACCAATATATATTTAAGACTATTATCCCCAGTAAGCATGGTCTTTTCTATATCCTACATGTTTTGGTACATCCTATTTTTATTATTCAGTTTACTGACTTTTAAATTTCCACTTTTAAATCACAAAATTTGTGATTTCTCTTCTCACCTGTGTTTATTCAGAGGATTTTCTGAATGCACCTGTTTTTGACTGAGTTCCTACGTTCATGTAAAGCCCAGACACGGGTCAGGAGCTTGCAACCAGACTGCACTGCCTGTCTGACACGTGCAGTTGAGCACCCAACAGTCAGCTCCCGCAGCAAGCTCATCATTAAACGCCCTGCCCACTCCTGCCCAGCCCGGTCCCCCAGGGCCCTCCCCTCAATGAATGGAAACCGACTTTTCTAGTTGCTAAAGCAAAAAAGCTTGAGGTCCTCCTTGACTCTCTCACACAGCCTAGCCAGATCCAGTCTCACCGGCTCAAAATAAATGCTCACAAGAAACCCAGACTCCTCCCGTCTAGGAACACGCTTTCCAGTGGTCCTCCAGCCTTGGCCGCCACCAGCTGCTCCCCTGCCTG